>NW_026652281.1:39972633-40414469 GCF_009828535.3 Hylobates moloch
CTTGATCTCTCAGGCATGAAAAAAGAATAGAAAAATGTATATACATTATACCTACATGATATATATATATATAGATATATATATAGATATATATATATATTAGCATGTATGGAGACAAATCATGAAGAAATGATAAAAAATTAGCTGTGCATATCTCTGTGTAATAAGATTATTGTTGATTTTTTTTTTTCTTTTTTTTTTTGAGACAGAGTCTCACTCTGTGGCCCAAGCTGGACTGCAGTGGCATGGTCCCGACTCACTGCAACCTCCTATCTCAGCCTCCCAAGTAGCTGGGATTACAGACGCCCACCACCACGCCCAGCTAATTTTTGTATTTTGAGTAGAGATGGGGTTTTGCCATGTTGGGTAGGCTGGTCTTGAACTCCTGACCTCAGGTGATCCGCCGGCCTCAGCCTCCCAATGTGCTGGGATTACAGGTGTGAGCCACTGCACCTGGGTTTTTGTTGTTTTTTATTGTCTTTTTTTCTACACATTTTTATTTTTTCTACATGGGTATACATAAAAAAGAACGAAAGTTATTTATAAAAATTGGACTCATATTTGAGGATAATGACACCTCTAATTTTAGTAATGTCAATTCTCCACCTTTAGTTACTGTGTGGTCCATACTTTTTGGATCTACAGAAGACCAAGTTTGCTGGTTTATTTGGTCAGAAGTCTTTAAAGCTACTTCCCTTTGACTGTTTATACAGTACTCAATTAAATAGCTGTTGTTTTACTACCCAAAGATCCAGCCTACCTTTGATGTCAGCACCTGCAATACTTGTGATAAACTTTTTGAGGAGTGCATGGTAGTGGCAGCAGCTGTCTCCTGTTGGGGCTTGATGGCATCTGTCTCTAAGACAACTGATTGAGGACTAGTGTGAAATGCTTTTTTACAAGTCCATGGCTCAGTGGCCATTTGACTAGCTATAGCCACGTGAATATATTTGAATAAGTGGGACCCTTCTATTCGCAAGTTGAGACAGGCTCATTCAATCTTATCATCTTTCGTCTAAAGGGATACTGGAAGAGTTGGATAGGAAAATATTCAAGGACCGGAAAAGAGGGATTTTAGGGTGTTCCTTCTAACAGTCAGGTACGGTGACCAACTGTCCCAGTTTGTTCGTTAGGGACGAACAGGTTTCCCAGGATGAGAGATTTTCAATGCTAAAACCAGAAGGTCCTGGGAAAGTTGGGATAGGTTTGTCTCCCTAGTCACAGTTTCAGAAACTGCTAGAGCCAAAAGAGCCACATGTTGGTGTCACTGAAAAATGATTTGGGGAGCTGAAAAATATTCATGTTCTGTTTTGTTTTCTTCCATTTTCTTATTAACATCTCTCTTGGAACATTCCAAGCTGTTTCTGTTGCACTATTAAGGAATGGAATTTTTTGCCTCTTTTCAGCCAGCAGTTAAGGGAAGCAGAAAGACTCCACGGGCCGCGCTGGGTGTCAGTATCAGGAAACCATTAGAAGGCAAAGAGGGAAGTAAAACCCAATGGGGGAGGCGCTTCTTGTCCAGAGGGATCTCCTACAGAAACCTTGCCTATTGGAAAAATTTCTTTTTTAAAAATTAAAGACTTGATCCTTTTACAAGGTATACAACCTAAAATTTTGTTCGTCTTTAGCCTCACTTTGTTTTCAAGCTCTGTTGTCATGACAACATCATGAACTGAGTGGTTCAACCTCCTTAATGTTTGTTGGTGTTTGCTATGTTATTTAAAACCGCAAGGTTTTCTTAAAAAAAAAACTTGATATTTTATCTCTCAATTGCCTCAGAAATTCTATGGACTTACGAGGCTTTTTTTGACATGAACACCAGAGCCATATTCAACACATAAGTAATCTCAAGAATTTTATCATAGGCCTTATCCTCATATATAGAGGTTATGTGCAAAACCATACCATGTTTTCACAAGGTTGTACAGATCAATGCATTCTGTGCAGTATGTTATATACACTGCCCTACCTTTTTTTCACTGGTGTGATTGTCAGAAAGGTCAAGAAAAAAACCTTAAAATGTGAAAATGCTTATACAGCTAACAAAAGCATGCAATCAGAAACTTAAGAATATGAGAGTTAGGCTCAGCACAGTGGCTCAAGCCTGTAATCTCAGCAATTTGGGAGGCTGAGGCGGGAAGATCACTTGAGCCCAGGAGTTCAACACTAGTCTCGGCAACGTAGGGAGACCTCCTCTCCACAAAAACTAAACAAAATTATCCGGGTGTCCTGGCACATGCCTGTGGTCCCAGCTACTTGTGGAACTGAGGTGGAAGGAGTGCCTGGGCCAGGAAAGTCAAGGCTGCAGTAAGCCATGCACTCAAACCTGGGCAACAGACCCTGTCACACACACACACACACACACACACAAAAGAACATGAGAGATAAAACATGAGAACAAGAGAGATTAAGACATGAATGATTAGTGTAGTTTCCAGTATTGGGTGTTACTGAGGAAAAAAATATATTTAGTACTTGAATTACAATTCAGACAGGTTTCTTGAATACTATACTAGCTATACTGAATTAATGGCTAAACTCAGACTCCAATGTCTTTAGGCTAATGAGATGCATTTTTTTTCTTTCTGGAATTAGCATGTGAATGCACATACTTTAGCATCTGAATGCCTTTGTGTTGGTTGAATGAATCAGTTTATTCTTTAGAATGTTTGGAAGAAAATATGCTTGAGAAATTAACCAATATTATTTTTTTCTTTTTATTTCTTCTATTTCTGCCTTCCTTCAGGCTATGTGTTGGTTTGATCATATGAAAAATGTGGCAGAAAGAGAATTAGCCTACGTATCTAGGTAGACTTTCTCACAGGACACCTAGAAATAAGATTCCAATGCCTCAAATATGGCACAGAAGTTGCAGAGCTGTGCTAAGCAGCACAATGGACCACTCTGCTATAAAACCAGATGAGTGGGCAATTGATATCCAGAGGGGCCCACCTTGGTCCTGGGTGCTGAAACTTTGGCCCGACTGGTGACAGGTAAGAGCTGGAATGGGTCCTAGACTTACGAAGCAAAACTCCCCCCAAAAACTACATTTGATTGCTGGCAAGATGGCCGAATAGGAACAGCTTCGGTCTGCAGCTCCCAGAGAGATCGTGCAGAAGGTGGGTGATTTCTGCATTTCCAACTGAGGTACCTGGTTCATCTCATTAGGACTGGTTGGACAGTGGGTGCAGCCCATGGAGGGCGAGCCCAAGCAGGGTGGGGCATTGCCTCACCTGGGAAGCACAAAGCGTCAGAGGATTTCCCGTTCCTAGCCAAGGGAAGCCGTGAGAGACTGTACTGGGAGGAACAGTGCACTCTGGTCCAGATACTGCACTTTTCCCATGGTCTTCACAACCGGCAAACCAGGAGATTCCCTCCTGTGCCTGGCCCAGTGGGTCCCACCTCCGTGGCACCCAGCAAGCTAAGATCCACTGGCTTGAAATTCTCCCTGCTAGCACCGCAGTCTGAGGTTGGCCTGGGACGTTGGAGCTTGGTGGGGGGAGGGGCGTCCGCCATTGCTGAGGCTTGAGTAGGTGGTTTTACCCTCACAGTGTAAACAAAGCCACAGGGAATTTGAACTGGGCAGAGTCCACCACAGCTCAGCAAGTCTGCTGCAGCCAGACTGCCTCTCTAGACAGGGCATCTCTGAAAAAATGACAGCAGCCCCAGTCAGGGACTTACAGATAAAACCCTCGTCTCCCTGGGACAGAGCACCTGGGGGAAGGGGCAGCTGTGGGCACAGCTTCAGTGGATTTAAGCTCTCTGCCTGACAGCTCTTAAGAGAGCAGCGGATCTCCCAGCACAGTGTTCAAGCTCTGATAAGGGACAGACTGCCTCCTCAAATGGAGCCCTGACCCCTGTGTATCTTGACTGGGAGACACCTCCCAGTAGGGGCCGACAGACACCTCATACAGGAGAGCTCTTGCTGGCATCTGGCAGGTGCCCCTCTGGGATGAAGCTTCCAGAGGAAGGAACATGCAGCAATCTTTGCTGTTCTGCAGCTCCGCTGGTGATACCCAGGAAAACAGGGTCTGGAGTGGATCTCCAGCAAACTCCAGCAGACTTGCAGAAGAGCCTGTTAGAAGGAAAACTAACAAACGAAAAGAAATAGTAGCAACATCGACAAAAAGGACGTCCACTCAGAAATCCCATCTGAATGTCACTAACATCAAAGACCAAAGCTAGAAAAACCCACGAAGATGGGGAGAAACCAGCGCAAAAAGGCTGAAAACTCCAAAAATCAGAAGGCCTCTTCTCCTCCAAAGGATCACAACTCCTCGCCAGCAAGGAAACAAAACTGGTGGAGAATGAGTTTGACGAATTGACAGAAGTAGGCTTCAGAAAGTGGGTAATAACAAACTCCTCCGAGCTAAAGAAGCATGTTCTAACCCAATGCAAGGAAGCTAAGAACCTTGAAAAAAGGTTAGAGGAATTGCTAACTAGAATAACAAGTTTAGAGAAGACCATAAATGACCTGATGGAGCTGAAAAACACAGCCAAGAACTTCGGGAAGCATACACAAGTATCAATAGCCAAATCGAACAAGCGAAAGAAAGCATATCAGAGATTGAGGATCAACCCAATGAAATAACGCGAGAAGGCAAGATTAGAGAAAAAAGAGTGAAAAGAAATGAACAAAGCCTCCAAGAAATATGGGACTATATGTGAAAAGATCAAATCTACATTTGATTGGTGTACCTGAAAGTGATGGGAAGAATGGAACCAAGTTGGAAAACATTCTTCAGGATATTATCCAGGAGAACTTCCCCAACCTAACAAGGCAGGCCAACATTCAAATTCAGGAAATACAGAGAACACCACAAAGATACTCCTCGAGAAGAGTAACCCCGAGACACATAATCGTCAGATTCACCAAGGTTGAAACGAAGGAAAAAATGTTAAGTGCATCCAGAGAGAAAGGCTGGGTTCATAACCCTTAAAGATAGAAACATTTCCCCTCTGTAGGTGGCTCCTAAAACCCTGGACATTTTACATACTGGAGTCAGATTCAAAAATAAACTATTTCCTTATATACTTGCCTCCTTTTTGAAATAACGTTCCTTATTTTTATTATCACCAGATATGGTTGCTGTTTTTTTCCCTCAATTTGATCATTTGTTTTCCCTTTGGGACATAAAAGCTGTGATGAGGACTGGAAGTGGGATCTATAAACTGACTAGCACAGAGCCTAGCACTTGACATCCATTCAGTCAGTGCAAAGACAGCTGCATTCTTTCATCAAAAGACCAATACATTTCTATAATACATAAGCAAAGAAAGTTTTAACTTTTAAGCCTTTTTTTCACAGCTTGAGAAGACAATATAAATTCTCTTTTTAAATTATAAATAAGAGAATAACTATAGCTTAAACAGGAAAGACTTTTAAAATCCCACATAACAAGAATGGTGGTGTAAATAATTATCATGAACACAGTTCTGTGGGTCAAGAGTCCGGGCACAGCAATTGCTCAAGTGGGTCTTCTACTCAGGGTTTAGCAGAGCTGAAATCAAGGCATCAGCAGGACAGGGCTCATCTGGAGGCTCTTGAGGAGATTCTGCTTTCCAGCTCATTCAGTTTGTTGGCAGAATTCAGTTTCTTTTTTCTTTTTTTTTTGAGACGGAGTCTCGCTCTGTCGCCCAGGCTGGAGTGCGGTGGCACGATCTTGGCTCACTGCAAGCTCCGCCTCCTGCGTTCACGCCATTCTCCTGCCTCAGCCTCCTGAGTAACTGGGACTACAGATGCCCACTGCCACGCCTGGCTAATTTTTTGTATTTTTAATAAAGATGGGGTTTCACCATGTTAGCTAGGATGATCTCGATCTCCTGACCTCATGATCCGCCTGCCTCAGCCTCCCAAAGTGTTGGGATTACAGGCGTGAGCCACTGCACCCTGCCAGAATTCAGTTTCTTGAGGTTATAGGACTGAGGTTGCCATTTCCTTGACATGGTTACCTTAATCTTCAAGTTAACAGCAGCACTTTTAATCCTTTTCATCTTGGAATATCTGACTTCATCTTCTACTACTAGATGGAAAAATATCTCTGCTTTTAAGAGCTCACGTGATTCCACTGGGCCTTCTTAGATAAGCCAATATAACCTTCCATTTTAGGTCAGCTGATTAGTAACCTTAATTACACCTGTCAAGTCCATTCTGCCATGTAAAGTAACATGTTCACAGGAGTGACTCCAGAGGGAGAAGGTCATGAGGCCCAACATTCTGCCTACCACAGATGGGTTTGGAATATATTTCATAGGTGGAAGTGGAAAGATTTGCTTCGAAAAGTATTTAACATCATATCTAATGAGACATTTATCCCTTATCTAGAAACTTCTTCTTTTTTCTTTTCTTTTCTTTTTTTTTTTGAGACAGGATCTCACTCTGTTGCCCAGGCTGGAGTAAAGTGGTATGATCATGATCATGGCTCACTGCAGCCTCAACCTGCTGGGCTCAAGCAATTCTCCTATCTCAGCCTCCCAAGTTGCTGGGACCACAGGTACCCATCGCCATGCCTGGCTATTAAAAATTTTTTTTGTGTGTGGAAATAGGGCCTCCTTCTTTTGCCCAGGCTGGTGTTGAACTCCTGGGCTCAAGCAATGCTCCCACTTCAGCCTCTCAGAGTATTGGAGTTACAGGCATGAGCCACCACACCTGGCCTAGAAGTTTCCTTGAGGCCCCAGTCATTTCCTTGAGTTCTCCCCTTCATCAGTCCATAAATATCCCACTTGAGATCTTTGGGTGTGCAGACAGAAGAGAAAGACAACTATCACTCAAGAAAAAATTTGAATTTGGGAATAAGAATTGTGGTTTGTGAGGCAAAAAACATGATGAAATGAAGCAGGAATTTGTGAGTGTGGAAGTCACTTTTCCTGTGGCTCTCCTTCTGCCTGGGTGTGCTGGCATGAAGGAAGCAGAAGAAATGAGTAAAGAGGAAAATAATCTGGGACTTGGGGTCATACATGACATGTGAGGAGGAGAAACCAGAAGGATTTCATATTAAAAAAGATAAAACAGCAAAGAAGATCCAGAAAGCCCTAAGCAGGAAGGGAACAAATAAACGCAGAGACAATGTTAAGGCCACACAATATCATTGACTAACTAACTTCTTTAGGAAAAAAAATTATTAATGTGTGTATATTTTAAAAAGAAACCATTTTCATAGAAGACATAATCTCACTACTTAGAATCAACCCTGTAATTTCCTAATGATAGTCAAGTATTTACCAAGTTCCTTGTCAAGTACGTTATATACATACATACATACAAACATTGCGGGGGGAGGGGCTGTTATTATTTTTTATTTTATTTTATTTGTTTTTGAGATGGAGTTTTGCTCTTGTAGCCCAGGCTGGAATGCAGTGGTGCAATCTCGGCTCACTGCAACCTCCACCTCTTGGGTTCAAGTGATTCTCTTGCCTCAGCCTCCCAAGTAGCTTGGATTACAGGCACCTGCCACCACGCCAGGATAATTTTTTTTTTTTTTTTTGTATTTTTAGTAGAGACGGGGTTTCGCCATGTTGGGCAGGCTAGTTTCAAACACCTGACCTCAGGTGATCCATCCGCTTTGGCCTTCCAAAGTGCTGGGATTACAAACATGAGCCACCACGCCCAGCTGGGGCTGTTATTTTTAGGAGGAAAAGGCCACATTGAAAACTGAGTGGACAGCTTGATAAATCTAAGATAGGAAAATTTTGCTGAACCAAAGGACCTTTTGGAGTGTTCTGTTTTTTCTCACAACCCCAGGACCTCTGCAAAAAACATCCAAAACAACTATAGAAAATGCACATTTTATTCTACTGTTTCTTCCAGCAGATTTGGATTTTTAGCGAGGAGCAATATCACATTCTTGGTCCAAATTTTAAAACTGCTAGGTCACTGTGTAAGAAACAGATGACTAGATTTTGCTTTCCATTGCCTTGGACCTGCTAAAACAACTGTGCCCTCTAGCCTGTGAAGTCTGTACTGCAAAGGCCATTTCAACAGTGTTTGCTTCAGGTTTATCCTCAATTTTGGTTCTTGAAATCAAAAGTCATAAAAAATGTGGTAGAGATTCACAAAGACCTCTCCAGTTTTCTCTTTCAGTTATAAATAACAGAATAACTAAAATGAAAACAGCTTAAACAGTGAAGACTTTTAAAATCCCACATAACAAGAGTTGTGTAATAATGTAATGGTGTAAGTAAAGCAATTAATCTCACTTGGGTGCATAAACTGACTACTGTGAGGTTCATTTACTTCCTTAGCTCTACCAGAAAAACAAATTAGCTATACTACACTTTTGTCCTCATATTTTAAAAACCTTACCTATTATAGGAAAATATTCCCTAAAATATTGCTAAGTAGGAAGTTATTGATCATTTCCTAATAAAGGCACACGACTAAACTCATACTGATAAAGTCCGGAAGTTGCCTGCTTGACCTTTATTAATCACCTGGCATTTAGGATACTGATTTTTTTACAGCTACATTTTAGTCAGTTAAAGCCACCTCAGCATCTTTAAAGAATGCTTTGATTTGATCTATTTCTACTTTTTCTTTGAGGAAATCAAGCTGGGAGTTCTGAGAGCACATTCTGTTTGTTTATTTGTTCCTTTTATCCCTTTCTGTCATCTCTGCATGCTAGAGCACACCTCACCTTGAAAAGAACTCATCAGCCACCCTCAAAATGGGAATTGCAATGCCTTCATCTTGAGCCACTTTTAACAGAGTTTCATTTTTTTTCTGCTTTGATTTTGAATAGTGCCTATGTTTGAACACACTAAAAATATTTTGGCCAAGTTTCCTTCATAGAATTGGAATTCAGATTGGTTGTCAGGTTATTTAAAATAACTTTCTATCTGGATTGAATCACTGCTAATTGCCCTGATCAACTGCAGTACATGGTTAAGGTAAAAAAATATATATATTGAGAAGAGACCCTAGTCAATCTGATCCTATTTCATAGACAAAGACAAATGACCAATTTATTTTAGTTAGGGAGACCAAGGAAGGAAGAGGAGACATCATTAAAGAGTAAATGTTTCCAGCAATTAGTTTCCGGGTCATTAAGCCCTAATGATTGATCTTATCTGGTTATTTTAAAGGCTGCTTGAAAATAAAATGGAAACAGTTCAGAATACTTCCTTTGTATACAGAGGATTTTGTTCATGGCAACAGCTATGTGTGCCTAAACATGTTGTGTCATGCAAACTCCTGCATTTGACATTTCTATCAGAGAGAACAAATAAAAATCATCCTAGAGCTTTCAAACACTCAAGCCATCTTGGGGCTTTGAAAGATCTTGTCATTTCAGAAGTGAAGAAATGGGGATGCGCTTAAGAGCAAGGGCAGCTTAATGGATTCCTCCAAAGCCCCAAAAGCACCTACTCATGACTTAATCACTCTAAAAGTTTCTATTTTTTACATTGCCTAAAATTTTCATCAATAAGAAATTCATTTGATTTATTAATACCAAAACCTCATATGAAGATAGTAAACACCTTTGGGATGGTTAAGGTAATCTCGCCATTCACAAACGTGTGTATATTATCAGGTGAGATTGATTTAATAAATCTTTGGGACAATAAATGATATTTTTCTTAATTAAAAAATACGATGGAAAATTCAGTATCAGTCATGTTTAGGAGTTCTTCCTTTTCTCTAGTGTTATGTAAGAGTCCCAAGCAGCTTGTGCTATCCAAAAACCTTGGGGAGGAGAGCCTGGTATGAGCTCATCATAGTTGCACTGAGATCCTCATTATTTGTACTTATTACATGGCACTCTGCTGATTGTGGCACCTGTCCTTTTGCACCGAAGTTAGCCACTGGGTCCTCTGAGGAGGCTCTAAAGACTGAGGCATTCTGTGTTCAGCAAACAGGCATTCTTGCACCAGTCCCATCAGACATCCTTCTGAGTTTCTGTGTAGGGGAGGGCATGAGTGTCGACTACAAGAACCTACCACTTCTTTACTTCTTCTAGGCTCTGGAAGGCATCCATACTTAGAACTGGGTTCTCCCCTCTCTTTCAAACAACAGAGCCCTCCCTATCCGTACAATCCTGCTGTTAGAGAGAGACAGAGAGGGAGGGAGAGACAGAGAGACAGAGACACAGAGAGAGGGACAGAAACTTTCAAAAACAAAGACTTAACCTTCTGAGCAAAGACAGCTTCAGATCTCCAGGATACTTGCCCTTTTGAGAAAGGAAAGATAAAAGCCCCTATTATGGAGAGCTGTCCTGTTCAAGTTATCTATTGCTATGCCGTGAAAGGTGGCTGGGCCTGGGGTCATCTTGAAGGCCCTTCCACCATTTATAGCTGGTAGCTGTACTGGGGAGACTCCAACAGCTAGGGCTGGAACAGTTGAGTTCCTTGGGCATCTCTCCCTCTATGTTGCCCCCCAACATGGTCTCAAGGAAACCTCAGGGCAGCTGGACTTCTTACTGAGTGGCCAAAGGCTCCCAGAGTGAGTAGAGTGAGTATCCCAGGGGCACCAGCAGAGGCTGCCTGGTCTTTTCTAGCCTAGCCAATAAGGGACTCAGTGTCACTTCCAGTGTACTCTATTCACTGAGGCAGTCACGAAGATCCACTCAGGTTCAAGAGGAGGGGCCATGGACTTTACCTCTTGGTGGGAGAAGTGTGAAACAATTTGTGGACATGTTTTGAAACCACCACAAGAGCATATAAGAGAGAAGGAGGAGGAGGAGGAGGAAGTGAAGGAGGAAGAGGAGGAGGAGGAGGAGAAGAAATTACTTGTTTTTCAGTTAGATTCTCTTTCTCCCCTATGTCCACCCATGACCACCAGGCTGCTGAGAACTATCTCCCTTGCTTGGAAATCCTCTGTAAAGCTCTCCTGCTCTCACTTTTGGTCCCACTGTCCCAAATCCTGATCATCACTCTCCACCATGCCCCTTTAGACTAAAGGCAGGTTGGGTTCTGTTTCTGATCACTCTGTGCAGTTCTGTGTACTGGAACCTATGGGCAAGTGATACTATTTCAGTCCTGGCCAGACCATGGGGGGAACCAGGTCCCAGCCGGGGGCAAGAAAGAGCTCCAGTTTTCTGGGAGGAAGACTGGGAGGTGCTAGAGGCACTGAGGTTTGAAAAAGAAAGCTGTGCATATGCAAATGGCATTCTTTAATTCAGCAGTTCACTGGGCTTCCCGCTGTGTGGCCAAGAGTTGGAAAAATGTCTCTGTGCTTCATGTCTTTCCTCTTGGAATCCCATGTTTTCCCTCACAGGACACAGAGCACAGACTGACTCTGTTGGTGCTGACGGTAGTTCCATATGGATTTCCTGTGAGCCTCCACCCTCACTTATAAAATGGGCAGCCTTGCAGTATTAGGCATCTAAAAGTCCTACTGTGATATGGGTCTGGCCCATATAAATTCTGTAGCACTACTTTTTCTTTAGCAAGATGTATCCTAAGCTCTGACCTACCCACTTACCAAAGAAATGGAATCATAAACCCACTGTATATTGGATTTTACTTATAAGTGAGGGTCTCACCACATTAACAGTGATTCAGAATCAACTTGCAGAACAGATTCTTTCTGACACTTCCAGTGAACTGTTTTTTTTTTTTTTAACAATTCACAAAATTTTGGCAGATTTTATTCATTTTGGATTTTAAAAACATTATTTTAATAAAATTCCTCCTCAAATAAGTGCTTATTCTTTACACATAATTCAGTGAACTACTTCTTTCAGCCTCAATAGGAAAAAATCACGAAAGCAATTCCATCTCTTCTTCTGCATATAATGAATCTTTTCACATTTCTTGTAGTTAATGTCTTAAAAAATAAAAATGAATGACAGCCTGAAACATGCTTCTCATATTCATCTGTGATGTTGTGTGGTTAATAGTCCAGCCTCACATTTGCATGAGACCAGCTGTCAAAGATGGCACTGCAGGGAATCCACTATAAATTTAAAACATGTTGCAGAGTCACGTATGTCCATAAATCTAAATTCACTAGAACGCTTATGGGGACATATTATCATCAGATTTGAAAATAAATCCTTTATTGCTTTCATTTTGAACTTCACCCTTTACTTGACTCAAATTATCTTTATCAGATAATGAATGAGGGGCTTCATAATGACTGAAGAAGTTTGCAGGAGCAATCTCATTTGCAAAACTTCTTAAAATTCTTGTCAGAGTCCATTTTGGACATAGGGCAATTTTCTCTGTTCCTTTTAAGAAAAATCTCTTTGACCTAGCTAATATCTCTGATATGTTACAGTTAACATGTGATGAGAACAATAGTCAAAACCATAAATTCATTTGATAAGTGCAGATTAAGAAATTTGAAATCCACATATTGCCAACCATAAAAATAGTGTCCTCATCACACACATTGTAAAGGTTGGCATACCCCACAAAGCTGTCTCTGTCTGCTTGATAAAAACCATCTTTTACTTATATATAAAACATAGCCCTGAAGTTTGTTAAAAGGGAAGAAATGGAATTCAAGTCAAATACTTTCTCATTAGTTCCTAAAAAGTCAATGCAGTTACTATTAATTTATTTAATGATTTCAGATTAGAAGAATATAAGTCATAGCCTTTATTCTTGCATATTCCTAAGAATAAGTATAAACTCTTAAATAAGTATTCATTCTCAAAAGAAAGTATAAAATAATATTTAGATGGATTTAAGCCTTCCTGCAGCACCCCCACCCCCATTCCAAACCTTGGAAGAGTTTCCCAATATACAAAAATGAGGTGACTAAAATTTTCAGACCTCTCTCCAAAATCATCCCACCGAATTCAATAGGTATGTATGTGGGGCAACATAATATTTCATGTTTCTCCACAACTACATCCAATACTAAAATGAAAGCTAAATCCCAGCAAGGCATATAATTATCTATATCAGACACAGCGAAGTATAACATCCCATTAAAAAAAAGAGATCTTTTTATTCTGAAGTTAGTTGTGGCTCCTTATGTTAAACTTTCATCATGTATCTGTGGAAGTAAATATATGAATACATATATAATTATAAATAATTTCTTCACATGCAAAGATCATTTATCTTAAAAAGTGAAAATAAGTTTCTTTTGTAGTTGAAAAAAAAAAGCTAAGCTAAGGGAACTTGAGTATGTTCCTTAAACCTCTCTGAGCCTCCATCACCTCATCTGCAAAGTGGGCAGAAAAATACTTGCATGTGGGAGAATTAGACAGGATGCAGGAGTAAGTGGTCAGTTTATTATTTCTTTAACTGGGATAGATGGGTCTTTTTCTCCAGTCCTGACCTTGGTGAATCTCTGTGTAGAATAAGTTACCAGCACACTCTTCTCACTCGCTATCGTTCCACCCCAGATCCCCCTCAGAGCCTGTCATTCCCCTAACCTGTACCTCAGTATTGTCTAACTTGTCCAGTTCTGCCAAGGGGCCCCTAAGGGATGTTAAAGAAAACTCCATATCTGGAATTGCAGATGTGTGGTTCCAGCATCAGAGGAGCCCCACCCCAGCCTTACAGATGGCTCAGCATGCTACTGAGTTCACTCACCATCAGGGACAATTTCACTCACACCCTTCTAGATTTCTACTATCCTCACTCCCCATCTCTTTGTCAGCAGATGATCTGGCCTCTTGTGACACTAGGAAAATGGAGACCTGGCCGGGCGCGGTGGCTCACGGCTGTAATCCCAGCACTTTGGGAGGCCAAGGCGGGTGGATCGCGAGGTCAGGAGTTTGAGACCAGCCTGGTCATCCCCTCTCTACTAAAAATACAAAAATTAGCTGGGTGTGGTGGTAGGCGCCTGTAATCCCAGCTACTCGGGAGGCTGAGGCAGAGAATTGCTTGAACCCAGGAGGCAGAGGTTGCAGTGAGCCGAGATCGCATCACTGCACTCCAGCCTGGGTGACAGAGCGAGACTCTGTCTCAAAAAAAAACGAAAAAAAAAAAAAAAGAAAAATGGAAACCTAAAGGCAGGTATTCAACTTCTCACCTCCTCCCTGGCTCCCATCCTAGCTCTGTTCTTCATTTCTTTGATTTTATCCGTTCTCTGATCAGTGTTTGATCTTTTCTTCTTCATTGATTTCTCCTCAGCTTATAAATGTAGCCAAGCCTAGCCAATCCAAAAAGAGTTCCCATCAACCCTGCTTTCTTCTGTAGTCACCTTCAACTCTCAATCTTTTTCCTCTTTCACTGTCAGTATTCTTGAGTGTCCTGGACAATCTTCATTTCCATCCCATATGGGTTCCATTCCAACTATGTTATTGGTGCTGCTGTGATTAACAATGAGTGCATTGATGAATTCAATTTCTAGGAATGGAACTAGGCACTGAGGATACAGTGGTGAACAAAGCAGACATAATTCCTGTCTTCATGGAACATAAAATATAGTGGGGTGTCAGTTCTGATCCTTTGAGAAACAGTTCCCAAAGCAGAATTAGATGTGTAAGAGATTTATAGAGGGAAATGCCTGTGAAGAATAAAGGAACTGGAGCAGGCAAGGAGAGCCCTTAGATCACAGTACAGGTGGGGTATCTGTGAAGAGAGAGAAGGAAGGAAGGAAGGGTTGGATGGGAAGGGCCACAGGCCACAGTTCAGCTCTAAGAAAATCTCATATGTGCTGATAGAGCATCCTGGAGCAAAAGTTGCCTGTTACTGTTGCTATGGAATGAATGTTTGTCTGCCCTAAATGCCTATGTTGAAATCCTATAGGCTTCATGCTCTTATAAGAGACTCTGGAGAATTCTCTTGCCCCTCTGCCACATGGGGACACACTGAAAAGAGAGCCATCTATGTGCCAAAAAGTGGGCTTGCCAGACACCAAATTTGCTGGAGGCTTGATCTTGGACTCCCAGCCGTCAGAACTGTGAGAAATAACTTTCTGTTGTTGAGAAGCCACTCAGCCTATGGTATTTTGTTATAGAAGCCCAAACAGACTAAGGGAGAAAACTGGCACTGAGAAGTGAGTGTGTTGTAATAAATACCTAAAAATGTGGAAGTGGCTTTGGAATTGGATATTGGGAAGAGGCTGGAAGAGTTTTGAGATGTGTGCTAGACAAAGCCTACATTTCAATGAACAGATATTAAAGGCAATTCTGGTGAAGGCTCAGAAAGAGAGGAGAGCTACAGGGAAGGCCTCATCTTCTCAGAGAAGATTGACGTAAGTAGTCATGAACAGAATGTTGTTAGAAATACGGATAGTAAAGCCCATTCTGATGAAATCTCAAGTGGAAAAAAGGAACATCTTATTGAACAATGGAGGAAAGGCAATTCTTGTTATAAAGTGGCAAATAACATGGCGACATGTTCATGTCCTAGTGTTTTGTGTTTTGTAGAAGGTACAGCTGGTCCTAAGGGGCTGCACGTATAGGCATCCATGCGATCCGGGAGAGGGATGCCGGAACACCTGTGATGAAGATCTAAACCACCTGCCTGTGCAGTTTACTTCTGCCCTCTGATCTTGCTTCTGGCTGCAGATTTTAAGCAGCACTGGCCAATTTTGCCCCGTGGGATGCCATGCTGTATTAATTTTCTCCACAACTCCATGGAGTCAAGTATCCTTGACTGCCCCTTTGTCCTTGTTGGTTAATACAATAATTGTGGGCTTCTGGCTTTTAGTGGCTAAGCACCATTTCTTGGCTCTATTTGTTCACTTCTTCATTATGAGTCTAGCTCTATGAAAGCCTCCCTCACCATCATCCCTGGCCTGCAGAAGAGGCCACCACTGAATATTCGAGCATTGCTGCTGCCCCTCTCACCAGTACGTTCCTGATTGTCATAGCGAATGGCATATTCTCTGGGCCTCTCCATGGAATATCATCCTGTGGCAGGTCTTCTGGTTTCATATACTATACCCACTGCAGCATCCCACTTTCTACAGCATCATTATTCCCTCCTCCATCATGCACAGGGCAACTCAGTCATTTCCATTTTGCCTAGCATAGGGTATTATTTTTTCCAGGCTTCTAAGAGCCACCCTAGCTAAAAGTTTGTCCTATTCCTTTGAGTCCTTGCTAGGGTGGTGAATCTCATGTCCGGAGGAAGTGACACAAATTACTGAATTTCTACTTATCCAGTTTTATGTTCTATAATAACTCCCTTTATCAAGCACTCTCGAAATTCACTCCCAAGGGTATTTTCCCAGATCTTGTATACACATGCTGGCTAATTTTTGCAACTCCTTCAGCAGAAATCTCCTTCCTTCATTTTCAGGTTCAGCATGTCCTCAGCTGGATTATGTTATCCTGACAGCCAGGATGTAGGCAGAATTAAATCCTGAAGAGGGTACCTATTACTTTATGGGGGAAAGACCTTTGCAGTATCTTTCCTCTGAGGCTGCTAGCTCTTCCTCTGGAGAGGTAGGCCCACCTCTCCCATCTCAGAGGTTTCAGGGGCCTCTGCAGAGGTAAAACTTACAGAAGCATTTCCTAGATGTCCTCATTTCGTTTCGGAAACCAGGTTTTCCCAACCTCAGCCCTTACCTTAACAAATAGATCTGCTTTGGCTGAGCATTTAAGTGTCTCTGGAGTTAGGCAACCTCATCTCTCAGACCTTAATTTTGCTCCTCAGCTCTGATTGTTCTACCACTGCAGGAGATAAGGGCCCTTTTGTAAACCACGTTAACTCACATTTAGCCTTTAACTGTTTGTTAACTCTCATTTCTCATTCTCCCCCTATGGGGCTTCAATACAGCTTAGTAATAGCCAGTCATTAACCAAAATAGGCTTTCTTTGCCCCGTATTTTTCAACTGCTTAAATCATCTCACTGACAAGGGTATTTTCCTTCACTGGATGTTTCCTGTGTCATCACCTTCCCAGTGTCATCCGAAACCAACTTTCCAACCTCATCTCCTGCCACCCGCATTCTCTCTTAAGCACTTTAGGCTCACTGTTCTGTAAGCGTTTTTTTGGGCTGCATCCAGCCTACATGGCTGTGGGGTTGTCTTGGCCTACAGTTTTTCATTGTTCTTCACCTCCTATAATCCATCATTGTTCAATGGTCAGCCCGGGCATTGTCTACTGGAAGAGTCACAGAGAGAACATGCATTTGCTTTACCAGCTCTACACACTTACTGCTGCAAGAATCCAGCAGCTTTCTCAGGATGTAAACCCCTTTGTGAATGCTCAAACTGCAGGCACTGTGAGTTTCCAGGTAAGCCCCAGAGTGCAGATCCAGGCTATGGTAAGGGTGTATTCAGGTGCCCAGATTGCGTACAAATGGGAGCTGGAATGGGGTTGGGGCTTTTATACATGCATCCAAGGATTTTAAAAGCCAAACTACCTCTGTAGGCCTTGAGAAGCCTCAATCAGTCAGAAGAGGTGTGATAGTGACTGCTTGAGTGCTGAGATGTGAAGCAGATGAACCAGTGGCACAAAGCAGGTCTGTTGTTAAGGCAAGGGCTGAGGTTGGGAAAACCTTGTTTCTAAAATGAAATGAGGACATCTGGGAAATGCTTCTGTGAGTTTTACCTCTGCAGAGGTAAAGTCTTAACAGTGGTTAAGAGCCAGAATTGATCTAGATTCAAATCCTGACTGCTACTCAGCTGAATGACTGTGCTCAGTTTACTTAAGCTCTCTGAACTTCAGTTTCTTCATGGAAAATCTGGAAACTAAGCCTAGCTGACACACGTAGTGAGGGCTGACTGATAGAGTGCATAGAAATTACCTGGCACTCTGTTCACAACATCCTGGATAAAATGAAGAAATAACACTGACCAGTCTACATTCCCGTGCCAGGTGAGGGGCTCTCTTTAGGACAGAGAACCTGCCATAGGTGGCAAAAGGGATCTCCTGAGAGGATTCTAGGCCTGATGAGCCCAGCTGGCATTCTTTGTCTCTAAAGCTCCTTGCTGTTTCTTTTTTCCTGACCCTTGATCTCCCTCTGTGCACTGGCTGCTCTGTTTCTGCCCAGGATGCTGAGCACAGTTCTCCCAGCTTGTGCCCAATGCACGATCTCATTTATTCCCTTACTTCATTAACAGTTACCTGCTCTGCCTCCCTTTGATTAGGGCCTTGCTGGGCATCCACCTAATTAATCTGGTGAAGCAATTCAGGGCAGGGCATTAATGGCTAATAATGCTGCATTCCTTTTAGGGAATCTGCTGTGCTTTAGTAAAAGTCTCCTTAACTTGATGAAAACAAGTGACTAACGGGTTAATTTCAGGACCCTTTTAAGGTCAACATTAGGACAACAACCTACATACCATCCAACTGGATGATCAAATAGGAGGGTGAGCAGAAGAAGTGTGGCTGAGAACAGTGCTCTACTGTCCCTTAAATCTGGTTCATGCTGCAGAGGCAACAGAGCTACTTCAAGGAGCATACCAAGCTGAACTGTGCAGGGCAGAGGGCCCAGACAAGTGCATTTTTGAGCCACTGCTTCGATCCAGGACTCAGCGTGTCTCGCCTGGCCTAGCATAGAAGGCTCTTCTCTGGTCTCCCTGCCTCCTTGATGGGTCTCTCTCTCTCTAGTCTCTTTTCCATACCATTGCTGGGAGACCTTTAGAAGATTCATTCTGGAGATGTCATCCCCTTGCTCAAAATCTTTTGTTGGGTTCCCATTACCTTCGTGGTACAGCCTGAACTCAGCCCGACACACAAACTCCTCCTGCCAGGCTTCCTTCTCCAGGCTCATCTCCTGCCACCCATGGCACACACCCACACTCCAGACTGATCAAATGACTTACTGTTCCCAAAAGTCCTGAAGACCTAGCATTTGCAGTTCGCAGCACCTAGACCATCTTCCTCCTCACCCTGTGCCCTGACACCCGTGGCACCCCGCCTGTCATCTTCTCATTCTCCCTCCCTTTGATTGTCCCATCGACTCCTGTCCATTTTCCAAGATTCATCTCTTATCACATGCTGGTGACAGTGCCACTCTCCTTTCACTCTCACTGCACTCTGGCAAAGTGAGCCATTTTCTCTTTTGCCTACCAAGCACACCTCTGTTATAAAATGTACGCTTTAAAAAATGTGTTTTACCCCACATTAGGTAAAAGTTCTTTGAGCATTTGGAACCTGCCCTGTTTGTTCGAATCCTCAGCTTCAGAGAATCAAGACAATCAATAAATGTTTTCTGAACAAAATGAATATGGCCATGAATAACCAGAATTTAATTTTCATTTTGTATCCATCACACATAATTTATTTAATCTCTCATACCTCCATTTCCTTTTTTGGCAAAAGAAAATCAAATACCTACCTCTGAGGATGGAAGTGAGATTTTATGTATGTGAAGTGTCCTGTCTCAGGCTGCACACAGAATTGGCTGTCACATTGGGCTGCTGCTGCCACCTTTAGCCACCTCGGTGTATATCTGGGTTGAGTTGCAGTACCTTTGAAGATAAACCTCAAGAGTCAGAGGAAAAATCAAGAAACTCGGGGTAAACCAGAATTTGCCAGTGTCTTCTGTGTGCCTAGCCTTATGCCTTGGCATTTTACACACTGTTCCCAAGACCCTTTCTGGGTGTCCGATTTGCTATCTTGCCTCACTGCATAGAGTTGGAGGGTAATAGTGGTTGCTCAATAAATATTTTAATTTAAATGAATGGAGTGGAATCTTTCCTATGTTGATTAGTAGTTTACAGAGGACCCTTTTCTTCCGCTGTAACTTCTTAGCAATTAAGTTACAGATTTTCCTTGAACAACTACTATTACGCTGACAGATTTATATGCTGTTACTGTTGATTGTTTGAAGACTAGTCCTTCAGACTGGGATAAATGAGTTTGGCTCCCGGTTTTTGTCAGATTTGTGAGTAAAGAGTTCAAAGAAATAAATCTCTACTGCAGTTGACGTTTTCTCTATTAACAAGTAGAGGGAGTGAAAGAGACAGAGAGGGAGATTACTACATGTGTACAGATACATACGGAGATAAATATCCCTCCCATTTGATAGCTATTCAAAGCACACTTCTAGCCTGGTGTCCTGGAATAGCCTATTTGTTAAACGCTAGAAGAATCAAGTAACTCTACAAGATTCAAATTGCTACTGAATGTCAGTCTTTGAAATATATTGTCTGCTCAAATAAACTGACAAGCAAATCTTTTAGAAGCCAGGAGAAGACCTTCTGGATGTAAAAGGAAAAATCTAACAGAGAGCTCTTGGTTATTAAACACTTTTAAAACAAAGAGAGGTGACAATAAAATATCATTTCCTTGGCTTTGTACAAACTCAGTCTATCAGTACCTGGGCAAGACTATTACAGTCCTTCACTACCAGATCTGAATTGTAATATATGCTGTTACTTACTCCTTATGGAATGTCGTCTCTTAAGAAATGTTTCCACAAAAGGGTACTTTATAATGGCATTTTCCTGATGTCTAACTTGCATACATTTATTTATGATTAAGCAATTATTTACAGCATGCCTAGTATGGGCCAGGTGTGCTTTAGATACTGGGGATGTCACAGAGAACAAGACAATGTTTACTCTCATGGAGTTTACATTCTGGAGGCTGGGGCTGGGGAGATGGAAAAAACATGGTTGTTAAATTGATGAACAAGAAAAATATTAGAGAGTAAAAAATGTTATGCACAGGGAACATAAAAGCCTCTACAGTGAGAATGGGCTTGGTGTGTTGAAGGATCAGAAGTCAGGTCAACGCAGTTGGAGTGAAGTGACAAATGTAGCAGTAGGAGATAAGGCAGAGCATTAGATGTGGAAAGTCTAGATACTGAGTTTGGATTTTATTGACAGTGCAATGGGAAGTTGTTGAAGGGATTTTTAACCTCAGTAGTGACAAAATCTGAAGAACATTTAGAAATGTGTGTATAGAACAGATTACAGTGAGTCAAGAGTGGAAACAAGATTTGCACTTAGAAGGTATAGTTCTGGGTCAGGAAAGACTTGATGGTGGCATAGACTAGAGAGATGCTAGTGAAGATGAAACCAGTGGGAAGATGCTACATATAAGTCACATATGGCTTCTGTTAACTGATTGCTCATGACGCTTTTCTAAACAAAATTTTAAACATGGGAACAAACTCCTCTGTGAAACAATTCCAAACCTGCCAAAGAGGTGGCAAAAAATAGAATATGTTCGCTTTTTGGGCATTTAAATGCTAAATCTAAGCCAAGCACCATGATTTACACATTATCTAGTTTAACCGTCTTTACAACCTATGAAGGAGATGTTATAATTATTCCTATTACACTAAGGATAATTGATGAGAAAACTGAGACTTAGAGGACTGATGTCACACAGCTAATAAAGGGTATAATTAGGGCTTGTAATCCAGGCCAATTTCTACCAAAACCAGTGAATTTAACTACCAAACTAAACCACTATCCAAGAATGAAATATACAAGTGATTCGCTGTAAACATCTTCCCTTCCATCATAGTTTTACTAAGGACTCTAGGTTCTATTGTTTGACTTGTATCGGAGCAGGAAGTCTATGGCTGTGACTTTGGAATGGAATATAACAAAGAGGACCAAAGAGTTGCCAGATGGATTGTACATTTCTCTTAAGCTCTAGCCTGGGTGCAAGCATCTGGCCAAGCATTTATAGGGCAGTTTTTATGAGTCAAAAGCAGCTTAACAACCCATGTTTTTGTTCTAATTTGAAAATCTTGTTGACTCTCTTTCAGTGCCTCATAACCTTACAGTTCTTTTTCCATAGCCTCTTTTCATATCCTAGTCTAGGCCCTTATCATCTGGTGCCTAATGAAAGTAATATCAGTAGTGCCTTATAATTTACTGCCAAAAGCAATCCACAAATTCAACACATTCCACATCAAAATACCACCACCATTCTTCACAGAATTAGAAAAAAAATTCTAAAATTCATACGGAACCAAAAAGGAGTCCACACAGCTAAGGCAAGACTAAGTATAAAGAACAAATCTAGGGGCATCACACTATCTGGTTTCAAACTATACTATAAGGCCATAGTCACCAAAACGGCATGGTACTGGTATAAAAATAGGCACATAGACCAGTGGAACAGAATAGAGATCCAGAAACAAACCCAAATACTTACAGCCAACTGATCTTTGACAAAGCAAACAAAAACATAAAGTAGGGAAAGGACACCCTTTTTAACAAATGGTGCTGGGATAATTAGCTAGCCACATGTAGGAGAATGAAACTGGATCCTCATCTCTCCCCTTATACAAAAATCAACTCAAGATGAATTAAGGACTTAAATCTAGAACCTGAAACTACACAAATTCTAGAAGACAACATTAGAAAAACCCTTCTAGACATTGGCTTAGGTAAGGATTTCATGACCAAGAACCCAAAAGCAAATGCAATAAAAACAAATCTAAATAGCTGGGACTTAATTAAACTAAAGAGCTTTTGCACAGCAAAAAGGAATAGTCAGCAGAGTAAACAGACAACCCAGAGGGTGGGAGAAAATCTTCACAGTCTACACAGCTGACAAAGGACTAATATCCAGAATCTACAAATAACTCAAACAAATCAGTAAGAAAAAACAAAGAGGCCGGGTGTGGTGGCTCATACCTATAATCCCAGCACTTTGGGAGGCCGAGGCGGGTAGATAACCTGAGGTCAGGAGTTTGAAACCAGCCTGCCCAACATGGTGGAACCCCATCTCTACTAAAATACAAAAATTAGCTGGGCATGGTGGTGGGTGCCTGTAATCCCAGCTACTCAGGAGGCTGAGGCAGGAGAATCGCTTGAACCCGGGAGGAGGAGGTTGCAGTGAGCTGAGATCGTGCCACCGCACTCTGGCATGGGTGACAGAGTGAGACTCCCTTTCAAAAACAAACAAACAAATCCACCAAAAAGTGGACTAAGGACATGAATAGAAAATTCTGGAAAGAAGATATACAAATGGCTAACAAACATACAAAAAAATACTCAACATCACTAATGATCAGGGAAATGCAAATCAAAACCACAGTGTGATACCACCTCACTCCTGCAAGAATGGCCATAATCAAAAAATCAAAAAACAGTAGATGTCGGCGTGGATGTGGTGATCAGAGAACATTTCTACACTGCTGGTGGGAATGTAAACTAGTACAGCCACTATGGAAAACAGTGTGGAGATTCCTTAAAGAACTAAAAGTAGAACTACCATTTGATCCAGCAATCCCACTACTGGGTATTCACCTAGAGGAAAAGAAGTCATTATGCAAAAAAGATACTTGCACACGCATGTTTATAGCAGCACAATTTGCAATTGCCTAAATCGTGGAACCAAACCAAATGCCCATCAACCAACAAGTGGATAAAAAAAGTGGTACATATATACGATGGAATACTACTCAACCATAACAAAGAATGAATTAACAGCATTCGCAGCAACCTGGATGAGATTGGAGACTACTATTCTAAGTGAAGTAACTCAGGAATGGAAAACCAGACATCCTATGTTCTCACTGATATGTAGAGCTAAGCTACGAGAATGCAAAGGCATAAGAATGATACAATAGACTTTGGGGACTTTGGGGGAAGGTGGGAGGGGGTCGAGGAATAAAAGACTTCAAATAGGGTGCAGTGTATACTGCTTGGGTGATGAGTGCACCAAAGTCTCACAAATCACCACTAAAGAACTTACTCATGTCACACACCACCTGTACCCCAATAACCTATGGAAAAATAAAAAAAAAAAAAGATTGTCTTGCCAAAACAAACAACCCCCCCAAAAACCAAAACCCTTTCACATACATTACATCAACTCTTACAACATTACGAAATAGATATCACTGCATTTTGTTGGTTTGTTGATAGATATATCTTTTTTTTCTTACTTTAACATATTTAAAATTGGAATGGGGTTATACTCAATGGCAACTTACAATTACTATTGACATGAAGGCAGTTGTGGTGTATTTGTTATTGCCTCTATGAGCTCAGTCTGACGTATTTTTCCTGGTAGTATGAATGGAACTCAGTGTTCTCAACTTCTAGATTTCAATAGACTGTTCTGGTTATTGCCTAAAAATGAGTTCTAAGTACGAGTTCTGGTTATTGCCTAAAAACTTTTCATGAACATCTTTGAATATTTTCCAACAACAAAATTTCCAAAATGAATGGAGCTTGAAAAAATATATTGCAAAGACAATAGTGGAGCACTCTTAAAAAACAGTGCATTGGCAGTGCATCTATGGCACAGGCATAATGCTGTACACATTGAACACGGATGTAGACTACTGTGAATCAAAGAGTGATCCAGAAGAATTGCAGTATTGATGTCAAGAAGTTTTAAGAATACTTAACCCAGAGATTCTCAAACTTTCTTGGTTGATGGCACTTCTAGTTTCTTGGTACCTTTTTCACAGCACCCTTGGGTCAAGAGAAATATCTAACATTTTCATCTATTAGATAGGTCCAACAATTTAGTAGCCATTTGAAAAAATATTTTCATTTTATCCTTAAATAACTAGAATTACCTATTTATGGGATGGGTGTGCTTCTTGAGCACTGCACAACATCCCAAATCTTGGGATCAAATTGGACATTGCCATCTTCATTTCCGATTCCATTTTGTTTTTGCAGTACTCACTTTTTAAAAAGATCACAGCAATTGCCATCAACCCAAGCTTCACAAAATATAATGTCGTCAAAAGGAATGTAGCCTGATCTAATGTTGAAATTGTCACTAACATTGAGCTAGAAGTTTATACCATATCTGAACAGATGTCAAGAATCATTGTGTTAAAAATATTATATCCCACAGCACCCCAGTAAGTGCCCAGTAGCTCCTTGAGGTGCTGTGGTACATGGTTTGGGAACCATGGCCTTGGGCAATCTATTTTGCTCATAGTTTACTTTTATGAATGTATAAGAGAAACATATGATAAAAAGCAATGTCTAAATAAGTATAAAAGAGCAATTCAATAAGCATGAAATAAAAATTCCAAAGTGATAAGGAATCGTTTTGCCATCGTTTTATTATAACTTTTCTTTCTTTGGGGTGTATCTAAGTGCTTCTAATAACTGATGACACCTTAGATTCTATTTTATAGATCATGCTAATCAAACATTGGATTCTAAATTGATCTCTCTGCCTCTAGGCACTTATGCTATATTTTGTTACCAGATCAGCTGTCCTAACTCATAATTTTCACTATGTCACTTCCTCTTATCAAATTATTCAATAATTTGCTGTGGCCTCTAAGATAAAATTCAGATTTCTCAATGTGACAAGTAATGGTCTCTGCAATCTAAGATACCTACCTTGTATCCTTACTCTGTCTCTACCTTTCAGAGACAGGAGACTCTCAGCCTACATCTTCTGTTAATGGGTAAATCACTTCTCCACTCTAGACCTCAGTTTCCCCATTTATAAAATGAGAAGTTGGACTCGATCACTGGTTCCTAGCTTTTTTGAAAAAAAAAAAAAATTGGAGACTGACATAGTGTTACTAGGTTTTAGCCTATGATTAAATCCAATATTTACCCAGGTACAGTTGGCCCTCCATATTCATAGGCTTCACGTCTTTTGAGTCAACCAGTCACAGATAAAAAATATTTGAAAAAATGGATGGTTGAGTATGTACTGAACATGCACAGGCTTTTTTCTTGGCATTATTTCCTAAACAATACAGTATAGCTACTATTTACATAGCATTTACATTGTATTAGGTATTATAAGTAATCTAGAGATGATTTAATGTATCCCAGAGGATGCACATAGATGATAGGCAACTACTACACCTTTTTATATATGGGACTTGAGCATTCATGGAGTTTGGTATCTGCAGGGTTCCTGGAGCCAATCCCCCACAGATACTGAGGGATGACTATAGTCTGTTTTAATAATCTTGTGTTGCAAATACAGTGAATTGTATCTCAACATAAATAATAAAAAACTGAATAAAGTTACCTGTAAAAAACTTCAGTCTATTGTCTTGTCGTTTTCATTTAACTATAGACTTCTTTATAGACTGTTAAGCACTGGTTCTTAGAAAAGCATTTGGGACCAAAGTGCTAGACCTTTATTACTCAAATTGTAGCCTTAGAAAAGGGACATCGCATCACCTGTAAGCTTGTCAGAAATGCTTCATTTCAGGTCGTGTCCTGGACCAGCTGAATCACAGTATGCATTTTAACATGATCCCCAAGTTATTTGTATCCATATTAGAATCTGAGTAGGCTTGAGCTAGAGGCCATTTGGCACACTCATTCTCTATTATTTGTGATTGTCTTGTACAAGCAACAAGCTACCTAACCATGACTTACACTGCAACTTGTATCCAACTAATCTTGTATTATTCCTCCAAGTTTTCTATTGCTGGCCTACCTCTGTGACTTCCTCCTATCTATTCTTCAATAGTTGGCTCAGCTTTCATCTTTGTTTCTCTATGTTCCAGCTCTGTGTGACTTTAGAAAACTTGATTTTTCAGTAAGTCAATTTCTTCGACCATAAAATGGGGATCATAATATCCATTTCATAACATTTTTGAAAAGATGAAATGAGCTAATAAATGTAAACTTTGTACCATGGTGCTTGGTGTAATAGCCCCTCCAAAAGGGGTAGCTGCCATTGTTATTGTCCTTATTCCTATTACAACAATAATAATACAGCAGTGTACCAAACAGACAAAATATCCTGCCCTGTGAAGATTACTTTCCAGAGCGTACTGCTAAATAAATGCTTGTCGGGTACTGTAGTCATGCCTTAATTTGCCACACAGTCACCTGTAGGCTCAATGGGTCTTAGAGATTGTTGGAAAGCTAGTTGTGAGATTTTGTATGCCTTGCTTATGATATTTACCATATTATGCTTTGTATTATGGCTATTTAGGAGAGTATTTTCTCACTCATCAAACTCTAAGTATATTGTTTCTATGTGCAGTCCCATGGCACTTGACAAACAGTAAGTATGCTTAGTGAATGAAAGCATTGAGGAAGCCTTTATCCTTTCATCATGAGACAGCTGTGGCAAAGGCTGTCTGAACAGCCATTGTGGATAAAGGTGTTCTTAGTTCCAATTAGATGCTGTTCTCTTTGAATTACTCTGCTTGCCCCAGCTGTTTAATGTGGACATCAGTATAGCCTCACTATCTTTTTTTTTTTTCTTTTAGAGACAGAGTATCACTATGTTGCCCAGGCTGGAGTGCAGTGGTGCTATCATGGCTCATTGCAACAGCAAACTCCTGGGCTCAAGCAGTCCTTCCCTCTCAGCCTCCCGAGTAGCTGGGAGCACATGCATGTGCCACCATGCCCGGCTCATTCATTTTTTGTAAAGACGAAGGTCTCCCTATATTGGCCAGACTGGTCTCAAACTACTAGCCTCAAGCAGTCCTCCCACGTCAGCCTCCCAAAGTCCTAGGATTACAGGTATGAGCCACCTTGCCAGGCCCTCACTATCTTTAAGTTGTCTTGTCACAGATGCTAATAGCTTTAGGGGAAACTTGCAGCTACAAAAAACAATGCTAACCACAGGCTGGTACAGAGTGCACAGACTTTTGATCTATTATAGTACACGAGGCATCCATTCTCTCTGATTTTCCAATGTGGCCCTTCCTGTAGTGTTAGATGACTATCATAAAAAAGATCTTGGAAACTTTAGTGTAAATATAAATATTACCTCTAAACAAATTTCAAGGAAATTAAGAACTGCCGTAGGGTTCCTTTTGGCCTTGTCTTCCCCGTGATGTAATTGATACTCATTCCTTTTCCATTAATCATTCGATTTGTTTTGGCAAATCTAAGGTAAATACAACTTGTCTTCTCCCTATCAACCCTTTGGTAAGGTCAAGGCTGTGTGCTTGTGTGAATCCATTTCCTGAAACTAGCTCAATATGAGCAGAGAGGGCTTGGAAACCAAGGTTGTCTGGTCCACAAAAACAGTTTAAAAATCACCCTCCAACTGGGGTCACTCTCCTTACTGGAGTCTCATCGCCAATTTGCTGATTAGTTTCTCTTTCTATAACAAGTTCCGATAAAGCTGCATCTCTCCTTGGAAACACTCATGTCCCCTGCATCCTCAAATCTACTATCTAAATCCAAGATGCTTGGGGACATCATTAATTCAGACATTTGACTGAACAGAGCCATTTATCCCTTTTTTCCCACAAGTTGCAAGTTATGCTAAATGCAGGGTAGGAAAACTCAATAACTCATAGAAAAGTCATTCATTTTACTTTCAAATTTCAATCACTAGGGTGAAGGGTCAGAAAAGGCCATGACAGAAATTCTTGCAGAAGAAAATCCCCCTGTTGCCCTGCAGCCAGTCATCTTCCTGCTGCATAAATCATTGCATTCTGTGGAATGTCAGTGCCAGCTGTAATCAGACTGCCAAAGAGAAGGGCTTTTTTCAGGGCTTCTGACTGAGACAGTTGTATTTATTTGGGCTTGGACTGACAGCTGAATGGCCCTTTCAAAATAGCAAGATTCATGAAAGAGTTGTTCCTATGCATGCACTTGGCACTGGCCTGGTCCCATTGTGGCAATGTGGAATCCACATTGCTGTGTATGGTCTCTGCCTGCAGCACACTCAGACCCCCTGCTTCCCTCTAAGGTCACCTGAGGTGGCTGTCTGTGTCCTCCTGCTTCGCTCCTTTTGGTAGAATACCACAACATTTAAAAGACAGGGAGGATCCAGACTCTTGACTCTAATTTGTAGCAAATGAACAAAGTAGGAAGTCCAGAAAAGTGGATTTTTC
Source organism: Hylobates moloch (assembly GCF_009828535.3). Classification (NCBI taxonomy): domain Eukaryota; kingdom Metazoa; phylum Chordata; class Mammalia; order Primates; family Hylobatidae; genus Hylobates; species Hylobates moloch. The sequence goes on from NW_026652281.1 coordinate 40,001,156, forward strand.
TCAACCAGATATTCCTGGACTTCTTAAAGCCTTTTCATTCTTTTCTGCTCTCTGCAGAGTCAAGAATGAGACTTATAGGCAGGCTGGAGGCTGGCCTCAGACCTGTAGGGAAGGATATACATTTGGCTTTGACCATCCTATCCCGCATTTTGCTTCTCTCCCAGAGGGCACCACTTCCTTCTTATTACCTGTTTTCTCAGCTCACTCACACGTGCTCATATTCCCCTCCCCCAGTGCTCCCAGACTTGACTTCTCCCTGTTATAACCAGGCTGTCTCCCACCTTGGTTGGAACGAACGCTAAAATAGTGTTCTGCTTTATTCGGAAGGCTAGGGGGAAGAGAGTGCAGCTCATGGGTTTGAGAGTTCCTGCTAACTTCTGCTTTCTGCACACCCAGAGCCCAGTGAAGGTCGTCACCCTATTGGGATCAATTCTGTCTACAGGAATCTCAAACTGAGCTTTTCCATGTGATTCTTGCAAAATGAGACAATGTGTGCCCACATTTCCGCAAAGAAAGAAGTTAAAGCACAAGGTGGGACCTCATTTGGCCAAAGATTCTCTAACACTATGTGCATTGGACCCCCTAGGGTTCCCACAGGCGAGTCAGAAGGAAGGAACCTCACTCTCATGGTGCCTCTACTTATGGGGGAATGAGGTTTCTTTTACCTGCCTTTCAACCATGTTTCACATTTCCATGAAGCATCCAACCTTTGGCACCAGCAGGCATCTGTTTCTTGCCTATGTTGTAAGATCTGAGTGCTGCAAGGCAAGGACTTCCCTCTGGCTCAAAGCAACCACCCTCACATACCTGAGAGAGTCTTTTTTTCAGGTCAGTGATTCTCAAATTTAAGCATACACCAGATTCACTTGGAGGGCTTGTTCAAACACAGACTACTGGTACTAACCTCTGGAGGTACTGATTCAGTAGGTCTAAGGTAGAGCCCAAGAATATGCATTTCTCATAAGTTCCCCAGTGGTGCTGATGCTGCTTTTGCTGGGACTACACTTTGAGAATCACGATTTTATCTAAACTGAGTTGTGTTAGTGTAGCAGAAGTTAGTGATTAACCATCAGCGAGGTCCCAGGAAAGGGTAGCCTCGAACAGGTGAAAAAGTCAGATGTTGGCCTTGGGTGTGACACTGTCTTTCTCTGATCTCACCATCAGCATAGACGTTTCTTCTGCTCCTGATAAAAGGCAGCAAAAGACATGGAGCCAACTTATTTGTTCCTGGCTCCCTCCCTCTTCCCATTCTTCCTTTCTTTTCCTTTTTTCTCTCCTTTTCTTTCTTCCTTTTGAAGGTCACTTTATCTGAGATACCTTGTGTAAGAGGTATCTCAAAATTAGATTTACAAGTAAACCAGAATCCCACTTAGCAACAGATTTCAACTAAGGTTGAAAGGAGGAGAGTCCTATGAGGAGTGAAGTGAGAAATTCAAGGACAGAAAGATTAAATCCTTCTCCAGCTTCAAACTCCTCTCTTGCAAATTAGGCAAGTTAAACACAATCATCAAGTTAAACACAACATATTGCTTTTGCACCATACGTATTTTACTTAATCTTTACAACCATATGAAGTAGTATGGTTACTTAGCCTTTTTTTAGAAGAGGAAATCAAGGTTTCGAAAAGCTAATAACATGACCACAACCATACAGTGACTCTGCTCCAGAGGAAAGATCTTAGCCCAGGTCTGGGATGACTTCCTTCACAAGAGTCACCGTAATGAACCGACAATAATGGTGTTGTGGGTGGGAGGTCATGGGGATGATAATTCACAGAGGAACTATTTTGACAAGTAACTAGAGACTGGAGAATGGAAAGATCTTGTGCAGACTGGCTAACAAACTCAGAGGATTAGAATATGCATGAGGAATAAAAAGTAACAAAATGGAAGGAAGAAATGAAAACTTTCAATTGTTAGGGGAGAGGTCAAGAAAGAATCAGTCAGTTATACAAAGAACTGGTCCGATACTCTTTCCTTATCTCTGTTATCATCCATAGTGGCCACCTGGGCAAAGCCCCAGGTCCTCGATTGCTCTTTAGTACCTGTAGGGACCCCACACACAACCGCTGGGTGTGAATGGAGAAACCCTCCAGACAAGCCATTCTCTGCTCCATGGCTCTTGTCCTCATTCTGGCTTTCTGCCTCCTGGGATTACCTTGCTGTTTACTGCTGTTATCCTTTTGGACCTGGCTCTGCTTCTGGATTTTATTCCAACTTCATTTCCCAGCTGACATGAAAATCTCTACCGAGAGCAGCACCTATCCTCAAACTCAGCACTTCCAAGCTAAACAGCTTCACCCCCAGACAACTCCTCCTGACTCCCCCATTTCTCCTGTTAACCAGACGTGAAAACAACAATCATATTTGGTGCCTCATATTCTCTTCCACAGAATTCAGCCAATAACCAAGTTGATACAAACCTCTAAAATGTCTCCTTAATCCATTGCCTTTCAAATATCAAGGCCACAATTCTAGTTCAGACCCTCATTTTCTTTTCTTTCTTTTTTCCTTTTTCTTTTTCTTTTTTCTTTTTTTTTTTTTTTTTTTTTTTTTTTTGAGACAGAGTCTCACTCTGTCACCCAGGCTGGAATGCAGTGGTATGGTCATGGCTCACTGCAGCCTCAGCTTCCTGGGCTCCAGTGATCCTCCCACCTCAGTCTCCTGAGTAGCTGGGACTACAGGCTTATGCTACCATGCCTAGCTAATTTTTGTACTTTTGGTAGAGATGGGGTTTTGCCATGTTGCCCATGCTGGTCTTGAACTCTTGAGCTTAAGCGATCCACCCGCCTCAGCCTCCCAAAGTGCTGGAATTTCAGGTGTGAGCCACCGCACCAGGCCAAGACCCTCATTTTCTTTTTACAACATTATTACTGAATCATCTTTTCTCTCGCAGGCACTTTCAGTCCCTCTCAACTTTTATCTATTCTCCATCTTGGGACCAGATCATTCTGGAACTACTCTAATCATGCTGCTTCTTTGCCTAAAATTTTTCAGTGGCTTAAGTGCATTTTCTTCAGATTGGTTTCAGAGCCTGGTGGGGACGCCTGGTGTTTTTTCTATCCAACATACAGTTATTTATTTGGTAGGGCTTTAAGTTTCTTTACAGGTACCCATTCCTTCATCCCAGTTTGTCTGGCAATGATCCTTCTTCCTGGCTCTAGGAGTGAACACATGACAAATCCTCCTAGACCCAATAATTGGGTCAGGGATAGGCATAAATTAGTTAAGTCAGATAAATGAATCTCTATTCTGAGACTTTTGTCTGAGCAGTTGAGAAAGAGCAGCTCATTTTCTGTTGAGGCTGCTAGAAGTCACTATGATAAAAGACAAAAGTTGCCAGGAATTACCAACTATAACATGAAACCAACAGAAAAAAAAGAGGTCAAGTTTATTGAGCAAAGTGAGACTCCCTGGATCCAGCTATGAGTGAAACCAGAGCACCTCCTTGACTTTGTGCTTTTTGTTTTTGTTTAGAGACAGGATCCTCGCTATATTGCCCAGGCTAGTCTTGAACTCCTGAGCTGAAAGGATCCTCCTGTCTCAGCCTCTTGAGTAGCTGTGATTATAGTCTCATGCCACCAACCCAGCATTCTTGATTTTCCAGTTAAATAGGCCAATACCTGCCTTTCTGAGCTTAGTTCGATTTTAGTTATGTTGCAGTCACCTTTAGCCTAAAGAATCCTATAGCTTTCATCTCTTTTTAAACAACTCTTTCAACCCCTCTGTCGTTTGCTAAACCATTCACTCTTGTCTCCAAGCATAATTATTTTATATATCCATGCTTTTGCTTGTGTTGTTCTTTCTATCTGGGACACATCTGGGAGATGAAGGCATCTCCATCGGCCCAATCTTCTAAGATCTATTTCGGATGTTACTCTCGCATACGATGTCTTTTCTGCCCTTCAGCCACATAAAGTCTTATCCCTGTTTGAATTCTCCCTATACCCTGATGAGTCTTCTTTGCCATTAAATATTTAACATCTTTCACCAGTGGTCCATATTAGATGCTCAATAAACTAGTATGAATTGAATCAGAGAAAAGGAAAATGAGCTAATGCTTGTTGGATTCAGTTGACTTAAGGTTCTGAGGAAAATAACAGGAAATAGCTGATTATCCTTTCTATATCATACCTAGCTTTCGTTTCTTCCAGTAGACAGGTAGACATTTTCACTGCTACTTGTTTAATCACATATGATGCTGTAAACTATAATTTTGCAGAATAAAAGCACTTTCATTTGAACCCGTGGAACAGAGCAGTAAGTCTGGTTATAGGAAGATATTTTATTTACTTTAATATTGGTTGCTTCTCTTTGTACATAAACTTTGCTGTTTTTGTTGCTCTTATTGCTGTTTTGGTGTTGTTTTTTCCAAAGTCAATTTTGTAGATTTGTTTTACTAGCAATTTCAGTATTTCCGAGGCTGCTATATATTGCTTTCTTCTTTGGAATATTGCAAAATTCTTTGAGTCTTGTTCAAGTTTTAATGTGACATTATTTGAAAGGAATGTTTAGTTGTATTCAGTGTTTATGTAACACCTGCCGGTTTATCCTCTGAGTAATTTACAGCTCCTCTAGGGAACAGGAAAGTAACCACAAGGTAATCTGGCAGACGAGGGGTTCTTTTCTATAAATGCCAACCTGAGTGGTTAAACATGAAAAATTTGATCAAACATCTTGAGCTCTTGTCTATGTGATGCCAAAGACACACTTTTTACCCCCAAGTTAAAATAGTTACTTTGATGTCACATAAACACAACTCATGGAATCAACACTGAATTTAAAAGGCATTGTAGGACTGAGATCCAGACACTTTCCCCCTTGCTGCCACAGGCTGCATATACTTGAAGGGCTGCTTTATAGTGCAGCAGAAAAAAAATCTAGGAGTTTATGTTTGTCTTAGTAAGTGGCTTAGAAAAGGAACTCTAGATAGTTTATGCTTTTTCGTATATTCAGCTCATATACCATTGAGATTTTTTTTTTTCCAGAACTGAAGGGTAGGGGAACTTGTAGGTTTGGATTTTATATGTAAGTGTATGTGAGTTTCTGAATCAAGGTATTTCTGTTTCCACATGCTTTTTTAGCTGGCTCCATAAGTAATACTTATACTGTTTCTACCTGATTTTTCAAGTAATACATATTCACTTAAAAAAAAAAAAAAGACTACAAGCTGGGTATGTTGGCTCATGCCTGTAATCCCAGCACTTTGGGAGGCCAAGGCAGGAGGATTGCTTGAAGCCAGGAATATGAGACCAGTCTGGGTAACAAAGGAAGACCCCACCCACAACCTGTCTCTATAAAAAAAAAAATAATTAATTAATTAAAAATATTCATGTTGTAGCATGTAACAGTACTTAATTTCTTTTAAAAAAGACTACAATAAAATATTATTTTATAGCCACTTTATTGATAAAATTAAGAGATTTGGCATTCCAAGTATTGGAGAGGATATAAATCAACAGCATCTTTTATATGTCAAGAGTTTAATTGGTTCAACTACACTGAAAAATAATTTGGTATTATCTTGAAGAGTTGAGAATTCATAAACCCTATGGCACAACAATTGTACTCCTTAGACTATGCCCAAAGGAACACGTACCAGGAGTTATATACAAGAATGTTTATAGCAACCCTGTAACAGCAATAAGTAAACCAACCAACCAACAAAAACTGGAAACAATTGAAATGCCCAGTGACTAGGAAATGTATAAATTAACCATTGAATAATTAAGCATCAGTGAAAATGAATGAGTTATAACTACATGCAACAGGCTGTATGAATCCAAGTAACATACTGCTGAATAAGAAAAGCAAGTCTCAGAAGACTGCATACAACATGATATCCTTTAGTAAAGTTCAAAAGCAATGAATACTAAACAAGATTTCATTTCAGCATACACACATATAATAAAAAAGAAAAGTAAGAGAATGATAAACCCCAATTTAGGAAAATGATTATTTATGGCAGGAAAGCAAAAGCATGCAATAGGGAAGAGTATATGGGAGGGTTGAATCATTGTTATTGTTCTAATTATTGGATTGTGTGGTAATTTGTGGGTGTTCGTTATGTTACCAAGAAATAAAATGAGACCATGCTATGAATGGGCCAATGATGGTAGCATGCCATTAACCAAGAATGAAGATGAATCCAATTTTGTGTACCTGAAGTCCAGAGTTTAAAGGACAATAAATGCATACAAGAATAATAAGAAAACTCCATATTATCTGAAAGTACTTTTCTCAGTTTTAGGTAAACAAGAACCAGCTTCCTTATCTCTTCTTGAACTGCCATTCTTAGTAGGACTTCCATTCTCAGGAAGGCTAAAGCTAAAGGAGCATGCTGACCGAGGCTATCCTCTTTTAAAAGGATCCCCAAAGTCCCATTTAGCTTGTTGGTTCCCACCAACTTCTCTCTATTCCCTTCTCTCTTTCACATTGCTTCTGTTTATTATCTCTCATTGCTTCTGATTATTCATGACCTCAGTATCTTACCTTCTCTCTTTGTCATTTGGCTTTGTTCCCAAAACAAATGATTCATTCCAATGCCTTACATTGAGAACTCCTTGGGAGAGATCTATTTGGGCAAAGCTCATATATCAACAACCTAAAATGTCTCTAACCAGTAGATCGATTGCTTGCCCTGATTCATTCACTTGGGACCACAGGTAACAGCAAAGCAACTTTTGGGAAAATCTCGTTTGAGAAGGGCTGTGGGCATGCTGGACATTCCCAAACGTGGCCCATCCAGGACCAGCCAGCTCATAATATACAGCAACATAGGCAAGAAGAGCATAAAGTGACTAGGAAGAGGGAGGATTTCTATCTCCTTATGGTTTCAGGGAACATTAGCAATTCATTTTAGACTAATGTGTAAAGGATTCTTGGAGGAGGTTTTTTTGTGTTTTGTTTTTTAAAGGAAAAGGAAAGAATTTCATATTGACTTGGGAAAGGCTTAAACAAAGAATTGAGGAGAAAGGAATGAGCCTGCAATGAAAAGAAGTGGGTTGAAATATTAGGATGTCTGACATGGTAAGAGAAGAGAGAAAGAGAGTCTGGTGTAACTGGTAGAGATTGGTGACAATTTTAATCAATCCATTCATTCAACAAACATTTATTTTTGAATAGATACATGTACATGAATTAAAATACATTAACCACTGAGAATAGTGCCAGGTTTTGTTCCAGGTCTTGGTATATACCAGTAAATAAAACCACAAAAATCTCTGCCCTGTGGAATTTATATTCTATTATTATTTAAGTTGGGTGCTTAAATAACTTGACTCACTTGATCTTCATGAGAGTACTCTGAAGTAGAGTCATCTATATGAGCCTGAGTGATCTACTCTCTGCCAGGCTCCACTCCAAAAGTTTTACACACTTTACTTCAGGTACTCCTTACAACAACCCTATGAGTCAAGGTAATGTTATCACCCTAATTTTACAGGTGGGAAAACTGAAGCATGTGGATAGGTTAAGTCACAAAAGCAATAGGTGATAGAGCTGGGATTTAACTAGTGGATCTAGCTTCAGAGTCTGTGATTCTTGTTACTTTGTGATGCTACTTTTCTGCTGTGCTGTAATATTATTCAAGACACAGAGGTAGGTATTAAAATTCAGGTCCAACTCCACACAGTAGGTATTCTGGCTACAGTCATACACCATACAATTGAGACTTTGAACTTGATCTATAGAACCATCAGAAGTTGTTAAGGAGCTTCGTGAAGGAGGTACAATGGCCCAAACAGGGAGAAGTAGAAAAAGAGAAAGAATGAAGGTGGTAGATTCAAGTAGGAAGTTGCAGACATCTAGGTGAGGGTGAAGAGTGTACAGATCAATGAATAACATGGGAATAAAGAGGTCAGAATGAATTGAGTCACTATTAGTTGCCAGTCTGCAGGGAAGTATCATCAACATTTGGGAAATGGCCTGATTTCAGATATTCTAAAAGCAGTAGAATGGGTCAGGCACGGTGGCTCTCACCTGTAATCCCAGCACTTTGGGAGGCTGAGGTGGGTGGATCACAAGGTCAGGAGTTGGAGAGCAGCCTGACCAACATGACCCCGTTTCTACTAAAAATACAAAAATTAGCCGGGCGTGGTGGCGCACACTTGTAATCCCAGCTACTTCAGGAGGCTGAGGCAGGAGAATTGCTTGAACCCGGGAGGCAGAGGTTGCAGTGAGCCTAGATCCCGCCACTGCACTCCAGCCTGGGTGACAGAGCAAGATTCAGTGTAAAAAAAAAAAGTAAAAAAATAAAACAATGAGATAAGCACAAGCCTTAACAATATTATGTAAATACTGTATTATGAACTTTATGGACATGGCAAACAACACTTAAAAGAGGAACTTATATGAAATAAAAAGTGAATTTATCCTTTCTCTTTCTCCCCCAATACTAGTTTTTTAAAAATACAACTGATGATTATGATCATAACTCTAAATAATTAATTTCTGCATACATCAACAAATTTAACAGTATCTGTTGATGCCTAATAATATGAAATGAGCAAATTAGTGCTCCCACACTATTTCTGCACTTCTGCTATCTTCCCAAATTCTTAGTTTTATCATGGCTTTTACACTGTGGTTGACATTTACATTCTACTTTACGACTATAGTTGTCTTTCATGCTTTACATAAAGGACAATTTTTTTTTTCAAAAATTAGAAGCCAAAACACAAAATGATAAATATTACGATAATGTTAATATTATTCCCTGTAAAACTGACTAATGTGACTGGAATCACAGGAAAGAAATGTAGTTTATGTTACAGACTTGTGCCATTCAAAAAATAAATTTTCAGATACAAGGCATAGTGGATTTTCTTTTCTTACTCTGTACCAATTATTCAAAATAATAGTATATCTAAGTTTGCTTCACACTGATACTGTGATTTTCTGGTACAGTTTTCTGTTTTTCCCGACATTTTTAGTTGCCTTCCGTCATTCTGGTTCAATGAAGAAATATGACTTTTTCTATCACACCACTAAGCTTTCTGGCTTCTTTGTTATTCCTCTTAAAATAGGAGGCTGCTCACATCCAGTTCTGATTTTGTATGATTGCTTTCTAGGATTGCTGCTCAGCTATCTTTCTGATATTACTTTCCTCTTGCATTCTTAGCTTAGTTTGTTCTACTGGATTCCATGTTGCCCTCTTCAGTGAATTCTTACATTTGTTTTTCTGTAGTATATCCTCAAATATTTTTGGAAAAGTAAAGGGAAGTAAATTTTTTGAGTCAGTGCCTAGAAAAGTTTTTATTTTGCTTATACCTTCTTCTTTTAATAAATATTCTAGATGAGTCTAGGTTAAAAATAATTATCCTTCAGAATCGAAACGTATTGTTTCATTGTCTTTTGGTAACCAGTATTGCTGTTGAGGAGTCTGATGCCAATCAAATTTGAATTCCTTTGTAAATGACCATTTTTTCCTCTCTAAACTTTTAGAATATTTTTGAAAAATCATGAGGATGTGACTAAATATGTTTTTCTTTATTAGTCATACTTATAGGTTGTTATGAGAGTGAATGAGACAATCCATGGAAGGCACTTAGCGGATGGTGGCAACAATGTTATTCATGCTAGTCGTAGTCATCCTGCTCAGTGGTGAATAAGCCTTTCAATCTGAAGACTTGTGTCTTTCATTAAGGAAAATGTTATTCAGCTATTTCCTCAATAATTTCCCCCATGGCATGTTTTCCTCATTATGCATGCCTTATTAGACAGATTTTAGAGCGCTCGGCTGTATTCTCTGTATCTCTGAACTTTTTAAAAATTTTTATATTTTCCATCCTTTTATATCTTTGTCCTACTTCTGAAAGATTTCTTTTACTTTATCTTTGTTATTTTATTATGTATTTTATTTTGGCAATCATGTTTTGTATTTTTTCTTTTATTATTCCTTTTTATAGCAGCTATTCCTGTTTTATAGAAGCTATATCTCACTGGATTGATACTAATTAGAATTCTCAAAAAATTCCTTCTTCCTCTACCCACCAACCCCTGCTTTTCCCTTCAATTGTTTATGTCCTCAGCTATTTATTCCTCTGGGTAACTTTTTATTCTATTTGTTTCTCTCATGCCATGGATGAGCCTTGGTTTTCTACTCAGCTTTGTGAATTAAGGATGAGGTTGGTTACTAATGATCGCTGATACAGGTTTTTCTGCTGCTGTATAGGTCTTTCCCTCACTCCAGGATTGCACTGTAACTTCTAGGTGTGTGGTTCACATCACTCCCCAGATGTGGGGACAGGGCACAGGAAGGATTACCCCCGGCCACACTCCTTTTAGTGCCAAAATTTTCAGGGCTTTACTCTGGAGCCATTTTTTCTTTAGAGATCAGCCCTATGGTTTGTCCCAAGGACAAAAATAATGGCAACCACTTCCAGTTTCAGCAGGGAGCAGAATTAAGGGACAGACCAGCAGAGCTGTTCTGAAGATACTTCTCCAGGTTCCATCCTGATTGCTACTCCTGTTCTTGCTTGTCTCTCCTTCTGACTTTTAGTTGGGAGCCTCTCCACACTGGAAGAGAAGCTTCCACCTGTGCTTCATCCCTCTTGTGCACATTTCTTGGCTATCGTTTTCAGTTTTAACTTCTCCATCAGTATAATCTACAATTCCATCTTCTAAAACTCTGTAAAAAATCTCTGGTCTGCTGATAGCTGCTCTTTCCTGCTTTCAGTATTATTATGGACTTATCCCCCTTCAGATATTTTTACTGTCATTTCTGTGGGACATGAGGGAAGATAAATAAATACAGGTTTTCAATCAATTTCCCGAACCAGAAATATAGCTTCTACATTTTGATGGGCTTACGTTCACTTTCACTTGCATCCTTGAAAGCTATATATTTTCACAAAATAAACCTCCTCTTCTGGTATCATAGCAGCATCACAGTGAGCCACAAATTTTAGAAGAGGTGAATTTTGGGAAAGGCAAAGTTCAGCCACTTAAACAGGAAACTGGGCCAGTGAGATAATTTGTGACCTCACTATCTGGGGAAGGACTCAGCCCCTAGAAACTTAGCTAAATGACTGACCATCAGTGGATGTTTTCTGATATGCTTTGTGCCTGGGAAAGAAATGAAGAAGACTAATTCCTAGAGGGCTGAGTAATCTTTTTAGGATCGGTTAAAGTTGGCAAGAAAAATCTGGACGCTCAGCTCAGACAGGCCTGCAAATAGCATTTGTTAACTACCTTATTGTTGTCTCTTTTTTTGACTCAGCAGATAGTATTTATGGCATCATAACACAACCATGGAACAAGAAATAGAGTGCCTGTTATACTATGTACTTAGTATGCAGTAAAATATTTTATTTTCTGATGAGGATTGTAAGCCCCGTTCTTGGTTCTCAATGCTGGCAGCACATTAAGAATCATCTGGTGGACTTTGAAGTCTTTGCACCCAGCTTAGCAACATCAGACTCTCTGGGGATGGGACAAAGCCATCAGCATCTCTTGAAGCTCTCTGCAGTTGAGAACCATATCCCTAGAGAAATTCACAGCAAGGAAAGGGAAATAATGTCTGGTATGCAAAGAAGGGAATAGGATGTTTTTGGCATAAAAGAAGGAGGAAGACTTTAGAATGAGAACATGGGCAAAAGTCCGGCTCTGGAACAGAGGCTGAGAGGATTCAGTAAGAACACAAGCTGGACAACATTAGGATGCTCTTGTCTGAGAAAAGCACAAGCACATTTGGAAAGAGAAATTTGAAAGAGGTATTTAAAAGTCAGCCTGCACACTATTAGAATGGCAAAAATCCAAAACACTGGTAACACCAAATGCTGGTAAGGATGTGGAGCAACAGGGTGTCTCATTCGCTGCTGGGGGGAATGCAAAATGGAACAGCTACCTCAGAAGACAGTTCAGCAGTTCCCTATAAATATAAACTCTTACCATAGAATTCAGCAATCTTGCTCCTTGGGATTTGCCCAAATGAGTTGAAAGCTTATGTCAATGCAAAAACTTACATATGGAGGTGTATTAGTCCATTCTTACATTGCTATAAACAAATACCTGAGACTGGGTCATTTATAAATTGGCTCATGGTTCTGCAGGTTATACAGAAAGCATGGCAACATTTGCTTTTGAGGAGGCCTCCAGGAGCTTTTACTCCATGGTGGAAGACAAAGCAGGAGCAGGCACCTTACATGGCAGGAGCAGGCACCTTATGTGGCAGCAGCAGGACTGGGAGAGAGAAGGGAGGTGCTTCACACTTTTAAACAATCAGATCTCATGAGAACTCACTCACTATTAAAAAACAGCACAAAGAAGGATGATGTTAAACCATTCATGAGAAACTGCCTCCATGATCCAACCACTTCCCAGCAGGTCTCACCTCCAACACTGGGGATAACAATTTGACATGAGATTTGAAGGGTGGGGGACACAGATCCAAACCATATCATTCTGCCTATGGACTCTCCCAAATCTCATGTCCTTTTCACATTGCAAAATCCAATCATGCCTTTCCAACAGTCCCCCAAAGTTTTTTTTTTTTTTTTGAGACGGAGTCTCGCTCTGTCGCCCAGGCTGGAGTGCAGTGGCACAATCTCGGCTCACTGCAAGCTCCGCCTCCCGGGTTCACGCCACTCTCCTGTCACAGCCTCTCTGAGTAGCTGGGACTACAGCCGCCCGCCACCATGCCTGGCTAATTTTTTGTATTTTTAGTAGAGATGGGGTTTCATCGTGGTCTCGATCTCCTGACCTCGTGATCCGCCCGCCTCGGCCTCCCAAAGTGCTGGGATTACAAGCGTGAGCCACTGCGCCCAGCCCCAAAGTTTTAACTCATTCCAGCATCAACTCAAAAGTCCACAATCCAAAGTCTCATCTAAGACAAGGTGAGTCCTTTCTGCCTATGAGCCTGTAAGATCAAAAAATCAAGTTAATTACTTCCAAGATACAATGGAGGTTTAGGTACTGTATTTACATAATGGGAGCAATTCCCATTTCAAAAGGGAGAAATCAGCCAAAAGAAAAACACTACAAGTCCCATGAAAGTCTGAAACTCAGCAAGGCAATCATTAAATCTTAAAGCTCCAAAATAATCTCCTCTGACTTCATGTCTCATATCCAGTGCACACTGGGGCTCCAAAGGTCTATGGCAGCTCTGCCCCCATGGCTTTGCAGGGTTCAGCCCCTAGGGCTTCTCTTAAGGGCTGGTGTTGAGTGCTTGTGGCTTTTCCAGGTGCACAGTGCAAGCTTTCAGTGGATATTCCATTCCGGGGTCTGAAGGACAGTGGCCCTCTTCTCACAGCTCCACTAGGCAGTGCCCCAGTGGGGACTTGGTGTGGGGGTTCCAAATTTTCCCTCTGCATTACCCTAGTAGAGGTTCTCCATGAGGGCTCTGCCTCTGCAGTAGGCTTCTGCTTGGACGTCCAGGCTTTTCCACACATCCTCTGAAATCTAGGCAGATGCTCCCAAGCCTCAACTCTTGCACTCTGTGCACCTGCAGGCTCAACATCATGTGTAAACCACTAAGGCTTATAGCTTGCACCCTCTGGAGCAGTGGCCTGAGCTATACCTGAGCCCCTTTTAGCAAAGCTGGAATGACTGGGATGCAGGGAGCAGTGTCCTGAGGCTGCTCAGGGAAGCAGGGCCCTGGGCCTGGCCCACAAAACCGTTCTTCCCTCCTAGGCCTCTGGGCCTGTGATAGGAGGGGCTGCCACAAAGTCTCTGAAATGCCTTCAGGGTCTTTTCCCCATTATCTTGGCTATCAGAACTTGCCTTCCTTTTAGTTATGCAAATTTCTGCGGCCTGCATGAATTCCTCCCCAGAGAATAGGCTTTTCTTTCCTACCACATGGCCAGGCTGCAAATTTTCCAAACTTTTATGCTCTGCTTCCCTTTTAAATATAAGTTCCAGTTTGAGATCATTTCTTTACTCATAGATATGAGCTATGCTGTTAGAAGCAGCTATGCTGTTAGAAGCAGCCATGCTGACTCTTGAATGCTTTGCTGCTTAGAAATTTCTTCTGCCAAATATTCTAAATCATCACTCTCAAGTACAAAGTTCCACAGATTCCTAGAACAGGGTACAATCCAACCAAGCTTGCTAAAGCATAGCAAAAGTGACCTTTATTCTGTTCCAAATAAGTTCCTCATTTCCATCTGAAGCCTCCTCAGCCTGGACTTAATTGTCCATATCACAGTCAGTATTTTTGTCATAACCATTCAACAAGTTTCCAGGACATTCCAAACTTTCCCTCATCTTCCTGTCTTCCTTTGACCCCTCCAAACTCTTCCAACCTCTGCCCACTTAGTACCAATTTCCTGTATTAGTCCGTTCTCACATTGCTATGAAGAAATACGTCAGACTGAGTAATTTATAAAGAAAATAAGTTTAATTGGCCCATAGTTACACAGGCTGTCCAAGGAGGCACAGCAGCAACTGCTTCTGGGGAGGCCTCAGGGAGCTTTTACTCATGGTGTGAGGCAAAGTGGGAGCAGGCATCTTACATGGCAAGAGCAGGACCGAGAGAGAGACGGGAGGTGCTTCACACTGTTAAACAACCAGATCTCACAAGAACTCACTCACTATCACAAGAACAGCACCAAGGGGGAGGTGGTATTAAATGACTCATGATAAACTGCCCCCATGATCCAATCACCTCCCACCAGACCCCACCTCCAATACTGGGGATTACAATTCAGTATGAGATTTGGGTGGGGGACATATCAGGATGTTCATTTCGGCTTTGTTCATTTCTGCTAAAATTTGGAAGCAATCAAGATTCCCTTCATTAGGTGAATAAATAAACTGTGGTATATCTATACATGGATTAAGATTCAGTGATAAAAAGAGAAATGAACTACCAAGCTAGAAAAAAGAAACCATGGAGGAACCAAATGCATGTTACCAAGTCAAAAAAGCCAATTTGAAAAGGCTACATACTGCATGATTCCAACTATATAACATTGTGGAAAAGGCAAAACTATGGAGACAGTAAAAAGATCAATGGTTGTGGGAGGGAGAAGAGTAGATAAAGTACAGAAGATTTTTAGGCAGTGAAATTATTCTGTATGATAATCATGAACACATGTCATTATACATTGTCAAAATCCACAGAATGCACATCAGGAACAAACTCTATACAAACTACGGATTTAGGATGATAATGATGTGTAAATGTATGTTCATTGATTGCAATAAATGTACCACTCTAGTACAGGATGATGACAGTGAAGGAGGCTGTATGTGTGGGAGGGGAAGGGGTATACAGGAACTCTCTATACTTTCTGTTCAATTTTGCTGTGATCCTAAAACTATCCTAAAAAGTAAGTCTATTTTAAAAATTTTTAAAAAGCAAGTCAGGATAAGGAGTTGAAGGTTTAGACTGGAGCTAGTAGATTGCTCTTATCATTTCTTGAACAGGGAATAACATGGTTAAGAGGAATGTTTGAAGAATGACACCTTCCACAATGTATAGAGTGGCTCACAACATCAGGAGGCTGTGGCAACAACACAGATGCAAGGTGATGAGAGAGGGAATGAAGGTTTAGTGATGACCTGAGATTTGGCAATTATGAAGGAAGACTTGATGATTGACAACTCCTCACTGCAAGCCCTTTAGTTTTCTTTTAATTTTTCCAATAAATGAAAGTAGTAGTGAAGTCATCAAAAAGGAAAGGCAGAAGTATGAATTAGGAGTTGAAATGTGCATTTGTTTCTGAAAAATCTGTTCAGAACAAGGCTGGAAGGCTGCACATGGGAGGCACTTGAGTACATAAAAAAGCTGCTCTGTGAATTATTTTAAAAATCTAATTTGCAAAGGCCACTGGCATTGCTTGGGTGCATTTGTAAATCAGGCACTCGCTTAAGTCATCTTCAACAGCTAAAGCTATAATTTCCATGCAAAGTCTCAAAATATTAAAACATTAATTGAAAAAGAGTACTTTGAAAATCCTGTTTGCAGAGTTCATTCAGCTGGGCAAGATGGGGTCAGGCCAGTTTTTCATCTGCAGAATAGGCTAAGCCTTTTTGCATGATTGCCCCGGAAAACAAATCCTTCATATGGCAAATGAATGACTCCTTGGTCTGTTTGCTTTATTAAAGGCTATCGTGGTCCTCTTTATTCATTATGCTCTCAGTTTCTGCTAAACTCACAAACTTGAATATAAAATGTCCTGCATTATTTAATCTGCTAGCTATTGTTTATCCCCTCTCTTATGAAGCCAGGGCTGGCAGACTCAGCTTTTATTACAATGGCTGTAAAGTGTCTGTGGCATCTGTGACAAGGATCATCCTGGCAGGGCAGGGGTCTGCTGCTCTGTGCTCTTCTGCTGAGGGCTGGCAACTTGGGGTAGTGGTCACAGATGCTCCCCAAGCTCTCCCTTCTACCTCCCAACTGCTCCTGCCAAGCCTTAGATCACCTTTACAGAACAGAGGGTAACTCAATGTCAGCATCTCACACAAGCTAATCTTTCCTCTGAGGCAGCTGACAAAAGCTGCTGAGAACAGGAGAGTGATTCTGGGTTCCCTCTCTGAAGGTCTTTGCTGATTTCAAGGTCAGGTAGGTAATGCACATGGTAACTTAATTAGAGCAGATGCCACATTGTCTGGAATGAAATAGAAAACAGGGATGAAGAGAATTCACATGCCTCATCTGGTCCTGATACTTTCCCTACATTATCACATTTTATCCCTCTCCCATCTTATGAGATAAGAAACATTATTTTCCCTGTCCTTATAGGTGAAAAAAAATGAAAGCATAGGGATGTAAAAGAACCTGCAGGCAGGCATTCTGATAAGCAGTGATTAGTAAGTGCAGAACTTGTGGGGGCTAAGCCAGGCCTACCTAACTTCAGAGCCCAGGGCTTTTCCCTCCACTGATTCTTGCCTTGGAGTTTTCCAGGCCCACTTGGGTCCCCAAAATTCTGTGCTCCCCTACCTGTACTTCCATTACTACATTACTTCCAAGTCCTTGCCTGAATGGCAGAACCCAAGGGCTCACCCATAAAGTTACTTCTCTGTCTCTCCCATAGACTGCAGGTCAGTTGGGAGATTTTCATTCTTATCACACACATCAATTTTTGTCAGTGGTAGGATTAATTTAGCCCATTAAGTACTTTCCCATTAGGCCTGTGGCTTAACTGAGGTGTCAAAATTTGATGTCTAATATTTTATGAATTACACTGATATGCTACTTCTTTGATTCCTTTTCATAGTCTGTGTTATGGCCATCTGGACACCTCCTTCTCTTGGAGTTTTGGGATAGCAGCCAAAGCAAGTACAGAATACTGAACAGATCAGTATAGTTAAGCACATTACCATAATCCACAGACATTAAAACGTCAATACCTCATTCCCCTGACAAAGCTTATATCAAACAGAAGGCTCCGTGGCACAAGAGATAGATTCATTAGGCTTTCACCTCTGGGAGTGGGTTTCAACAAGCTTAGGTCACTTACAAAGATGAGTTTCATGGTCTTAACTTTGCCAAACTTTGTTTATTAGTATTTGGGGTCCAATTATAATCCAATCAAGCCAATAGCTTTTCCTTACGAAAGGGACATTCTCCACATGCGTCCCATCAAATGCATAATGTCAACATGAGAATTTATTTGAGCTGTGTGTGACTAGTCTCCTGTTCTACTAAAAATACCTGCAAACATTTAGACCGAGAAGCTTTGCATATAATCATATCAGTATGTTAATCCAAGACATGACCAATCATCATTATTTTATTTTTTTTTAGAGACAGGGTCTTGTTCTGTTGCTCAGACTGGAGTCCAGTGGCACAATCACAGCTCACTGCAGCCTCAAACTCCCAGGCTCAAGCAATCCTCTTGGTTCAGCCTACCAAATAGCTCGGACTACAGGCACAAGATACCATACCTGGCTAATTTTTAAAAATTTTTTTAGAGATGGAGTCTCTCTATGTTGCCTTGATCTTGAACTCCTGGCCTCAAGCCAACCTCCTGCCTCAGCCTCCCAAAGCACTGAGATTACAGCCACCACACCTGGCCTCTTGAAGAATTTTAAAACTCAGTGAATATTTCTTGGGCACCTACTGTGTGCCTGGCACTGTTCAGGACACTGGAGACATAGTGTTGTGCACAAAAGACTAGGAGTTCATATTGAGTTGAGGAGACAGATAAGGAAACATGTACATGAAGTCATCTCACATAACTAACTATAGATGCTGGGAAGAAAACAGACATGATAATGTGATGTGGGGGCACACGAGGTAGGATGGTGAGAGAACTTCCTGAGGAGTTGGATCCACTGCGTAAAGAAAGTGGCCATGAAGGAAGTTAAGGGAAAGGTGCCCTAGATAGAAAGAATAGCAAGTGTGACTGCCTTGAGGTGAGAATGAGCTTTGTTTATATGAGGAATAGAAATCAGGCCATGGGGGCCTTAAAGTCAGAGATGTTGCAGGAACCAGATCACGCAGAGCCTTCCCGGCCGTGGTAAGAGACTTGGGGAGTCACTGGAGGGTTTAAATGAGAGAAGTGACATTACTATTATTGTTATTTTATTGTACTACTTATAATTATCATTAATTATGACTCGTTTTTTAAAAGTAAAAATTGTTCATACTATGGCAGTGATTCTCAACAGGGGGTGATTTTTGCCTCCTGGGGACATTTGTCCATGCCTGGAGACAGCTTCAGTTGTCACACTGGGGAGTGCTACTGACATCTAGTGGGCAAAGGCCAAAGATGCTGCTAAACATCCTACCATGTCTGGACTACTCCCTACAACAAAGAAATAGGCAGCCTAAACTGTCAATCGTGACGTGGTTGAGAAACCCAGAGCTATGGCAGGGAGAATGGATAACTGGAGAAGGGGAAAGAGTGGAAGCAGGAGGCTGGAGCAGAAACTCAGAAGAAATGTTGGTTATTTGGACTGGAACAGTAGCAGCAGGGCTAGAGAGAATGACTCAGGATATATTTTGGAGATAAAGCTGATAGGACCTGTCAGTTAGCTGTGGAAAGTAAAGGAAAAGGAGTCAAGGGTTACTCCCATACTTTCAGTCAGAGCAAATGGGTAGACAGTAAGGTCATTTACCAAGATGGGGCACAATATGCGAGGAATAGGTTGAGAGGGGTAAGATCAAGAATATTGTTTTGGACACATTAAATATGAACTCTGTTAAACTTCCCTGTGGAGATACCAAATAAGGGCTGAATATATGGTTCTGAAACTAAGGGTAAGGGCCAGTTATCAGCATGTAGATTAGGGGACAAAGTGAGGAAGAAGATCCAGTGGTGGGGACCGGGAGAGAGAAGTTAGGAAACCAGGAAACTACAGTACCCTGGAAGCCATGGGGGAAAGGATTTGAAGAATGGTGCTGTTATCTGTGTTGAATGTTTCTGAGGAGCCAGTGAGGTAAGAGCAAAAAATAACCTCAGAATTTGGGAGTCCTGGCTGGCTTTCGCCAAGGCAGTCATGACACAGACTATCGCAGCTTTGTTGGAGTGGACAGGATTGAGTTCTGATTGAAGTGGGCTTCAGAGAGCAAGGGGGTGTAGGAAATGCAATCAAAGAATATTACTTCTTTCAGTAAATATTGATGAAAAGAGAATCAGAGACATAGGGCAGTAACAGAATTCCAATCATAGAACAACACAAAAAGTGTTATTTTAAAAAACAGAGTTCTTTTTTTGTAAGTCCCAATTTGTGACATTTACCTATGAAATTAACCAATAGAATTTAAGTGAATATTTTTGTGGTGTTGCAGGTGTTGGTAAATAACACATGCATTTCATTCAAATTAGAACTCCATTTTATAAATGATATTCAAATAAAATTTTCTAGAACCACTGAAAAAACCACTAAAACTTTAGAATGGTAATTTTTGGAAGAATGCATTTGGAAAACCACTATACAAAATTAGTTTTAACAGCAAAATTTCATACATCAATCAGTCAGTAGGGCAATAAACTTATACTCACAATAGGCCTTTCTCTTGACCCTGAAATTATAGCAAGATTTTAATCCTGTTTTTTTTTTAAATCCTGTTTTGTTTGTTTGTTTGTTTTGGAGATGGAGTTTCACTCTTGTTGCCCAGGCTGGAGTGCAATCTCGGCTCACTGCAACCTCTGCCTCCCAGATTCAAGCAATTCTCTTGCCTCAGCCTCCCGAGTAGCTGGGATTACAGGCATGTGCCATCACGCCTGGCTAATTTTTGTGTTTTTAGTAGAGACGGGGGTTTCTCCATGTTAGTCAGTCTGGTCTCGAACTCCCGACCTCAGGTGATCCGCCCGCCTCGGCCTCCCAAAGTGCTGGGATTACAGGCATGAGCCACTGCGCCCAGCAAAGATTTTAATCCTGTTGCTGTCACTTCTTAGCTCTTTGACCTTGAGCAAGTTACTTAACCTCTTGACATGTAAGATTCTCCATTTATAAACCAGTCAAGGTGAGTGTGAAGACTACATGAAATAATATATGCAAACCTGTGTCCGGCATGGGGTCCACCTTCTCCCTTCTTTCTGGCACCTCCACTTTAGAACTCTCTGACCAAAGTTAGCCTTTCAATGACTCTGTGTGGAACATTACATACAGCAAAGTTGATCATCGTGGGAGGCTCTGGCTCTGGTTTTGTCCTCAGCTCACCTGTGATATCTTTGTACCTCATCTAGCACACATCCAGACCCCGAATGGACCTTGAAGCATCTAAATGATGTAAAACCAAGGAAAGATTTGTTTTTGTGGTTTTTGGATTTTGGTGTCTGACATATTGATGTTAAAACCAAGGAAAGATGTGTTTTTGTGGTTTCTGGATTTTGGTGTATGAGATATTATAGAAAACTAAATATGTAACCTGTGACAATTGCCACCAAATTTTTAGATTAGGGTTTAGACACAGCCAGGACCATAAAATAGTTACTTTTCCCCAATCTTTCAACCACAAATAGAAGGTTTCTCAAAGGAAGGAAGATAAAAAAGACCAATAATAATAATAACTCTTGGATTATTTACACTAGTAGAAGTGAAAAAAGTACTTTCAAATTAAAAAAATTGCTACTGATCTAATTTTGAGATTGTTGAAGAGAAAAGAACTTATTTGTTGATTTCTATTCTCTTTTCAGTAATGGGGACTGCTAAAAGAAATCCATACAGTAGACAAGGAAATTGTAGTAATGAAATCTTTGTATAATTTAAGCTAAGCAATCATCTCCAGTACACTAAACCACAGGCTTCCCGTACTCATCAGTCCAGACGAATGACATATTCACAAATGTATCATTAGAGTGAGCAAAAGGTTTCTTGTTTTTTTATTTTTAGACATTGCTAGGGAATATTTATTTCTGTACAATTCCTAAATTCTGTTAAGTCTTCAACTGATTTAAATGAACAAAAGACATCACTAAGTCATAGCCTAGAATTGGAAGGAAGCTTAAAAAAGCCAGAGGCCCAACTACTCCTCAGCAATGTCCATAACCACTGGTCATCCAGGCCTCCAATTTGACTCTCTAGAGATTTAGAAGTGACTGTCGAACTAGGCAGCCCATACTGATTCCAATCTACTCAGATGTCTATAAATTCCATCCTTTAAAGCCACACAGAAACAGGCTAATGCCTTTTTCCAGGCAGGCATTTCCTGTAACACAACTCAACTCCTCCTAGTAGAGAGTGATGGCTATAGGAGGGAGGGGATGATTAGGAACTGGTTGCTGTGCGTAGGTCACCAGGCACTGCAGGGCTCTTGCTTCTTGTGAGAGGAGTATTGGTGAGTGAGAGTGGACAATGCTCTCTGTTGACACTGACCATGTTTCAAGATATAGTTTGAGCCTTACGGACAGACTGAAGGATGTATGCAATTTCAGTCCCAATTATAGCTGTCAACAAATGAGTTTCACATATTTTCCCCTTGCAGTCCCAATTTCTCCACTACCACTCTGCATTTCTTAGGTTGGAAAATGAACATTCCAGAAGTCATCTATGTGAATATTCTGGGATGTACTAATGGCAGGGAGATAATACCCCTGGATTAGGGTAGAGGACTGTCTTTGAGATTTTTACCTATGTCCAGCACCCTTCCTGGGCAGCTTCCGTGATGAATGAATTCTGTTTTCAAACATGGGGTGCACTTGGGCCTTCAAAAATATGAACGTCTCTTACTGTCACACGGAGTCAGTGGCAATGAGAATTAATCGGGATCTGATGGTCATTTCTGCCATGCAAACCTCCTTTATGTAAATGGAGGAGCTTCCAAATTTCTTCAGGTTCAAAACAGGGTGCAAAAACTCCACAGTCCTCCCATATTACCAGCATCCTTAGTGTAAGGTTTTTGATACAGAAAATCTTCAAAGGTTCCATTTTTAGGGGATGTTTCTTCATTTTGATCATGCTTTACTTTCCCTCAGTGTCATTTTTATCTGTCTTGGATTCATTTTACTTTCTTAAAAACAATTTTTTTTTGAAGATGAGTTCTCACCCTGTTGGCCAGGCTGGAGTCCAGTGGCACAATCATAGCTCACTGTAGCCTCAAACTGAGTTCAAACTATCCTCCCTTCTCAGCCTCCCAAGTAGCTGGGACCACAGGTATGTGCCACCATGTCCGGTTCATTCCTTTTATTTTTTTGTAGAGACAGGGGTCTCACTATGTTGCCCAGACTGGTCTCAAAGTCCTGGCCTCAAACAATCCTCCCACTTTAACCTCCCAAAGTGCTGAGATTACAGGTGTGAGCTACTGCTCTTGGCCAATTTTTTTTTTTTAATTTTAGGTTATGTGGGTTACTTTATAGCCCTGAGACAAAGTCAATTAGTAACAATTAAGCAGTATCTTGATTTAATGATTTTCAGAATTTTTATACTTAAAACCCTTTAAAAGTTAAAAATATGTCATGCTTCCCGGAACATTATAGTAGTAGAATATTTTGTAGCCATTGATTGAGAAATTATCTAATGACTAAAGCAGAAGCTTTTGAACACATCCCAGTAGCAACTGAACGAGTCCACAAGTTTGAGAAATTTAATAGAAGTGAGTCACATTAATCCTTTTTAGGTAGTGCTTAGTATGCATACTCTTTAACTCAGTGTCTGCTCAGAAGTTTGCACCCACCCTTTCCCCATGTTCCCTCCTTCCCCCCACAGACTTCCCTGAAGAACCGACATATTTCTTTAGCAGCTTCTTAATTCATAATACTTATTGGTTTTGCCCAGAATGCAAGCTAAAGCTTCTAGCTTGACCTAAATAGATTTTACCTTAAAACCACAGAAATTTGGAGCTGGAAGAAATAATAGAGGTCATCTAGTTTTACCTCCTTAATTCCCAAATAAGAAAACTAAGACCCCAAGTCTTACAAGTAGCTGCCCTGGAGCACAGAGAGTAGGACAGAACCAGGTCCTTCTGGTAGCATTTTGGTCCCAGTCTCTGCCTGGATCTGCTGCACAGAGCTACTAGGCCTGCATCTGGAGCACTGGCCACTCCAAATGGCTAGAAGATTCTTCAGTATCAGGCTGTGTCCTGCTGCTAGCGTATTATTCGTGTAACTCCTCTTGCCCAGAATCGATTTCTCCCCACAATTACGTGGCAGCAGTTTAGTTCATCTTCCAGACTCAGCTACAGTAAAACCTTCCCATGAAGCATCTTTAGACTCTCAAATAAGACACCCCACCTCTTCTGTGCTTCTACTGTATAAGTAATAAGAATAATGGCTAAAATTTACTGAGCACTTACTACATGCCAGTAACATTACATGTTATATCTCACTTAATCCTCATAACATACTATGCCATAGGAAGTATTATTTGCCGCTAGTTTAAAAATAAGGAAATGGAAGCTTAGGGATATTGAGTAATTTGTATAAGTGTCAGAAGTGAGATCCTCCCTCTCACAGTGTGAGTCAAGTATCACACACTTAACCACTCTGTTATGTTGCTGTGTATTGCACAACAGTTGTAGCACAGCATTCATAACATCTGAGCGTACTTATGTTTTGATGTATGTCTTTCTTTCCCATTAGACTATAAGCACCTCAGAGGAAGGAATAATATTTTATGTCTTTTTCCTCCCCATACCTAGCAGTTTCTGTCACAGAGTATGTTCTCAATATATATTTGCTAAATGAATGAATGCATGAATGAAATAATCACTGCATAGGCGGTTTTTAAAGTGCAGTTCCAAAAGAGTTCATGCATAATGACCATTTATAAGTGAGAGGGCAGAACTAATGATTTATCTGCATGAATGATGACTTCCCAAAATAGATACAAATTGTGGCAAAAGTGTCAGATAATAGAAGGCTTTATATATTAGCAGAAGCAAATATTGCTATAGGCCAGTATGGAAACTTCAGATTTCTTTTCTCAATCCCTTTCTCTCTCCCCAGGCCCCTCCTTTTTAAGGAAGAACACAGAGGAAGCAGAGAACATGAAAGTAGCATTACAGTGGAATCAGGAGAGCTGGACCCAAACCCTGCAGTCACTTAGCTTCCGGTGAGACTCTGGCATGTGAGACAACCTGGAAAAACCACTCTTTCCATTTCTTCTAAGCAGGGATATGCTTCTAAATGCTCTCTAAGGCCTTTTAGATGCAAACGTTCTGGAATTCTAAAATTCACCAGGTGGTCTGTGGGCTGATCCAAAATGAAAGTCATTTGAAAAAAAGTCTGTTATTTTGGGCTTCCCCAAAGCATATATTTTCTATATTGCAGATTTGAAGCTGCATTTTAAAAGACAGAAAATAAAGATTTTAAAAATTAAAACTAAACCTGCACTTCTTTTGCAGGGGCAAGGCCCCCAAAGATTTTGCATTTGTGGTGGTGAAAAGAATTAGAGCAGGCTAGGCACAGTGGCTCACGGCTGTAATCCCAGCACTTTGGGAGGCCGAAGCAAGAGGGTCGCTTGAGTCCAGGAGTTGCCTGGGCAGCAAAGCAAGATCCTGTCTCTACAAATAAATAAAAAATTACCTGGGCATGGTGGTATGTGCCTGTAGCCCCAGCTGAGGTGGGAGGATCATTTGTTTGGGCCAGGGAGGTTGAGGCTGCAGTGAGCCATGATTATACTACTGCACTCAGCCTGGGTGACAGAGTGAGACCCTGTGACAAAAAAAAAAAAAAAAATTAGAAGAGCTCTCACATATAGGAGGGTTTTAGCCAGAAAAGGCAGGAAAGGGGCTGAGCTAATCCCCTAGCCCATCTTGGTCTACCTGTCTGTCAAATGGAAGGGTGGGAGCTCATCAAAGGTCTTTTCTAGAGCAAACATTCCATGCTTTCATGTGCTCCTGAAATCAACGCAGGATCTCTCTTCACACCACCAGTGGTGGTGAGCCCTCATTTGGAAGCCCTTGCCACTATGTTACTACTTCTTTCACTGCCTTTCTACTGGTGCTGTGGCTTTGGTCATGTCCATCATCGCTTTATGACCATTATAAGGTCAAATTCAATTGCTTCTGTTTTTGTTTGTTTGTTTACTTTGATCCCTATCTATATTTTTTGGGGGGATGCTTGTGAACTATCTTAGGAAAGGCAAATGCTCATGTATGTCATATTCTAGCCATAAATCAAGGGGTCCGCACCTCTTACAATCAGAAAAATACAATATGTATGCATTTAACATGGGACTTTAGCCAGGCACGGTGATGTGCGTCTGTAGTACCAGCTACTTGTGAGGCTGAGGCAGGAGGATCACTCGAGCCCAGGAGTTCAAGACCAGCCTGGGCAACATAGCAAGACCTCATCTCTAAATACATAAATAAAAAGGAAAAAATAAATAAACTGGGATTTCCCTTGGAATAAGTATTCTTAATTTTATAAATAAATGATTTGGTTTGACACTTGAAATTATCTTCATTTTTAATTTTCATGATTTTTCTCATGAAATATATTTTGCTTTAAAAAATAATAATAATTTAGTGTTTGAAATTAGCCATAAATGCCCATGCTTTAATTAATATAAGGTGCTATGACATTTTTAGTGATAAACTATGAAAATCACA
Source organism: Hylobates moloch (assembly GCF_009828535.3). NCBI lineage: Eukaryota > Metazoa > Chordata > Mammalia > Primates > Hylobatidae > Hylobates > Hylobates moloch. The sequence continues at coordinate 40,027,040 of NW_026652281.1, forward strand.
GCACACAAGTTTCCCATAGATATTTTTGGAGAAATTATGTCAGCTGTTCTTATAAAGCTTCCTTTTATCCTTTACCACTTTCCTTTTTAAACTTGCTATATATATTTACAGAACAGCAAAATTTCCCCACAAGATGTTTTAATTTGCATTTCTCTCAATGACTAATCTGACATACCAGATAGGAGATTCTTATTTTTTCCATCACAGTAAATGCTAACCAAGTATTTTGTTTTTGTGAATTGAGAAATCTAGCAATAATAGACAAGAAATAAAGAGTCCAGTGTCTGCATGTCCTCTATCTCAAGACGGCCATATTTTTGAGATTATCCTTTTTGCAAAATGGTAGTCCATGTTTCCATTTCAGTAACTTTGCTGTAATGGAAAGTCATACAAGTGTTGCCAGAATCAATAGTTTAGATTCTTGTATCTGTCTCAGACAGCAGGGTTGCTGTATACCATGTGTTTCCATTTGATATTACCTGAGTTTCTTATTTGTAGTTATCTTTTAGGACAGTGTGATCTGAGTTTACTTTACTCCCAAAGTGATACATTATTTTCTAGTTTTTTTTAAAAGAAAAAAAACACATTTTCTCATTTGTAAAACATTGAGTAATTATTCATTTTTTTGGTCTTTGTACCAAGAAGAAGGAAGCATTTACCCATTTCTGTCTTATCTGTCACATTAGTTGGCAAGCTAATCCTCCATGAGCTTCCATTGGATGTTTTTCTCTCAGCTATTTATAGTCAACTAATGGTCACTTTTCAGGAATTTTTGTCCATGTTCCACATGTTTGATTGTAACAAGGCAGTTAACTGGCAAGAAGGTTCAATGAGGATGCCCCTCAAAAACTGGCTTCAGGATTTTCCATACCTGTTGCTGGTTAGAAATAGGACTTGAGAAGTATTCATTCTGCACTTGTCACCAACAACAAACTGAGGATCTACAATAAATTGAGGCATCCCCATATGAATGGTAGTCTAGGTTCCTAAATGTAGACCATATGTGTAATTGCACTGTTTCTGCTGTTATTTACACACTGTAAGTAAATCTTGCATCTGGCCAATGGGATACATGATCTAGGAAAGCCCTCATGACTGTGAGAATGGAAACCATTAAGTTCAAAGGGTAGCCAGGAGCTGAGGCTGAAGGAAGGCAAAGACTAAAAAAGAGAAAAATATTTCCATTTGTGAAATAAATGAGACAAGTAAATTGCCTGACTTATTGGTAGCTTTACTTTTGAAACAGTCGTAAAGATTTCTTGGGAAGGTAGGCAGAAGGACCACAGACTGAGAATGGGGGCAAGGCAGAGGTTAAACGGACATCTCCAGTTGTCCATTCAGTAGCATTTATTGAGTACCTATTGAATGTGAGTCACTGATTATATTACTATGCATTTCCAGCTCACTACTAAACAGACTGCTACTTTTCTGGCATTGCTGCCTTGAGTGGACAGGCATTGCTGTGTCTGTCTAGAACAGTACCCCTTCTTCTCTGGGAAATCATTCTTCACTCGTTCCAACCATGTGGCTGTGTTGAGGGAGGCCACTCATCCTCCCTCTATGAGGAGTGGGTACCTAGCCCAGATAAGTCAAGCTTTATACCCATTCTCGCTTGCCACAGTGACTGTACGAGGGTGTATGACTTAGGTCAAGCCAATCAGAGTCCTTTCTCAGAATTTTTCTAACTGCAGCTGGTACGGCAGATCCCTCTTTCATCCCTTGTCGTGAAATTGTCAGGATGTAAGCCTAAATCTGGCTATCATTAGAGTCCTATAAAGACAGCTGGCCTGGACGACCAAAGCTGACATTCAGAAAGAAGAGAAGTTATTTGAAGAAAGACACGGAGAAACATTGACCTGTCGGCTTTTGAGTTCTGTATCCAATCACCTGTGAAGTCAGATCCCAAGTATTCCATGGCATTATGTGGGCTAATTCACTTCTTCTCTGGAGAGTTAGAACTGTGTCTCTGCAACTTGCAACTGAGAATCTTGAGTATCCACTGAAATTTGTTCTTTAGTTAAGATGGTTGTCATGATAATACTAGAAGAAGTTTTAAATGGGAGGCTGAGGCGGGTGGATCACGAGGTCGGGAGATCGAGACCATCCTGGCTAACATGGTGAAATCCCGCCTCTACTAAAAATACAAAAAATTAGCTGGGCGTGGTGGCGGGCGCCTGTAGTCCCAGCTACTCGGAGAGGCTGAGGAAGAAAAAGGCCCTAAACCCGCGAGGCGGAGCTTGCAGTGCGCCGAGACCGCCCCACTGCACCCCGGGCAAAACAGCGGGACTCCATCTCAAAAAAAAAAAAAAAAAAGGGTTGAAGAGGAAAGGCATATACTGGGAAGATGGAGGCAGAGGTAGTGTGGAGAACTGCATTCCCAAGTCTCGGCCCCAGGAGAAATCACCAAGCCCTCAGTCAAGAGCAGAGAAGGCAAGGGCCAAGCCACAAGCCAGCGATTATAATCTGACAAAAAGAAGAGATTGCTGGTTCACCATTCGGTTGCTGGATCTGTTCTGAACTAGCGTAGATAATAGCTTATCATGGTTAGGCTATTAATGCATTACCAAAGCACAAATGCTCCGGTTTATTTTCTGAATCCTGATTTGATATTATGTAGTTTAAGAAGTCGCTCTACTCAAATAGTGCCAGCATTTAGCTCATCTGTCTTCTCTGCAGATTAAGCAGAAACCAGACACCAAAAAGAAAAATAGTAAAACCTTGAATATCCTAGAAAAGGCGGGAACAATAGAATGGAATAAATGTTAAGCAACAATGACACATTTTAGGCTTTGTATTGATTTAAAGAAAGTAACTAAAAGTAAGTAAATATTCATTGGAAGATTAGTAACTGTAAATAACTGAAAATCCAACTCAAACTGGTTTGAGCATGCCAGATAAATTACAGTTTACATCGTTTATGTGGGGGTGTTCAGGTGATGTTGACTTGGGTCATATCCCTTTCTCTGTAATTTTCTAGGCTTTTCCAGGTTTTCAGTGAGGGCTTCTCTTAGAAAATACATGCTCCACTTTTCTTTGTTTTTGTACAAGCTCTGTTAAGACTAAGCTTGCCTTTTTATTTTATGATCCTTCTGAAGACCACAGGCATTCTAACCCACTGAGTTTTCTTTATCAGGTTTTCTAGTGCTATAGCCTCAGAGGGCACGTGGTCACAATCTCTGTGTTTAACCAGCTGATGTGCTATCACATGACAATGACTGCCAATTTCCGAGACTAGAATAAAGGTCCACTACCTTCTACCTAATTTTCATTCAGGAACTCTGGCAATTTACAGTCTGTTACTTTCAACTCCGTATTCTTGGGAACAGATTCTGGGTCCATTAAGATGTATTTGGTTGGAAGTAACAACATGCAGAGTAACAGAACATTCAGCTTAAGCACTGAAAGTGCTTTATTGGCTCATGTAATACACAGTTTGGCTCACACTGGTAATATTAGCACTTTGGGAGGCTGAGGCATGAGGATCCCTTGAGGCCAGGAGTGTGAGAACAGCCTGGCAACATAGTGAGACCCCATCTCTCCAAAAATAAACAGTTTGGTGGTCATGTGGCTTTAAGCCTGGTTTGATCAGGGCTCTGGCTCCACATCTCTGGAGAGCTCGCCTGTGCCCCTTCCCTGTGTTGGTTTGGGTTTCAGGCTGGCTTCCCTCATGGGAGTGGCACGGCTGCCAATGGCTAACAAGGCTACATGTTTCTTATTTACAAATAATTTCTTTCTAAATTTCACAGTTTTTGTGTCATATTAGTGGAGAGGCAAGGGAGTTCTGGTCCACAACTAAGTTGTAGGTAATAGCTCCCCTTCCCTACATACTAATCTAACAAAATGTAAACCCTTCGCAAAATTAGGAGACAGGAAACCTCACCCACTAATTATTTTTTACAAGCATTTTTTTTATGGCATCTGACACTAAGCAGGTTTTTCTCTTATTAGACCCTAAGACCCATTTTTAATTCTTCTTGCCCTCAAATAGAACAATTTTCTTGTTTCCAGATTGCTATCTGACAGCAAGGAGGATGTACGGTTTTTGGTAATAATAGGAAGACCTTGGGAAAGGGGCTGTGAAAGGGGCTGTGTCGTAAAGAACATGCCATTATCCTACTTCTTCCCTTATGGCCTATTATGGGCTAAATTATGCCACTCACTCTCACATTCGTATCTTGAAGGCCTAATCCTCAGTACCTCAGAATGGAACTGTTTTTGGATATAGGAACTTTAAAGATGTAATTAACTTAAAATGGATTTGTTAGGGTGGGCCTTAGTCCAATATGACTGGCATACTTACAAGAACACATTAGGACACAGGTAACATCGACAAAGGAAAGAAGACGGCTACCTATAAGACATGGAGAGAGACCTCAGAGTGAAACCAACCCTGCCACCTTGATCTTGGACTATGAGGAAGCCTCCAGAACTATAAGGAAATAAATTTCTGTTGTTTAAGCCTCCTAGTCTGTGGTATTTGTGGTGGCAGCCGTAGCAGACTAACACAGCTCTAGCAAACTAACATACAACTTTCTTCCTTTTCTCTTCTCTTCTCATCCTTCTCTTAGAATTATCAGTAGAAAGAGGAACAGGTCATTCTTCAGAGGAGAAACAGCTACTGGGACAATGTTACCACCCACCTTACGCACACACCCTGGAATTTAGAGACCTGGTTGTATGAGGATGTCTGCTCCTTCACTTCTATGCCAGCTCTGCAGAGGGTCCCTCAACACCACTTCACACCCAGGATAGTCATAGTATAGACTCATAGATATTGTTACGCTATCTTTTTTTGCTAAGGCATAAACACATCATAGTTTTCAAGTTGAATTCAAGCCACTTCCTTAAGAATGAATTTAGGTATTGGAATAGTTTATGTATAAACCTGCGTTTATCTGGAATGTCCAACCACATGTTCAATTGGAAAGGAAATAACAGGTTATGAGGAAGATATAGTCAGAGGAGTACCTAGAAATATCCTAAGGCAGAGGCCTAGCCCTCTTCTCTGTGTCTGTGAAATGTGCAGAAATGTCAAGGAGAAGGCCTGGGGGAAGTCCAGGGAACATGCTCCCTCCTTCCTCAAATAAATTCTGGGAAATTCCCAAAGAAAAATAGCAGGAGGAGGAAAATTTGGAAAAGGCAACATAAATAACTCAGAAGTCACAGCAAACAATATTAGATTGGATGGTTCAAGCTTATAATTCTCTCCCCAGAGTACCATCCTTCGAGAGCTTACATGGAACTATGTTTAAAACACTGCCTTTTCTGTCACTCTGCCCTTTGTGATTTAAATGCCACAACTAAGCAGAGTACAACCTGACACCACCTCAGTCTTGACAACAGATCAAGGACCACAGCATCTGCTGCTGGGTTGGGTACAGCTGTGAGTTCAGTTAGTGGACAACCAGTCTAAATTGCTCATGGCTGCTGTCTCAGAAGAGCTGTCACTTCTCACCCAGGCAGCTATCCTGTTTCCCAAGCTGCTCAAATGCCCAGCAATTTGATCATGTGATAAACACAAATAAAGCTTTTGGTTTTCCCCATCCTTCTTTATTATGAAAACTGGGTGAAGCCAACTTAAAGGAGTAAGGGTTCACAGAAAAAAAATAGTTATTGTGTTATCATTGTACAAAAAACAGGTGGGTGCAAATTCCTCATTTAATCGCTTTGTTTGGTTTGGTTCATTTCCTTCCACCCAGACCTTCTCTCTCTCTCCATAACCTCTTCTGTATTCTGCTCATAGATCTAGCCCCTCCTCCCCAAAGAAATAAAGCTAAATTGTTTTTAGATAAAAGTGTCATCTGCCTCCCTCAAAATGGGAAGTTCAGTCATACAAATGATCGTACAAATAATTGTGGAGGCTGGTTCTCCATTTCCAACGTGGTGTCACTTAGAACGAGATGTTCCTCAGCATCTGTTGTGCGTTATTATGGAGGCTGAAAGCCCATGCCACCAATCATAGCCAAGGACACCCAAAGCTGCTGCGACTCCCTCCTCAAACAAATTACTTCAGGCTGTAAAATCTTAATTGTCAACAGCAACCAAGAGAGCAGATTGCATTTGGGAAGTCCAATGTATCATGCTTGGAGTAGGAGCCAGAGATAGAAAATGGGAGCAGTGACTTGCTGTGTGGTCAGGGGACCAATGAGCGCCCCTTCTAACTGTGGACTCCTCTGTGAGGTGAAGATATAGCGGATCTGAGAGCCACCAGAAGAGGGCCACAAAGCTTGGTTACATGTCAGCTGGCCTCAGCCAGACCTCTACCCTCTCATTCTCATTTCCTGGGACTGCTGCCCTTCTCTGTTGGATATAGTTCTTTAGGTACATTTAGAACATGTTTTAAAGGTCTATCTCTTTTAGTAGATGCAGTTTAAGGACAACTTTAATTTATGAAATATACATATCATACAGTCTTATGACTGAAGAAAAAAGGACTAATGATTTGAGACATCTGGCAGAGAATAATTCAGTGGAAATGTACAACAAAGTCATTCTAATGTGCTTAGATAACTATTATCCCCACAAGATGGCAGACAATAAATTAAAGTGCATCAGCTTTTTCATTTGGCATCCACAAAGATGGTAAAGGGAAAGGGAATAAATATTTACTGCGTGTCTGTCTGGGGCCAGGTCTCAGTGTAAAAGATTTTCATATACATTATCTCATCGAGTCCTAGAAAACCTTGTTAGGAATTATTATTTCCATTTTTACAGGTGAGGATATTGAGGCTGACACTGTTTAAATTGCCCAAATTTCTACAGAGTGAGTGAAGTAGAATCTGACCTAGCTGACTCTGTGTTCTTTTCATTACATATTTCAATTTTGGTTATATGACTCTAAGAAAGTAGATATCAGTAAATCTTTCCTACCTTGGGTCTGCTTGATTATGTGCTATATGGAAATATTATGTCCTTGGAAGAAAATTACTCATAACTCAAGTAATACAAGTTTCTCCTCAGTATTTCCACTTCCACAGTCTTCTCTTCCCTTTTCCTATTCGCATGAGCAAGAAATTTGTAATAATAGAGTAAAATAGTAATGCTAGGAAATATGTGATCATAATCCTCAAAAAAATACTAAAGTTCTAGTCCAGGGGAACCCATGTAATTCCTCCCTTCACTGAAAATCATGAAGATACCATGGGTCATGACAGCAAATGAAAGTCATGAAGAGAAATACCAAAAAAGAAAAACCCCAACACACACACACACACACACACACACACACACACACACACACACACAACACACACACACACACACACACACACACACACACACACACACACACAAACACACCTCAGGAAAAACTCTATGTGTCTCCTAGGCTTCCTGGTGAACTCCGTGTAGAAAAAGAAATGTGAACTGAAAATCTCATATAGGAAGTAAATGATGGTTTGGCTGGCTTGGCCACTGCTGCAATTGCTGGTATGGGTCTCAGGGTTTGCTTGAGGAAGCCCAGGGCTTACATAGCTAAGGGACAAATAAGCCAGCTTATGCTCTGCAGGAAAAATGTGGAAAAATCAAGGCCAAAGGGTTAGACGTAGGACAGAAGTTGAAGGTGCAAAGCCAAGTGGTGAGAGTCTGATAGAAGCAGAGATCAAGGCAAGGTCAGGGCAGGAACAACACTGAAGGCAGTGACCACAAACAGCCTTGAAGCATTGGTAAATCTTTCCCATGTTGGGATTGCTCAATCTTTCAAGTATAGTGTATGTAATGTGGGTTGTATGTGGTGGAGTGGACAAGTACCTAGGATGGAGAGCCACAAAAATTATCCATGCATTCTATATGGAATTATTCTTCTTGTTTTTATATTATTTTAGGGTGACTCTCCCCAGTGCCAATAACCAACACCTTCATTCTTCTTTGCAGAGAAAGCACTTTATTATTTTCCTTTCTGTGAGGTTACTCCTACTGTACCTCTTCCTGATGCATACATGCTTTTGCACTTCTATGTTACACATTTTCTTACCTTCCATTTTCTGCCATGTTTTCTATTATCTGTATTATTCCAAGTGCAATTTACATTTTTTACTGAGTACTGTAGTCATTAATCTGTCTCCTTGTCATAAAAATCCCTGAAAAAAATTTAAAGTCTGTGGAAACAAAGTATTATTGCCTGTAAAGACACAAAAACTTAGAACATCAGCCTTCAGATAGTCCTGTAGCCATGGTGCCCAATGGAAACCTGTCCTCTTATACAAATTCCCTTTTAATATCACACAAAAAATCTGGTGTATTAAAAGTCCCCCTGGAAAACAAAGTAAGCAGTACTATAAACTTGCTTTGCAATACCTAGGCAAGGGATATTGTGACTCAACTTTGAATTATAAAACATTGAAGGACAAAAATTGTTGGGCCTGCTGTTGCACTTAAAATAAAATAAATGCTATTCTCAAGCTAAAAATCACAAAGCTGTAAGCCAAAAGTGGGCCTGGCTTGAGGTGGGAACCCCCTCAGACTATTTCTCCTCACTCTTCACCCCTTGTAGGAAAGAGCCACACTTGGTGCTATGTGTTCTTGGCCAAAGTACTTGCACTCTGCCTAGAGCAAAACACATTCTCTTCAAATAAGTGTGCCCTAAAGGGAATATCATGGAGACAGAGGAACACTCTATCAAAACTTCTACTCCCTCTATGCAAACTTCTTCAGAGAATCAGAGAGGTGTCAAGACTCAGAGGTCTTCAACCAGGTTGGTTTCAGCAAACCTCTCAATCAACTCTAAACTGCATTTAGGGTAGAAAACCAGGAGGTAGTATTTTTTTTCTCCCTACAGCTCTGGGGCTTGCTTTGATTGAATATCTTGACTCACTAAAGCAGGTCAGACTCCAAGGTTCTTTAGGGTTAAAATGTGCCTGCGAACAGGTTGCCAGCATTCTGAGCCTGATTTTTCTTCTTCTTTTGAATTCAGAACACCTCCTGAGGTTTCTTCACTACATCTTCGCACAGTCCTCTTAGCGGACTCATGGTTGGTCTGGTTAAAACCAAGTCTGAACACTATCTTCGCTATCTACTGTAGGCTGACAGACTCTAACTTTGTTGTGTTTCCAGATCTTTGTCTCTTACTGTTTGGAAATGGGAATATACAGCTGCAATGTGGCAATCAAAGTAGGGGAGGTGATCATTTACATTCTAATACACAGAGACTTCCTAGTCAAGGTTATTTATAAATCAAATGGATGTCATTTCATAAACACCCCCAAACAACTGTATTTCATTATGAAAATGTGAAGCAGTGCTGTTAATTTGTATCTAAGGACTAAAATCAATTTAACTTACAGGCACTCAGCTGCTACAACAGTCGTGAACATGTCTGAATGTTAATAAACACTGATTAGTATTAATACCATACAAGATTTTAAATGTGGCTGGCATGAAATTCTCAATCTAATGGACAGGGAAGCCTGTTGACAAAGATTTATTCTCTTTATTCTCTTGTTGACAGAAATTTTCATAGGCTTGACAGTATCACCATCAGTTTCACAAGTGTACTATGGCACTTCTTGGTTTTTTGGAGACTATAACAATCTCATGAAAAGAAAGAGGGTTGAACACTCAGACACAACACTGAAATGACACAGAGCAAACTGAGGAGCAGCAAATGAAATGTGAAAATGAAGAGGAAAGAGAAAGTGAAGATGCAGAGCCCATAATAATACAGAACAGCAGTGCAGATGAGGGGCTGTTCGTCAGAGAAGTTGACAGTAGCCATGACCTCCAAAACAAGTGATAATGCAGAGACACAGCTTACTTTCGTTACCTTTCAACACAATGTAAAGGAGCAAAATGAAAGGAAGAAAAATATATTGATTGGAATCACAGAGATGTCTGATTTTTTAGCAAGTTTCATGTGAACTCTGATTCTCTTTTCTCGCTCACCATTATTTGCCTTGACTATTCTGTATATAAAATGTCTCCACTCAGAGTGGAGAGTTAAGGTCAGGATTCATATGATTCAGTGGGTTTTACTTGAATAATATCTCTTTTCTAGGATAGTTATATTTTAACTGAACACAGTTAAACACAAAAATATTTCAAAACCACTTGAACTTCCACCAGTCTCCACCATAGGAAAAAGTATACAAAGAGGCTCAACAAATGTTTCACCTAAAAAACAGGTGTAAAGAGAACACTACCTTTAAAAATGCAACCAAATTTAAATGACAGTCCATGCAAAATTTTTGTTTTGGAAATTGGCAAACAAATTCTAAAACTTAGATGAAAAGGCAAAGAGCCAAGCATAGCTAAGACAATCTTAAAGAAAAACAAAGCTGGTGGACTTGTATTTTCAGATATCAAGAGCTGCAATAATTAAGACAGTATGGTAGTGGCACAAGAATTGACAAGTAGAGCAATGGAAGAGAAAAAAAAGTCCAGAAATAGGCCTAAACATATATGGTTACCTGATTTATGACAAAGATGACATTGCAGTGCAGTGGGGAAAGAATAATCTTCTTAATAATTGGTGTTGGATCAAGTAGATACCCAGATGGGGAAAAATAAATTTGTGCCCCACCACTCACCATACAAAAAAATAAATTCTAAATGGGTTGCAGATCCAAATGTGAAAGGTAAAACAAAGTTTCTAGAAGAAAATGTAGGAGAATTTCTTCATGACAGTGACATGGGCAAAATTTCTTAACCATATAAAGAAAAAGATTGATAAATTGAACTTTAAGCCCTGTGTATTAAAGGACACCATTAAATGGGTAAAACTACCACCCATGGTATAAGGAAGATTTTTGTAATACAGATAACCAACCAAGGACTTAAAGCCAGATTAGGTAAAGAATAATGCAAATTGGGGAAAACTCTAATATTTTATGGTGTTTTCTCTGCTCTCACACCACAATAATCATCCACACAGAAGACTTCTGGGACCAAATGTGTGTGTGTGAAGGCTCTCCCCACCACCAAGTGGGCAATCAGTTCCCCAGTGGACACCACTGGGTGTCCCCCCATTCAGTTCCGACACTATCTACCTGGAGATAGCATCAGATCCCACAGGTAGAGGGCTCAGTCCCCAAGAATATCTACTTTCAGATACCAGTCTCAAGTCCTGGCCTCTGAAACTTCTGACCAACAAGCTTCAAGTTAAGTTTCCCACGACCCCCTCTTTGGGTTTGATTAATTTGCTGGAGTGGCTCACAGAACTCAAGGAAACACATTTACTGGCTTATTATAAAGGATATTACAAAGGATACAGATGAAGAGATGCAAAAGGAGAGGAGGGGAAGGTGTGTGGAGCTTCCATGCCCCCCCCAGGAGCACCACCCTCTAGGAACCTCCATGTATTCAACTATCCGGAAGCTCACCAAACCCTGTCCTTTTGGGTTTTTATGGAGGCTTCATTACATAGGCATGATTGACAACTTTGTAGACATGTGACTGGACAAGAGTATGATATCATACTAGGAGACTGAGTGGGGAAACCCAGCAAGACCTGTCTGTTCAGATTCTTCTTGTCCCTCTGTGCAGCATTCCTTCCTCCAGAGTATGGGGTGGGACCGTCTCTGGAATAAGGGTCTTTTGACCCACAATTAGATTAGAGTCCTGTTTTGAGCAGGTTAAAGGAGGCCAGGATAAAATTAGAGAGAGAGATTCTGGGACCTGCTTCTGAAGCCTAAAACATCCCAAAATTATAACAAAATATTGTAACAAAGGCTATGGGATTTATGAGACTATAACAAAGGCTAATGGAATTATGAGCCAGGAACTGTGGACAAAATACTTACAATATGTATTATATATAATATATTATATGTTATGCATTATATTTTATATATTATATAATTAATATATAATCAACTGTATATTACATATTTATATAATGTATAATTTATATATAATATATAAATTAATGCATATATAGATGTTTTCTTATTCATTTGTGTGATAGGAATGTATATATGTACATATGAAAAAGACAAATAACTTAATACAAAAATAAGGTTTTACTTGGGCAGAGAATATCCAAGTGGCCAATGAACATATGAGAATGAGCTCAACTTCATTGATCATAAGCAAATGCCACACTGAAGAAAATAAAATATACTTATCAAAAGTAAAAGTTGGGTATTATCACCTTCTGGTACACCTAATAATTGGATATTCTTTCTTCTAGGTCTTTCTGTTAGTACATGTGGCCAACTGGCCTACTCTAGTGGGCAGTATGTACACAGGTAAGGAAAGTTGCACTTTTCCCCTTCTTGGCTTATGTGTATAACCATTTTTCCCAAGACTGGAATAATATAGAGTGATCACAGGGAAATAGAAAATTCCAGGCAGCAGTTTCACATGACTAGCAAAAGGAAACTGCTGAAATAACTGCAGAATCTAGGGGCTGAGAAGATCCTGAAAAACCAAGGTGTAGGCCAAGCTGGCTAAGAGTGACTGGACCCATCATGGCACTAGATTTGACCGAGGATTCACCTAGGACCTCATTATGTGTTCATTAGCATACTAAACCCACACCTATCAGTACCATGACAGTTCTGGGAACACTCACTTTTGTTGTAAAAATGAGTGGCACGCCAGGTGTGGTGGCTCACGCCTGTAACCCCAGCACTTTGGGAGGCTGAGGCGGGCAGATCAACTGAGGTCGGGAGTTTGAGACCAGCCTGACCAACATGGAGAAACCCCGTCTCTACTAAAAATACAAAATTAGCTGGGCGTGGTGGCACATGCCTGTAATCCCAGCTACTAGGGAGGCTGAGGCAGGAGAATCGCTTGAACCTGGGAGGCGGAGGTTGCGGTGAGCCGAGATTGCGCCATTGCACTCCAGCCTGGGTAACAAGAGCGAAATTCCGTCTTAAAAAAAAAAAAAAAAAGAAAGAAAAAGAGTGGCATCACAGTTCCCAGAAATCTCCATCTTTTTCCAGGAATATTCATGAATATTCTACCCTTTGGTTAAAGAAACTCATAAAGATAGCAGCCCCAAACTCCCCTGTGTGTGTGGGAGTATGCTCACACTCCCCTTTCTTGTGTAATTTTCGTTTTGCAATAAAACTCCATACTTTCTCTGTTTTCTGACTCATCCTTGAATTCATTCTCAAGGTGGTGTCAAGAACCTGGACACTGGTTGGGGTCAAGGTCCCACTGGCATTTTGGGACCTCCCGCAGTACACTGGTATCACTCCTATCCAATCTATTGATGCAAAGCCACAGGATCTACCGAGCACATATATCTTTGCTTTATAAGTGGGCTCCTGGGGTCCTAGTAATGTACTTTCTCTTTTATCCGGATATTGATTATAAAGCTGTGTTCAGTTTGTAAAAATCATCCAACTGTATACCCATAATTTGTTTACTTCTCTGTATAAATGTTATACACATATTATAGCTGTTATACTTCAATAAAAAGTTTTAAAAATCAAATAACACCTGAACCTAAAATCTTAATGGATCCTTATCCTCTGCTACAACCTACAGGAATATTGCAAGATTTGTTAATACAATGAACACACATACACTATATACTATATTCACCAATTAGTAAAATTTTGCCACATTTGCTTTCTCTCTTTCTCTCCAGCCAAATACACACTCATTTTATCTGAACCAGTTCGGAGTAAGCTGTGGACATCATTATACTTTACTTCTAAATTCTTCAGTGTATATCCTAAAAACAAGAATATGACCACACAAACACTTGTAAAAGGAAAAAACAAACTACTTTTTCCTCTGTACTTTCACACTCAACACAGCACAGAATACTTCTTTTTATTTGTTTTAGAAGACAGTTTTAAAACCGTATATATTTATTGTGTACAGCATGATGTTTTGAAATATGTATACATTGTGGAACGGTTAAATCAAGCTAATTAACATATGTATTACCTCACATACTTATCATTTTTTTTGTGGCAAGAATGCCAAAAATCCACTCTTTTGGTGATCTTCAAGAATTTGTTATTAACTATAGTCACTGTGTTGTACAACAGATCTCTTGATCTTACTCCTTCTAACTGTAAGTTTTTATCCTTTGACCAATATCTCCCAAACCACCCTGCTCCGACGACTCCTGGTAACCACCATTCTACTCTCTGCTTCTATTGTGTTTTCAATTGTTTTAGATTCCACACCTAAGTGAGATAATGTGATATTTATCTTTCGGTGCCTGCCTTCATTTAATGTCTTCCAGGTTCATCCATTTTGTTGCAAATGACAGGAATCTCCTCTTTTTAAAGTCTGAATAGCATCTCATTGTGTATATATGCCACATTTTCTTTACCCATTCATGCAGTTGTTACAGTAGTGTAGCTAGTCAGACAAGAGTGGGGCAGGAGAGCAACCCCCGAACCAGGAATGTCAGGTGACCATCAGCTGATGGTTATGCAGTTGTTAACTGTTGTTAACTGTCTCTCAAAAATAGTAATTGTTCATAGCCAGGACCACGGAAATGTAGTCTCCCAAAAGATATGAAAAACCTGAATCTGGTGATCAGTAGCTTCCCCAGAAGATCTCAGGAGTTGGTGAAGTGGGCTTACACATGTGCAGTAAGAGAAAAAATGGAGCTTTACTGGTATATGACCTTATAGGAACACTCAACTGGTAAGGGAAGAACGTCTCAAGTGAGCATGCATACAACTTCAGTAAACACACTGCATGCAGCCCCTCCCAGGCGCCAGCAGGCCACTGTACATGTGGACAGCCCACCCCAAGGGAAGAATCAGGGGAGAAGTAACGCGACCCTGGAAGCATGCCAATCTATAAAACCCCAAGTCAAAGTCAACCTGTGCATTTGATCTCTCAAGCTGCCTGCTTGGCCCTCTTCCAAGTGTACTTTACTTCCTTTCATTCCCACTCTAAAGCATTTGAATAAACTTACACTCCTGCTCTAAAACTTGCCTCAGTCTTTCACTCTGCCTTATGCCCCTCAGTCAAATTCTTTCTTCTAAGGAGGCAAGACTGGAGGTTGCTGCAGACCTATACAGATTCGCTACCACTAACACAGTGATGGACACCTAAGCTAATTCCATACCATAGCTACTGTGAATGATACTGCAATGAACATGGGAGTGCAGATGTCTCTTGACATACTGTGAGAAGATTTTCTTTTTTTTCTTGGAGACGGTGTCTCGCTGTGATGCCCAGGCTGGGGTGCAGTGGCGTGATCTCAGCTCGCTGCAACCTCCGCCTCCCAGTTCAAGCGATTCTCCCGCCTCAGCCTCCCGAGTAGCTGGGACTACAGGTGCACGCCGCCACGCCTGGCCAATTTTTTGTATTTTAGTAGAGACAGGGTTTCACCATTGTTGCCCAGGCTGGTCTCGAACTCCTGAGCTCAGGCAATCCACCTCCCTCAGCCTCCCAAAGTGCTAGGCACAGGCATGAGCCACCGTGCCTGTGAGAAGATATTTTAATGGTCCATTTGCAAGGCATGATAAATCTAAGCACTGGCAGCCAGCCTGCGGGCGTAACAAACCGCAGGGCTCATGCACCTAGAAAGTCACGATAAGCGAACAGAATGTAGAGGAGGGGTCAGCCCATAAAAGGGAATAAAATTTCATTATTGAAAAATCAAAACTTAAGCAGGGAAGGGGACCCGAGTATGCTCTTATAAGGGGATAATGAAACTTCGGCGATGTCCGGGAAGATTGTAACCCCATAGTGCTCAACCAATGAGGAATTGGGAGGAGGGACTTGTGTGCTAGAAAATAAATTGCCTGCTGTAACTGCCCCAGGTGTGCCTGCCTACCAGACACCTGATCTTGCAAGACCGCCATTAAAAGCCTCGCTTCCGCTCTTCTTCGTGTCTCTGAGTTCATTGTTTGGGTTTGGACAGGTGAGTGTGTCTCTCACAATATTGATTTCATTTTTTCATTTTCTTTGGATATATACCCGATGGTGGGATTGCTGGATCATATGGTAGTTCTATTTTGAAATTTTTAAAGTCTTTTTGAAGTTTTTGAAGTTTCCATAATGGGTATACTAATTTATATTCCCACCAAAAGTGTACAAGTGTTCCCTTCTCTCCATATCCTTACCAATCCTTGTTAGCTTTCATCTTTTTTATAATGGCCATTCTAACAGGTGTGAGGTGATATCTCATTATGTTTTTGATTTGCATTTCTCTGATGATTAGTGATTTTGAGGATTTTTTTCATTTACTTGTTGGTCATTTGTATGTCTTATTTCAAAATGCCTATTTAGGTCCTTAGCCCATTTTTAAATTGGGTTATTTGTTTTCTATTTAGTTGTTTGAGTTCTTGTATATTTTTGGATGTTAACCCATAATCAGATGTATGATTTGCAAAATATTTTCTCCCATTCCATAGGTAGTCTCTTCACTCTCTTGTTTCCTTTGTGGTGCAGAAGCTTTTTAGTTTGATGCCATTCAATTTGTTTATTTTTGCTTTGTTGCCTGTGCTTTTGTGGTCATAGCCAAAAAATCTTCACCCAGACCAATGTCATGAATCTTTCCCCCTATGGTTTCTTTCAGTAGTTTTACAGTTTCAGGTCTTACATTTAAGTCTTCAATGCATTTTGAGTTGATTTTTATGTATGATGTGAGATGAGGGCCTAATTTCATTCTTCTGCATGTGAATATTCCGTTTTTGCAACACCATTTATTGAACAGACTTTTCTTTCCCCATTGTACAGAGCACTTCTGTGACCGTATGTGTAGGGATTATTCCCCACATGCCAAGCAATTCTCCAACTCTCTAAATGCCAGCTGGATGTCCTATAATTCACTTCGATTCTGACATTACCGGGGGAGCAGTGGATACCACAGGTGAAGGGCTCACTGCCACAAGACTGCTCCTACTGTAGATGCCAATCACAAGTTCCAGGTTGTAGCCTGTGCTTCTGACTGACCAGCTATAAATTGAGGTTCCTATCTCCACCTTCTTCGGTTTGGTAATTTGCTAGGATCGCTCATAAAACCCAGGGAAACATTTTATGTACATTTATTGGTTTATTATAAAGGATACAGATGAATAGCCACATGAAGAAATGCATAGGGCAAGGTATGGAGGAAGGGGTGTGGAGCTTACATGCTCTCTTCAGGCATGCCACCTAGCACCTCCAAGTGTGCAAGAGGTTTTATACAGCTTAATCTCCAGCCTCCTCACCTCCTTGCCTCCTTGCCCCCTCCCACCCTTTACTGGAGGTTGGGTGGTGGGACTGAAATTTCCAACTCTAATCCTCTAATCGTTAGGTATTCATGGCAACCAGCCCCTTCACAGGCTATCCTAGAGCCCCACCCTAAGTCACCTCATTAGCAAAAACTTAGGCAAAGGGTGTTATGAATAACAAAGACACTCCTATCACTCAGGAAATTCCAAGAATTTTAAGAGCGTTGTGACAAGAATCAGTGACAAAGACTAAATATATTTTATATTATACCACAGCACTACGTAACCAGAAGACCACTATTATATTGAAAATATTGAAAAGTTATGTAAATTCCATATTCAAATTTCTCCAATTGTCCCAATAATATCCTTTATAGATTTTTGTTTTCCTAAAGATCCGGGTCTCAAACAATTTGTTGTCAAGTCTCTTCAGTAGCAATTGCTCTCCTTCTCCTGGCTACCTGGTGAGGGAGACATTCTGCATTCTCTACCTTGCCCCAGTCTTCCTCCAAAGTGTCCACTGGGGTCTGTGCAGAGTTGCCTGGAAGTGCTTGTAAATGTCTCTTGTACCTAAGGCTTCCAGTGGCTCTGTATTTTCAGACTTGCCCATACTCAACTTTTAGCAATTCATTAAAAATTTTACCTTAAATCTTACTCACTTGTATAATGACCTCATCTTCCTCTGTGCTCTGCCAAAGGCAACCCATGGCTCATGCACTGTCTCTTCCTGGAAGCATCCATTTTTAACTTATAATAGTTGGATATACTGGAAAACATAGCTCTTAGATGGGTTCAAGAAAATGATGCCTTTATACAATATGTAACATTCACTTGAATGTCACTTGGAACTCAACTTGATTTTAAACATTTAATGTATTCTTTTTCACATTAGAATTTTGAATGTGAAACAATTTGAGCATCAAAATGATACCTTCAAGCTGCCTCTTGTGATCTTTTGACATGTTGCCATTCATTCTTGAGCACTTCCCTTCTAGCATAAGACCTTCCATGCTCACACTGTACTTTTTCTGCTTCAGATCTGGAATTGGTCTTGTCTTTGCAGATCTTTGGTTCCTTTTAGTGGGAAGTAGCAAGGGGAGACCTGAATGCCAAATGTGTTCATTTCCACGGAGTTGTCATTATTTCTAGAAACTTTTCGTGATAAAGCTAACAAATATAAAATTTAAAAAAAAAATACTAGTTTGTACAGATATTGCCTATTCCATTTCCACACCACATTCCTCCTTTCCTTCTTCATTTCCTTATTGTGTTTTCCTTCCCACAGTAAGAACTCTGGTTCAAACATTGATGAATTTAAATTTAATCATCTGCTCTATTTTATAACAAAATAATTTTATTTCAGAATCAGTATATTTATACTAGTATCAAGAACAAACCAACTAAGTAAAATCCAAAATTTCCTTGCAGTTCTGAGAGTGTATACTATATACATATAGTGTACTGTGTTCAGAAGTTGCTTAATTGATTCATTTTTGGTGCTTATGTTAAAATTTGATATTCAAAATTTTAGCTTCATTTGTTTTTATTTATATTCAATTTTAGGCCTTTTCATCCTTGTAGATATAATTATATTTCTTAAAATAGGTAAAACATTACTTCAAAAGTAAAATGTATATTGCAAGATATACTCAGGAGGTCTCACTCCCTTCCCTATTCCTTCCATTCTGTTCTCATCCATCACTTGCAGGTAATCAGTTCCATTAGTTTCTGATTTATACACACATTATACACATACACATTTACTTAAAGACCAGCAAAATAAGCAAGTGGTTTTGCTAGCAGTTATCTTGGGTTTATGACTGCAAATTTATTTACAAGAGAGGAAAAGTTCCTTTTTTTCTCATAAAGATGACAACTGACTTGAGAAATTAAAAGCTTCTTGGCTGGGCGCGGTGGCTCACGCCTGTAATCCTAACGCTTTGGGAGGCCGAGATGAGCGGATCACCTGAGGTCAGGAGTTCAAGACCAGCCTGGCCAACATGGTGAAACCCATCTACACTAAAAAAAAAAAAAAAAAACAAAAATTAGCCGGGCGTGTTGGCAGGCACCTATAATCCCAGCTACTCGGGAGGCTTAGGTGGGAGAATCGCTTGAACCCGGGAGGTGGAGGTTGCAGTTGGCCAAGATCGTGCCATCGAAACCCATCCTGGGGGACAAGAGCGAGACTTTGTCTCAACAAGTAAAAAATAAAAATAAAAATCTAAAAGTTTCTCGAAAATCTTTATGCAGAGAACTATGTTCTCTTGCATCATCTGTTAACTACAATTTTTTGTTGTATTAGAGCATAACAGAAAATATAATTGTTAAAGACTGTGATAAACACCAGTACATTTCTTCCACTCTTTTTCCTATATTTTCTTTCCTTCCTTTCTTTTCTTCCTTTATTACATGGATACTCTGTATCCTTCTGTGTATGAGGTACAGAGATGAACAATACAGGTGAAACTCCTTCCTTTAAGAAAGTTATATTCTATTTGGGGAGATAGTGAATGAATAGAGCAGTATAAAAAGATGAGCTACCATTTCCCCATATTACTGTAGGCTGGTGACAGCAGCTAAAGTGAGGGATACCTATCAATACTCTGAGTTGTGTTAACATCTCAGTATTCATCTATTTACCTTCTTCTTTTCCAGGTTGAACAAACAGAAGTTTGGAAGAGGTCATTAATGGTATGAAATTCCCTTCCTTCCCTTTGTTTAACCGGCCAAATTTGCTTTAACTTATGTTAGAGATGGGAGCTTTGGGATTAAAGACTGTAGAACAGAAACTCCTGTACAAACTAACTTTGAATTTAGGAGTTTGGAGAGAGACAAACAAAACTATATGTTTGTGTAAGAGTATCGCCTCAGCCCCATCTCAGCAGAGTATCACTGCCAACAGATGGTGTCAGCAGTTATGTAGTTAAATTAGTCATAGGCATAGTGCTGTTTTTTGGCCCCATGACAATTTGTAACATTTGTCCTTGATTTCCAGATCTGTTACCAGATCATATAAAATCCTGTAAATTCAAAAGCATTGAATGTGCTTAAAAAAATGATAGAAACCAAAGTGATATTAGCTCCACATTGATGTTTATACATTGTTCATATAAATGTTACATTGTCCTTATAAATAAATGGACTTAGGATCAGACTTTAAAATCTAACCTGTGTATAACTATAGGAGTTTCTGAACTTAATTATATAAGAATTAATTCTGTGTCTTTACGACATACACCTTCCAGCAGCATTGGGTCCTAAAGTCATTTAGTCAGGAATCCCCTGTAGTCAAAATGATCCTTGAAAATTCCTAAATGGCTTTGTGTATGTAACTGTATAAAAATTCGAAAGTTTGAAGACTATTGAGTTAGTCTTTTAAAAATGAATGAAAACAAGCTCTCAGTGCATTCAAATCTCAGCATTCAAGTCATTCATCCTTTAAGATAATCATCAAATCTCTGGTTAGCATGGGAGATAGATGAGAATTCTAAGCTGTCTTTGCTTATCTTCAGGATGACTTTATATTTTAATAGCAGAAATCACATTTATTTTTAACATTGTGGAATTAATGAGGTATATAGGATGTGAAAGCATCCAGCCCAGGGCCCAGCACATAGCTAGTCCTCAATAAATAAATAGGGGCTGATTTCAAGTCTAAGACTTGTTTGATCAGGACCACATGCATACTGATTTTAAAAAGTAATAGAGAAGGACTCAGCTACCTGCTGCTTGTCATTTCAAATACGCATTTCTTGTGACTCTGCTGAACTGCTGTCACACTCATGACTTTGGAAATTGGTGTTAAGCTCCCTTAAGTGGGGTCACAATCACCCAAGGGATAGGTTCTCAAATCAATATGAAAAATAAATGCATTTGGACAGCATGAGTAAAGTATAGATGTCTTCTTATCTGTAGTTCAATGAACAATTCATTTTCTCCATCATTCCCAAATATTTGTGTTTCCTTTTCTTCCTTTCTCATCTCTGACTATCAGAGCCCATGAAGTCTTGCAGGATGCCCCTTGCTCATTTTTTAGCGTTTTTTTCACAATAGGAATATGCACACTCTAAGAGAACTCCTTGGCAATTATTTAACTTCCCAGTAATGACATAGAAACTATTAATAACATCCTTTCTTAATTTTACTCACTTGAGTATTAATTAATTTGCAAAGTAGTGTGGATTTTTTTCTGTATCTATGTCTAGAGCTTAATTAAATTTGAAATATAGCCTGTTTAGAGAAGTGCTCTCATTTAAATATTTTTATTATCAATTTTTATAACTAAATTGCAAACATATTCTCTGTATTAAAACACACACACACAATAGAGAAGAATTTAAAGTGAGATATCATAATCCTTATCATGCTATATTAGTCCCTTTTCATACTGTTGATAAAGACATACCCAAGACTGGGCAATTTACAAAAGAAAAATATTTAATTGGACTTACAGTTCCACTTGGCTAGGGAAGCCTCACAATCATGGTGGAAGGCAAGGAGGAGCAGGTCCTATCTTACATGGATGACAGCAGGCAAAGAGAGAATGAAGAAGACGTAAAAGCAGAGACCCCTAGTAAAACCATAAGATCTTTTGAGACTTATTCACTACCACAAGAACAGTATGGGGGAAACTGTCCTCATGATTCAATTATCTCCCACTGGTTCCCTCCCACAATACATGGAAATTATGGGAGTGTAATTCAAGATGAGATTTGGGTGGGGACACAGAGCCAAACCATATCATTCTGCTCTGGCCCCTGCCAAATCTCATGTCCTCATATTTCAAAACCAATCATGCCTTCCCAACAGTTCCCCCAAAGTCTTAACTCATTTCAGCATTAACTCAAAAGTCCACAGTCCAAAGTCTCATCTGAGATAAGGTGAGTCCCTTCCACCTATGAGCCTGTAAAATCAAAAGCAAGCTAGTTATTTCCTAGATAAAATGAGAGTACAGACATTGGGCAAATACAACCATTCCAAATGGGAGAAATTGGCCAAAACAAAGAGGCTACAGGGCCCATGGAAGTCCAAAATCCAGCAGGGGAGTCAAATCTTAGAGCTACAAAATGATCTCCTTTGACTCCATGTCTCACATTCAGGTCACACTGATGCAAGAGGTGGGCTTCCATGGCCTTGGGCAGCTCTGCCCCTGTGGCTTTGCAGGGTATAGCACCCCTCCTGGCTGTTTTCACAGGCTAGTGTTGAGTGTCTGTGGCTTCTCCAGGTGCACAGTGCAAGCTGTCAGTGGATCTACCATTCTGGGATCTGGAGAACCATAGCCCTCTTCTAATAGCTCCACTAGGCAGTGGCCCAGTAGGGACTCTGTGTGGGGGTTCTGATCCCACATTTCCCTTCCATACTGCCCTAGCAGAGGTTCTGCATGAAAGCCCCACCACTGCAGCAAACTTCTGCCTGGACATCCAGGCATTTCCATACCTCCTCTGAAATTTAGGCAGAGATTCCCAAACCTTAATTCTTGACTTCTGTACACTGGCTGGCTAAACACCATGTGGGAGCTTCCAAGGCTTGAGGCTTGCACTCTCTGAAGCCATGGCCTGAGTTCTACATTGGCCCCTTTCAGCCATGGCTGGAGTGGCTGGGACACAGGGCACCAAGTCCCTAGGCTGCACACAGCACAGGGACCCTGGGCCCAGCACACAAAACCACTTTTTCCTCCTAGGCCTCTGGGCCTGTGATGGGAGGGGCTGCCATGAAGACCTCTGACATGCTCTGGAGAAATTGTCCCCATTGTCTTGGGAATTAACATTTGACTCCTCGTTACTTATGCAAATTTCTGCAGCCACCTTGAACTTCTCCTTAAAAAATAGGATTTTCTTTTCTGTGTCTCATTTTAAGTCTGCAAATTTTCCAAACTTTTATGCTGTGCTTCCCTTATAAAACTGAATGCCTTTATCAGCACCTAAGTCACCTCTTGAATGCTTTGTTGCTTAGAAATTTCTTCCACCAGATACCCTAAATTGTGTCTCTCAAGTTCAAAGTTCCACATATCTCTACGGCAGGGGCAAAATGCTGCCAGTCTCTTTGCTAAAACATAATAAGAGTCACCCTTGCTCCAGTTCCCAACAAGTTCCTCATCTCTATCTGAAACCATTTCAGCCTGGACCTTATTGTCCATTTCACTATCAGCATTTTGGGCAAAGCCATTCAACAAGTGTCTAGGAAGTTCCAAACATTCCCACATTTTCCTGTCTTCTTCTGAGCCCTCCAAACTCTTCCAGCCTCTGCCTGTTACCCAGTTCCAAAGTTGCTTCCACAATTTTGGGTATCTTTTCAGCAACGCCCCACTCTGCTGGTACCAGTTTACTGCACTAGTCCATTTTCACGCTGCTGATAAAGAAATACCTGAGGATATGAACAGATACTTCTCAAAAGAAGACATTTAGGTAGCCAACAGACACATGAAAAAAATGCTCATCATCACTGGCCATTAGAGAAATGCAAATCAAAACCACAGTGAAATACTATCGCACACCAGTTAGAACGGCAATCATTAAAAAGTCAGGAAACAACAGGTGCTGGAGAGGATGTGGAGAAACAGGAACACTTTTACACTGTTGGTGGGACTGTAAACTAGTTCAACCATTGTGGAAGACGGTGTGGCAATTCCTCAAGGATCTAGAACTAGAAATACCATTTGACCCAGCCATCCCATTACTGGGCAGATACCCAAAAGATTATAAATCATGCTGCTATAAGACACATGCACACGTATGTTTACTGTGGCACTATTCACAATAGCAAAGACTTGGAACCAACCCAAATGTCCATCAATGATAGACTGGATTAAGAAAATGTGGCATATATACACCATGGAATACTACGCAGCCATAAAAAAGGATGAGTTCATGTCCTTTTTAGGGACATGGATGAAGCTGGAAACCATCATTCTGAGCAAACTATCACAAGGACAGAAAACCAAACACTGCATGTTCTCACTCATAGGTGGGAATTGAACAATGAGAACACTTGGACACAGCGTGGGGAACATTACACACTGGGGCCTGCTGTGGGGAGGGGGGAGGGAGGAGAGTTAGCATTAGGAGATATACCTAATGTAAATGACAAGTTAATGGGTGCAGCACACCAACATGGCACATGCATGCATATGTAACAAACCTGCACGTTGTGCACATGTACCCTAGAACTTAAAGTATAATTAAAAAGAAGAAAATTCTTTGTAAAACTATTAGATCATACTTGCTAATTTTATTATAAGTACCATATACTCATCTCTTTTTCATCTGTTTTTGTCAATGAATTCTGAAAAGAGTAAACTGACATCTTCCATTAAAAGTCTGGTTGATTTTTCCTTGTAAAATCTTATTAGTGATTGCTCGACACATTACAAATCTATTTGGTTAAATGCACACATTTTCCTGACTGGTATGACTTCTTGGTGGATGGTAACTTCTTGCTAAAATGAAATTTAACTCTTCATTTATTTTAGTGCATTTCATTTTTCAAATCTATTGATACATATTTTTTATAGCACTTGCCTGAAATATCTGTTTTTTCCCTTTATTTTCAGTCTTCTTGTGCCATTTTGTTTTCTTATAAATAGCATGTAATTGGATTTTTTATAACCCATTCACCATTTTTGTATTACATACTCCAAGTTATTCCTTTCATCTTATGTTTCTATTGACTATGTTATTTTTTTCATTTTAAAAAAATATTTCTACCATTTGCTGGCCTTACTGAATTTTTATTTTTTCCCTTAATATTTCTGTTAATAATTTGGAGGTCACTCATATTGATTGTAGTCTTCTAGAAGTTGTTTCTGTATATTTAAAGGGCACATTTAAATAACTTCTTTTTCCCCCTCCTCCTTCTCCTTCACCTCTTCCTTCCTTCTCCTCCCTTCACTCTTGTCCCCTCCTACACTTTCTCCTTTTCAAGATATTTTCCGTGTGTCTTCAGTTTTATGTCCTCTCTATTTCTCTGTCTTTCTCCCTCATTGCTCTCTCCTTTTTCTTTGTGTTCTAGGATATTTTCTAAACTTGATCTTTTGTATCTCTGTTTTGTTTTCATCTTGATTCATTTTATTATTAAGCCTTTCTACTTATTATTTTTCAAATTACGACAATCATGTTGTCAATGAAAAGTCAAACTCTGTAAAATATTTGAAGAGATTTATTCTGAGTCAAATATGAGTGACCATGGCCCATGACACAGCCCTCAGGAGGTCCTGAGAACATGTGGCTGTTAGATACGAGTTCTAAATTTATTTTCAAAGAATTAATATGTCAGTATGTTCAATTCTTTGCCTTCTACTTTTAAACTTAACTTCCTCGTAAAGCAACCTTTTTCGATTACCTACTCCACCCTGACTCATTCTGATCACCTGCTCAATCCTAACTCATTCTGATCACCTACTCCACCCTACCTCATTCTGATTACCTGCTACCTGCTCTGCCCTGACTCCTGCAAAAGCACTCACCCTGTTGTTCTCTTTAAATTAGCCGCCAACTGGAATTAGTTTAGCCTGTGCAGTCTAACCCTAGCCAACAGGGGAGCAACACAGCAGCAGGGGCCACGTGACTCAGGGATAAGAACCCCTTCCCCTCCCTTGTCCAAATGTGCGCTCACCATTGCTCCATCTGTAAGGGCACACCCTTCTATATAGAAGTAACTTGCCTTGCTGAGAATTAAGAAGAAAATTTTATATTCAAGTGCTATTTCTTTTGTGGCACCAAAGCTTTGTATATAACATGGCCAAGGTGGTTGGGGCACAGCTTGGTTTTGCACATTTTAGGGAGGCATGAGACATCAATTAAATACATTTAAGAAGTACAATGGGTTGCTCTAGGCAGGGGAACTCAAAGTCCATGGGAGGTGTGGGGGCTGAAGGGAAATTTAAACATTTTCTGGTTGACAATTGGTTGAGTTTATCTAAACATCTGAGATCCATAGAAAGAAAATGTTCAGGTTAAGATAAAAGATTGCAGGCCAGGCATGGTTGCTCACACCTGTAATCCTAGCATTTTGGGAGGCTGAGGTGGGTGTATCACCTGAGGTCAGGAGTTCACGACCAGACTGGCCAACATGGTGAAACCCTGTCTCCAATAAAATTACAAAAATTAGCTGGGTGTGGTGGCGGACACTTGTAATCCCAGCTACTCAGGAGGCTGAGGCAGGAGAATCACTTGAACCTGGGGGTGGAGGTTACAGGTGAGCTGAGATTGCACCACTTCACTCCAGCCTGGGTGAAAGAGTGAGGACTTCATCTCAAAAAAAAAAAAAGATAAAAGATTGTGGAGACCAAGGTTCTTTTGAAGTCTTACAGTGGCTGCCCTTAGAGACAAGAGATGACAAAAGTTTTCTATTCGGTGCTTTAAAAGGTGCTAGACTTTTAGTAAATCTCTTTAGAATTAGGAGATCCTGGAAGAAAAAGATCTAGCTATGTTAATAGAGATTATTTACAGATGCAAATTTTTCCCCACAAAGGACAGTTTTGCAGGGCCATTTCAAGACATGGGAAAGAAACATGATTTGGGGTAAAATATTTTGATTTTCTTCCTTGTCTTGTAATGTTATGCCAGAGTCAGGTTGGAAAGTAAGTCATGATATATAGGGTTAAATAAGACCCATCTGATGAGAATTTAGGGTTTGTAGGACATGACTACCCAAACCCCTTAGATAGGAATCTGGGAAAGATAAAAATAATCAGAGGTTAGTTCTCAATGTTTTAAATTTAAAATAAGCTTTTTCTGGCTTCTTCTTAAAACCAGTCTTATTTTATGAATACAAGATCTTCTTTAGTCTTTCTGAGAATACCAATAATAATAATAATTATTATTATTATTATTTTACAGTTCTTTTCTGCCCTTTGGATTCTCTTTCCTTTCTCAGGAATCATTTATTTTCTTTGTTCTTTTTTTTTGTTCATGCATTTGGTATTTGTATTAGTCTGTTTGGGCTGCTGTAACAGAATACCATAAAGTGGTGGCTTAAACAAGAATTTATTGCTCACAGATTCGGAGACTAAGAAGCCCAAGATCAAGGTGCCAGCCAATTGTGTTCCCCAGTGAGGGCTCTTCTGGCTTGCAGAAGTCTTAAGCTCTGCTTTCTCTTTCTTTTCTTATAAGGACACTAATCTCATCATAGGGGCCATAATGACCTCATGTAAATGTAATTATTTCCCAAAGACCCCACCTTCAAATGTTGTCACATTTTGGGTTAGGACTTGTATGAATTTGGTGTAGGGGGACACAGTTCAATCCATGGCAGTACCCTAGGTTATCAGTGCATTTTTATGACTGAAAACACTATGTCAAATAATAGGTATTGCATTAGTTTTTTATTGCTGCAGAACAAGTTACCACAAATTTATCAGCTGAAAACAACACAAACATATCTCACGATTTCAGTGGGTCAGCAGTTGGTATAAGTCAGTTGGATCCTCCAGTCTGGTTCCATCTGGAGGTGGGAGCATGTTGACTTGCTGGTTTTGCAAGTTATCAAAAATAAGGAACTGTGACAATAGGAATGAAAGTCCTTAGGAGATTTTATTCCAGGAAAAGGAGCTTTTCAAATAGGATATTCAACCAACATAAATTCTGTTCTGCCTCCTCTTAACTTCATATACCCAACTAGGAACTTTAGATAGGTAGTTCACATTCTTTATCACACAGGTCTTGGGTTTTAACCTGTGATCAAGCATTGCAGCAGCCTATTGCTGAGGTGGATTGAATTAGGAGGTCTCACTGGCCCTGCTGTTCTGCATCAATCTCTAATTAATTTTCCTGACAGCAGCCCCAGGGTCCCATCCGGAACTTGCCATTTGCTCAGTCTGAGCTTGAAGTTTGCTACATCCATCATTACCTCTGAAGGTGTAGTTGTTGCTGGTGGTTGTGGTGGTGGGGTTAGTGGTGTGTGTGTGTGTGTGTGTGTGTTGTGTGTGTGTGTGTGTTGTGTGTGTGTGTGTTTGTGTGTGTCTATGTTTTTTTTTTTTTTTGAGATGGATTCTCACTCTGTTGCCAGGCTGGAGTGCAGTGGCACAGTCTCGGCTCACTACAACCTCTGCCACCTGGTTTCAAGCGATTCTCCTGCCTCAGCCTCCTGAGTAGCTGGGACTACAGGCATGCACCACAACGCCCAGCTCACTTTTGTATTTTTAGTAGAGACAAAGTTTCACCATGTTGGCCAGGATGGTCTCAATTTCCTGACCTCGTGATCCGCCTGCCTCAGCCTCCCGAAGTGCTAGGATTACAGGCGTGAGCCACAGCACCCGGCCATGGCTATCTTTTTCTCCATTTTGTCCCATGTGCTTTCTATTTCCTAGGAATTTTTCACAATTTTTGATCTGTTGATAGCACTTTCAAAATCTATTTTCTTGTGATTCTAAAGATTTATTCATTGCAAAATATGTTTTCAATTTTTTAAAAGGGATTTGAGTGGGAAAGGAGGTAGATGCATGGCTCAGTCCAGCATTTTGCTCTAATCCCTCATTTTTGGTCTTCTAATTTTAAAATATCAAGTTTTTTTTACAATTAGGGTTAACTGTCTGCTGGTAGATAATTTAATCAACTCTCAAGTTGTTTTCCTGCTCATTTATTCTTTTTATCTTTATTCTTCCTTCCTTAGTTGTCCAAATAAAGAGGACAAGCAGAATGCAATACAAAAATCAAATATCACTTTTCCTTTTGTGTTCATTACTGTGAAAAAAGGCTGACTTTGGGTGAAATTGCTGGCTGAAATAAAGCCCCTGCATTATTAGTGGGTTTCTTCTATGCCTGAATCCTTATTGGATGTGTAGGGGAGAGGTAAGAATTAAATTGGCATAAAACTGATTAACAGGAGAAAAACTATTTTTAATTACATATGTATGCACAGGAGTCCCACTAAATATGAAACATCAAAGAAGGGCCATATCATTGAAGATTATACAGTATTCTGAGCCACAGAAAGGAAAAATGTCTTGGGCTTCTGAGAGGTGTTGGAGACAAGTTATGGGAGGGTAAGGGCAGGCAATGTGTGGTGAATAAAGTTTGCCTCATTACGGGGATAAGAAGTCTCGTAGGTAATAAAAGTCTCAAGCAGCCCTTTTTCTGGTACAGATATTTTAACAATGTAGATTTATTTTATAGACATAAATTTCTTTTACAAAAGTCCAGCTTTTAAGAGCTACTCCTGCATCTGCAGTTTCTCAAAACAACCTGTTTGAAATATGCCACAAAAGTATATTTTGGAGTGGCATATTCTCATCTTCTATAGTCATACTTTGGGGAGGTGTGTCCTGAGCCCTAACACATGGATAACTGAGGCACTTTCATTACTTACAAATGACTAGAACATTTTAATGAAACAAGCTTATTGAATAAGCCCTCAAAAGCAAAAATAAAGTGGAATCAACTTAGTAGCCTCTCTTAGGGAACTAATGTAAAAGTACTGAGAGAGCCCAACCTCACAGAGAATAATGAATTTTCCTAATTGGATAACAAAGTACAAAACATCTTGTCAAGGGATAACATGGCATAGTTTAGCCTATGATTTAAGGGAGAGATTTTAAAGACTCAGATTTTGAGAATCATACAAATATTTAAATCAAACAACATATGCAATTAGCATATGTGCAATTATACAAATACCTACACAATTGATTGTCCAGCTCACAGAACAAGGTGGTCAAATTTGAACTACATTCAACTAAATCTATAGTAGACTTGTATGCTAAATGTATATAAGAGATCAGAGTATGAACTCAGATCCTGAGAGAGTAGTAGTAACTGACATACAAGACAGGGGAGAGCCATTTCACATGTTCTTTCAGCGGAAATATAGTAAAGGGAATAAAATAAAATGTTTCAGAGAAAGCCATGGGTTGCAAAATGGGCCAGGTGGAAAGAATATTAATTCTAATACACAAGGCAAGCATTCGAGGGTGAAGGACTAGAGATTGTAATCCATCCTTTTCTATGCCAGATTGAGTGCCATCCATACCATGCCAGGAAAATGTTCTTTTTTAGGGCCATGAACCCAGTGAAAAATTGAGTACCATCTATAAATTCTATTCACTCCTTTTTCCAGATCATTAAAGGCATTAAAGTAGACCAGACCCAACATGGACTCTTGCAACGCCCTACTACACATTGCCCTAGAGTTAATTATACTATCATTAATCATTTGCCCATTGTTTATAATCACCCAAGCATTTTAAATATAATTAGATTCTTATTCAAGCCTGTTTTAAATTAATTTTGCAAATAAGATTTGGAGGTCCAGATACAATGATCCATTGGCACCTATATTAATCAATTATGCAGCACTTTCTCTCTCTCCTCCTTGGGTGTTTTCCTGATAGAATATGGTCTCACTGCAGATCTGTGCTTTATGTTGGACATAGCTTCTCTTGCGCTCTAGTTGTTTACAACTTTTCTCTTTCAATAGCTGCACTATAATTTTTTAATTTGTTGACATAAAAACAACCAGATGATATTGATCCAAATCATACTTATTGTTTAAAATATTAATTACATATCTGTTTTATTCCTTATTCACATCTCTGCTCATGTATTTATTTTTAGTAGTTCATGCTAGTTCTCCATGCTTGGATGTGTGTCATATACATTATCCTTTTGGATGTACTAAATATTTTATTACTTTTTCAGACTAAGTTTTAGAGGTTTTTTTCTCATTACTTCCTACAGACTTTATTTCTTCTAGAGACTTTCAAAAACAATCTTTTATCTTCCTTTTAAAATAAGTTATACATCTCTCCATTTATTACTGGACTGTATTCTTTTCCAGCTCTGTCTCTTTATCTTTAACTAATTAAAGGTAGTGCACATAGCTACACATAGTTTAGAATCAAATAATTTTACAAGGTAGGTAAGGAAAAATAATAGTCTTCTATCCCCACTCCAGCATTTCCCTCTTTGAGAGACAACAAATTTCAACACATTGCTGAATATTTTGATATTGACCTCTATGACTTGAATTAATGTGCTTGAATTTCTACCATTTGATTTTTATTTTTGGCATTATCTATTGCCTTCACACTACGGAAGATGGGATTTTGTCATCCATACCATACCAAGCCTCACCTATTCCTACCACGTATGTAGTTCCTTTCCTTTACCTCATTCTCTGCATAATTTTTATTAGATTAATATGAGGGTTTATTTTATTATGACTGCATAAGTACTATCTGGAACTGAAATAAATTATAAACTTTGATAAGTTAATTTTACTTGATCGTTACTTTTACTGCACAACTTGTTTTTTTCTCGAATTCATGATTATCTTCCTCTTTTTGATTTTTGTTTTACTTACCATTCATTCATCCCCTAACTTATGTTTTGATGAACGCTCCCATCAAGACTGCCAGACTCATTAGATATTATCTTCATTTCATCTTCCTACAGAAGGCCCTTCCAGAGCCTCTGACATATTCCAGTCTGAAATGGTGGCACTCTAGTTCTGATACTCAGTTTGATCCTGGGATCCCCCTTCACCACTCTCCTGGGATTCATTTATCTCCTCTTCTGTTGGCTCTCCTGGTCCCTCGGTCTTGTGTTTTCCACTTTCTTGGCTTATTCTCTAGGCTTTCTAAAACTACAGGCATGGGAGGTGATTTTTTGGGGTAACTTGTATGTCTGAAGATGCTTTACGGCCACACTTGTCCAACCTGCAGCCCACAGGCTGCCTGTGGCCCAGGACAGCTTTAAATGTGGCCCAACACAAATTCGTAAACTTTCTTAAAACATTATGAGATTTTTTTGCGTTTTTTTTTTTTTTTGCTTATCAACTATCATTAGTGTTAGTGTATTTTATGTGTGGCCCAAGACAATTCTTCTTCTTCCAATATGGTCCAGGGAAGCCAAAAGATTGGACACTCCTGCAAGTTTACACTATCCTTGTACAATCATTGACTGGGAATACGGATCTAGAATGGAGCCATTTTCTTTCAGATTGTTTAAGGCAATACTCTGGTGCCTTCTGTAATAGCTTCCAACATTGTTGTTGGGAAGTCTGAAGCATTAAGATTCCTGCTCTTTTAGTACTTAATGAGTTTTCTCTTTCTTTCCAGAAGCTTCTATTCCCTTTTCATTGTTCTCTGTATTCTGAAATTTTACAGTGATGAACCTTGGTATAGATCTCTTTTTATCTACATGTGCTGTAGATTTGGTGGGTCCTTTCAATCTGGAAGATAGCTAACGCAGTTCTAATAAATTTTTACCCCTGATTACTTGTTGATTGCCTCCCTTCTATTTTCTTGCTTTCCTCTTTTGGAACTCCGGTTATTTGAATATTAAACTGAATTAATCTTCTAGTTTTATTTTCATTTTATTCTCTTTCATTTTCCATATTTTTATTCTTTTGCTCTGCTTTCTGAGATATTTTCTTAATTTTATCTTTCAACCCTTCTATTAAGCTATTCATTTTTATCATATTTTCAGTTTCAAATATTTTATCTAATAAGTTTAGCTTCAGATTCTAATATATCTAATAGAATGTTCTTTTTTTTATGGCATCCTGTCTGGTTTCATTTTTGCATCATCTTTTGCTACCTAAGCATATTTTCTCCAACATATTATTATGAAAAATTTTAAACATACACAAATGGTAAAAGAGTAGTAGTATGATGAAAAACCATATATATACTACCCAAATTCAATCATTGTTAATATTTTACTATATTTGTTTTATCTGTATGTATATATGTATATGTATAAATTTTTTGCCAAACCACTTGAAAATAAATTGTAGACATTGTGTCACTTAACCCCTAAATTCTTCAGTGGGTATAGGATGATCAGCTCATCCTGGTCTGATTTTTTTTTTTTTTTGAGACGGAGTCTCTCTCTGTAGCCCAGGCTAGAGTGCAGTAGCACCATCTCAGCTCACTGCAAGCTCCGCCTCCCGGGTTCACGCCATCCTCCTGCCTCAGCCTCCCCAGTAGCTGGGACTACAGGCTCCTGCCACCACACCCGGCTAATTTTTTGTATTTTTTAGTAGAGACTGGGTTTCACCATGTTAGCCAGGATGATCTCGATCTCCTGACCTCATGATCCACCCACCTCAGCCTCCCAAAATGCTGGGATTACAGGCGTGAGCCACCGTGCCTGGCCCCTGGTCTGATTTGTAAATGGAAAGTCTTGTGTCTGGAGAACTCCTCCACCCCCTCCCCATGTCCCAGCAAACCAGGACAGTTGATCATCCTAAGTGGGTGGCTCATAGTGATGACATTCTCCTACAGATCCACAAGACCATTATCACACCTAAGGAAATTAATGCTAATTTCATAATATCATCTTGATTCCACTCTACATTCAAATTTATCTAATTGTCTATTATAGCATATATATATATATATATATGCATATGTGTGTGTGTGTGTGTGTATACTGTCTCTCCCTCTCTCTCTGACATTGAGAAACCAGACCAGCTACTTACAGAATCATGTTTCATATTATATTTTGAATTTTTCCAATTATTTCTTCTGGATGTTATTTAGCTTTCTCCTCTAACAATGTTGTACACTGCATGCTAGTACTAAGGTCAGGAAGTTGAATAGATTGATGTTAAATATATTTGGCAAAAATGTTCCGCAGATTATACCATGTACCTCAGAGCGCATCACAGCAGGAGGCACAAAGTGTCAAGTTTCCTCACTATTTGTGATGTTAAGTTTGAACGCTCAAGTAAGGTGAAGATCAGCAGATCTCTCTACTGAAAATGAATGTCATTTCCTTTGCAGTTAGCAGGTAATCCACATGATGGTTATTTGGGGGCTCTGAAAATATTCTGTTCCCCACAACATGATTTTA
Organism: Hylobates moloch; assembly: GCF_009828535.3. NCBI lineage: Eukaryota > Metazoa > Chordata > Mammalia > Primates > Hylobatidae > Hylobates > Hylobates moloch. Next base: position 40,060,911 of record NW_026652281.1, read on the forward strand.
GCATCAATTAATCATTTTTATTTGGAACATTATTTCGAATGGGGTTACAAAATGCTGATTTGTCTAATTCACTCATTACTTGTAAATTTTTTAGCTGATGGTCTTCTATAACAAAGAACTTAACCCTGAACTAGAAATAAAATAGAGGTTCTCATAAAGAGGCTCAGTAAATGTTTACTTTTTTCTCTTTCATTGCCAATTTTCAGAGTCAGGAATGGTGTTATTGCCTCCATTGGTGGCAAATAGAGTCTCTCTCTCTCTCTCTTTTTCTCTCTTTCTCTCTCTCTCTCCCCCATATCTGAAATTATAGATTTTTTGTTAATATAAAAGATTTAAAAATTAGTTTACTAAGATTTTCTTAAATTTCTGCCACATATAAAAAGATTGATTTCTCTTGATAATGTTAAAATGAACAATTTGATGATTTTCCTATTGCAGTAGGTTTTAATAAAGTGATTCCTGGCAGCTTATTTTCTAAAAGCTCAAAACACCAGATATAATTCTGGGTTTGTAAATATCTATCTCTCTACATGTAGTTCCTTTTCCCAAAATGGAACTGGAGTGAAGACATCTATCAATGTCCACTATTCCCAAACACCTTTGCATCTGTTTTCACTGTGTAGCCTGTCTCTCTCCCCTGATTTAAAGGGTAAAGCTGATTGGATCTGGCTAATGGGCATCTGTTTCAAATGCTGGTGAGCCCACCATAGCCTATGTGTCCTGCCTCAAAAAGAATAACTGGGCCAATTACATTTCTTTCCCAGGAATTTGGCATTGGAAAACTGAGAAACTAAAGCAGTTAGCAGTAACGCTGAAGTAGAGGTAAGGCCAGAGAGGCTTTGATAAGCCATGTTAAGGAACAGCCACATGAAAGGCAAAGTCCTGGGGAGGAGAAGCTGTAAGCAAAACAGAGAAGGCAAGTCAGGTGGGTTGATGAGCCAGGAAGGGTTTCTCCTGTTGTTCCTCCTGTTGTTCATCTCTGGGAATGGCACCATCAGGTATCCAGTAGCCCCAGCCTAATACAAGACATTGTTCTTGCTTACCTAGAGTGACAGGCTTACCTGCATCCCCTTCAACCATTCTTCAAGCTATTCTCCATTTGCCAGTTTACACCCTGGGCCTAAAAATGGATACACAAGGCCTTCTACAATATTCTATTGGTCAAAGTAGTCATGGAGCCCAGCTGCAAGAAGAGGTGACTTAGAACTCACCTGTCGATGAGAGAAGGGTCAAGAGAATTTGTAGCCATTTTGAGTCCACCACAAATATTCTCTGAACTATTGCATTTTAAAAATTGTTTTTCTATATTCTTAAAACTTTACTGATAATTTGGCTGGATATAAAATCTTTGACTCACATTTTCCTTAAGTTTTTTGAATATATTCCTCCAGTATTGTCTTGCTTTGTTTATTGCTGTTGAGTCATTGGTGTCAATTTTATTTTATAAGTGACTGGAGAACTCAAAGGACATTTAATTTTTAAGGTCTAAGAGTTTTAGTAACACCTTCAAGTTTACTAATCTGGGAGAATTTTCCTGGTAAACAGTGGGTTCTTTTATATGTAAATTAAGAATTTTTTTCTTTCAGAAAACTTTAATTATAGTTTGAATATAGTTCTAGTATGTTGTATTGCTTTATCTTCTAGGAATTTAATTATATGTACTTTGGATCTTATTTTCCTGTTCTTTTGGTAGTTTTCATCTTTGTCTTCATTTCTACATTTCTTTTGGTTCTTTTACTTTCTAGACCATATAATTCTTACTGTACCAGGTCCTATATATTTTCTTTGGGTAACTTGTAATTTCGTTTTTATTTTAAAAATGATTCTGTCTTTTGAAACAAAAATTATTTCCATTAGTTTATTCAGATTGTATTTTATATCTTATTGCTTGCCCATTACTATTCTGACTTTTTAATTTCTGATCCATGGTGGTCCTTCACATCTGCAGTTGCTTTGGAGATTATATTTAGTTCATGAAGAATATTTTGTTTCAACTTTTCCTCTGTTTCATAGTTCTTTATTTCCCTTTGCTTTGTTTTTCAGTGTTTTAATCTGCTAAAAAGTTTTTATTTTATGTTTTTTTTTTCACATTATAACTGCACGGATCCTGTTTTTTTCATGACTATTTCTACTGTGTTTTTCAAGTCCAGAAATAATAAGCAATTCTGTTCTAAGGAGGAGGGCATTTGAGTAGTTTACTTTATTTCTTTGTGCAAGATTACCTTCTTGGCCGGGCGCGTGGCTCACCCCTATAATCCCAGCACTTTGGGAGGCTGAGGTGGGTGGATCACGAGGTCAGGAGATCGAGACCATCCTGGCTAACACAGTGAAACCCCGTCTGTACTAAAAATACAAAAAAATTTAGCTGGGCGTGGTGGCGGGCGCCTGTAGTCCCAGCTACTCGGGAGACTGAGGCAGGAGAATGGCGTGAACCTGGGAGGCGGAGCTTGCAGTGAGCCAAGATCGTGCCACTGCATTCCAGCCGGGGCAACAAAGCAAGACTCCGTTTCAAAAAAAAAAAAAAAAAAAAGATTACCTTTTTTTTGTTGATATAATGCAGTTCCCTTAATAAATTATGCTTTAGAAAAATGTTTTCAGCTCTAATTTTTGTGTTATATTATAACTGGTCCTTATATTCAGCCACTCCCTTTGCCTTTATTGGCAATTTACAAAGGACATCACCTCCTTCTCAACCAGAAGTGGGGCTTTCTCAAAACTGACACCTCTGGTTTGTTTGTATTTTTAAGAGATGGGGGGGGTCTCTCTTTTTTTTTTTTTTTAACAACTGGTAATCAATTTATTAAAATAGTTGACTTAAGCATCTGCAGTGGTGACTTCCACCTCAACTCCTGGCTCAATACTGATGGAAGCAATCTGCTTCACAATCTCAGGACTGTGCAAGTCAATGAGTCACTTGTGAATTCTCACCTGGAAATCATCCCATGCCTTAGAACCTTCACCACAGCAGTTTTTCTTGTAGTGATTCTCAAAGTCTTGGTAGACATTCGAACTGGTCCTTTCACTTTGAGATTCTTTTCCTTTGCGCCTCTAATCAAGTCAGCACACACCTTTTCCAGGGATTTTACATTGCGGCTCGTTAGGGTGATTCGAATTCGGTGAATTGCCAGCTCCGGCTCCACGGGTGTTTTTCCAGTATCCTTAAAACCCATGGCTGCTGCGCGGCTTCCTGACCGACTTGTTCCTCGGCGAGAGCGAACAGCGGTGGGTCAGGAGTAGGAGCCAGCGGACCAGAGATCCACAGCACCTGCGACTGCATCTTCCTCAAAAAGCGGGGGTCTCTTAAAGGTTCGGCCCAGGCTGAACTTGAACTCCTGGGTAAGCAATCCTTCTGCCTCCATCTCATATGAGCTGAGACTACAGCTACACACCACTGCACCCAGCTATTCTGGTTTAACACATTTCTCAGCCCCTTCCTTTTGATTAATTAGTAGCCGGGTCTCAGATTTGTCCTATTTTCCCACGCAAATGGGATTCTCACCTTTTTGAGATGAACCCACTATACTCTCTTCTCTTCTACATGATCTCTGCCTGACCATTAAATCTCTTGTGTGTCCTGGAGCTAATTCTGCTTGTCTTGGATATTTGTTTTTCGACTTGTATGTTTTCTCAGTCTCCTAGTTATGATGTAGGTGTGGGCTATGGGTAATTTTACTGCTACTTGTTCATCTGAATATTTTTATTACAAAGGATGTGCAGTGGTTTTCCAAAATAAGTAACCACCATTTTCACTTAATCATATACTTGTGTGTACACACACAGGCACACACATGAACACTTTTTTGAAGTTTCTTCTCCCCATGGAGTCTCTATTTCCTACAGATTGCTGTCTTCCGTTTCCTTGTTTTGATGCCTTTGTCATGTTGGAGGCTTTTTCCCTAACGACTGGTTATCCATAGAAGCTGGAGATTTCAGCATTCTGTATGTAAAGGTCACTCATTTGCTCTGTTTTCAGTGCTCCCTATTCTACATACCTTTTATTCTCTCCAAGTTAAGTCTTTTCGCGGTGGCTGGGCAGGATCCATAACTTGGCTGTGTGGAATGAGGGAGAGGATATGGCGATCTAACTGCTTCTTAAACAGACTGTCACCCTAGTCCTCATTTTAAGAATTCCTGCAGCCGAGCGCAGTGGCTCACACCTGTAAATCCCAGCACTTCAGGAGGCTGAGGTGGGTGGATCACCTGAGGTCAGGAGTTCAAGAGCAGCCTGGCCAACATGGCGAAACCCCACCTCTACTAAAAATACAAAAAAAATTAGCCAGGTATTGTGGCAGGCACCTGTAATCCCAGCTACTTGGGAGGCTGAGACAAGAGAATTGCTTGAACCTGGGTGGCAAAGGTTGGCAGTGAGCTGAGATAGCGCCACGGCACTCCAGCCCGAGCAACAGAGCGAGCCTCTGTCTCAGTTAACAAAAAAAACAAAAACCAAAAAACAAAAACAATTCCTGCTAACCCTCTCTTCTACAAATACCTACTACTACCTATTTCTGAGGCTTTTTGGGATTCTATGGTATAAATCTTTCAACTCTCCTTGCTGCTGGCTTGTTATGTCATTTTCTCACATCTACTCTGATATTTAAGATTTATTCATCTGCTTTCTGGCTTCCAAGACATTGTTGCTGTTTTGCTCCTAAACTTTTCTCTATGTTCTTGTAGGTTAATGTCTTTTTCAATCCTAGCACTATTTTTTCATGAGGTTGCAAGAGTCAGAGTAAATATATTTCTGTACCATGCCATCTTTATTGTCTGGAATTTTTATCTCAGGATATTTTTAAAAATTGATTTTACTCTTGCTTGCATTAGTTGGTATTATTTCATATGGTTTAATTTGAATCTGCTCTTATAAAATCCCAGCTCCCCACTCCCCATCTTTCTCCAAAGCTTTTGATGAAAAAAACATATTTCTATATTGCTGCACCCCCCACCTTCTTTTTACCTCACTTCCAATACCAGGATCCTCAGGGCTCCCAATTGTACTTCTGATCATTACATTGGAGACTTTTTGTTTGTCATATATTATTTTTCAGAAGAATGACAAATGGCTCTATTCTGATTATGATATCACTTGTTAGAGCACACATTTTTTCAAATTTGACACATATTTTTATAACATACAATCAAATCTCATTTAATTTCTAAACTCCATAGAAATTCCTGTTCTCTGACTTAAGGGCCTTGGGTCCCTTCTTTTTAATATACTTCCCTTCTTTTTAATATACTTTATCTGATCAGGAGATGCCCTGTGCTTACTCTATCACAGTCATGACTGTGAGCAATGCAACTTTCTCAGTACTATTTTAAAATCCATAAATAACGTATTAAGTGAATATTCCTGGTTCAAACAAAGTTAATGGAAACAACGACGTGAGAAAGGTCCTTACACTCTCTTGACACCCAAACAAATACAACTTCTGAGTTTCTTACCAACATCTATGCATATGCATGGATACGTTTTTATAGTTATCACAGTGTAGATACAATTTTATGTTTGTTTTTCATTTAATGTCTCATAATAATTTTCCTTGTTGTTGAATAGTCTTCAAAATTTTAAATCTTAATGACTGCACCGTGTCCCCCAAAGATCACTGAAAAAAGCACAGGAGGCTGATAAGAGAGAAACCCATACCATTTCTCCCAAGCAAATCTAAATAATACAGTGAAAAATCTGGATGGAATTGCTTATGGGAAATATACACTATCATACTTTCTTACAGTCTGATAACAACTGGCCCATATTAAGCTCCCCATTTTGACCCGTCTCAGCTCTAACCACATCCTGATTGTGAACATGCTTAACTTCTTTCACAGCTTTTTGCCTTCATGAAGTGTAACTGTAGAAGTCCTGGTATTCAGACACTTCAGCTTTGTCTAAGAAGCAGGTATGCAAACCCCAGGTTAGGTTGGAGAATTGCCTCAGAAGACTGAAGGCGTAGGAATGGGGAATCCATAGACCACTAGACCTGGCCACGCTGACCCTATGGCATGGCTTTTCCCTTACCTACAACACCACAGGTCCTTTTGTGGTCTCTCCTATCTGTGTCCTCTGTATTGGTCCCTTTCCCCTCACACCCCACATTCAGTGCTAAGTATGTTTATTCTACATCAAGTCATGTCTCCTATGATTGTCTCACCATTCTCCCTGCCACCACCCTGCCTCATGCCTTCAGAATTGTATCACTGATATGTTACAAATGTTCCTTACAGGATTTCATTCCTTCCCACGGCTCCCAAACACGCACTCGCAAAACTTACACATATACAATGCTCCCCCCACCCCTGCCACATGCATACTCTACTAGCAATATGGCTATGAGTTATTTTTCTTAAGGTGCATCCAAACATGTCACTCCTCTTTATGTATTAAAATAGGTTTACTGTGTATTTATCACATGCCATTTATTATGCTTTACTTTGGAAATACAGAGTGTATCAGTCAGGGTTCTCTAGAGGGAGAGAACTAATATGATGGATATATATACAAAAAGGGGAGTTTATTAAGTATTAACTCACACAATCACAAGGTCCCTCAATAGGCCATCTGCAAGCAAAGAGGCAAGGAAAGCCAGTCCGAGTCCCAAACTGAAGAACTTGGAGTCTGATGTTTGAGGGAAGGAAAGGTCCAGCACAAGAGAAAAATATAGGCTGGGAAGCTAGGCCAGCTTTATCTTTTCACGTTTTTCTGACTGCTTCATATTCCACCCACTTTGGCAGCTGATTAGGTGGCGCCCACCCAGATTAAGGGTGGGTCTGCCTTTCTCAGCTCACTGACTCAAATGTTAATCTCCTTTGGCAACACCCTCACAGACACATCCAGGATCAATACTTTGCATCCTTCAATCCAATCAAGTTGACACTCAGTATTAACTATCACACAGAGATACAAGACAGTCTTGCCCTCAGTGAGCATCCCAACGATCACAAGACACAAGTCACTGCAGTGCAATGTGGCAGATCTTAGGTTTGTGGCCCTTTGGAGGGCTAACCAACCCGAAACAGAGGCGGAGAGAAGCTAGAGAAGAATTTTTAAAGAAGAAAACACTTGAGTTGAGATTTGGGGAGGATATATATGAATATTTAAGTGTTTAATTTTTACAAGTTTAGCAAGAGTAATATAGGTTCACAGCTTCAAAAAAGCTTAAACACTACTAAAGACCTTATAATGTAAAGCAACTATCCCCCTCAGTGGAATTCTCAGTACCCAGGGACAATCACTTTAAATTATTTCTGTTTGTAATTCTCTTAGAGGTTACTGCCCTATGTCTAAATAAAACATTTACTATAACTTTTCTTGATTTGTTAGATAGCATCTTTTAACTTTCTGCTCTTATAGATGAAAATTTACCTCATTTTAACTAGTTCTGCAGTGTAAAGAAAACTCTTCTCTCTCCTTATCTGGGGGTAATTAAAAATATGTTTGCAAATTATTTAAACTTTTCATTTCAGAAGATAAAATCATAATCCCCTCTCCTTGAATCTGGGAAGGATTCACTGCTAACAAATTGTGGTAGAAGTGATGTTATGTGACTTCTGCCTGGTCTCTCTCAGGATGGGTGGTCTTAGAACTCAGCCACCATCTTTGAGGAAGCCCAAGCAATCTAGAGAGTCCACTTGTGAATGTTTTGGCCTATAGCCCCAGTTAGGTAGGTCCTCAGCCAATAGCCAGGATCAACTCCACTCCTAGACATATGAATGAAGATTCTAGCCCCCCCGCACACCCCCACCCACTTCTCCCCCACCCCATCTTCAGGCCTTCTTTCTGAAGCTCCAGATATCATGGAAGAGAGATAAGCCATCTCACTCACAGAAACCATGGGAGATAACAAATGATTATTGTTAAAGGCAAGCCTCTTTAGTCAATCAAACAGAAAAACATTTGACTCCCCTCTGGGAGGTATACTCAGACTTTCAGAAACACTGTGTTGACTTCCTTTTCAGAAATGAAGATGAGAACAAAAGATGCATTAATTAGCTTATTTCTTAAGTCACCATCTGTTCACCTGATCCTAACTCCCTGGGTTGTAACTTTGGGAAAATTTAACCAAATGTAGCTTGTACAAATAAATGGAGTTTACTGCTTCAAGTATATGAAAGGTCCAGTGTGAATCCTGCTTCCACAGCCTTCCAAGTTTAAGTCTAATAACAACAAAAAAAATCCTCTCAGCAGATCCAGCAAAACATCTGAGTACATTTCATTGGCCCTGATTGGGTGTGTGTCCATCTGTAGACAAATACTATGTATCAGGGGAATGGAATGCTCTGATTAGCTAGATAGATGTAAGTCACAGGAACCTCCTTGAAGCACATGAATTGAAAATGCAGAAGAAGGTGATTCTGGGAAGGCATCAGGATTTAGTTAAAAAAAAAAAAGAAGGATATATAGATGGATAAAAATAACAATTGTAAAGAACCTGAGTAGTCTAACTCTCCTCTGCCATACCATTCCTTAATATTTCTAGTCTTACCACATACCCTGCCTGGGGCTGATGCCATCAGTCATCAAGGACCTGCTGGGAGCATAACCTGGTTTTGTGTCCAGCTCCCTTTCCCAATTCTTGGCCTTTATTTTGTGCTCTACCATTAACCTAGTGGCTGTTCCACGAGGCTTCTCCTTTTTGGCTCTAAGCTAAATCCTAACTTTGGATATAAATTACAATAAAAATCTCTACAGACTGTAAATTTCCCTACATCTCAGCCAATATAATTGCTTGATTTGCTCTTTTACAAGTTGAGGCTGGGTTCCAATATAAACAGAACTGAGTTAGCCTTTGAAGGCCACACTGATTGGATTTAACTTGAAGGTTCTTATAAAATTCATCCAACCAGATGTTTCAGTCTCTGAAATTCTTAACCATATAGGAGGATGAGAGGAAGCCAGAGTGCAATGCAATGACACTTTTTATTTGAACAACAAGATAATTGAAAAGCAATCTGAGAATTGGGAATTTATCTTTACCACACATAACCTTTTCTCTTAAGAATCTGCTGTACGTGGCTAAATTTTTATTTGCAACATTATAGAACTCAATTCAGCACAGTGCTTATTTGAAAGAAGTGTTTTAATATATTATTAATTTTCAGTCATTAATAATGAAGGAATTTCCATTTTATGATTCTGTGAGTCAAAACAGACAAGTCTTTTTCTTTCCTTTGAAGGCTTTTTTAATGTTAATTCTGCAATCATACTTAAAAAATATTCTATTCTTCCTTTTTGAAGTTGTTTACTAAGTAGAACATGATATTTTATCATATATACAGAGAATAACTAGCCAAGGAGTCTATTATGTACAATCATAAATACAGTAGTATAATATTTTTTAAATATTTACCTGCCTCTGAACTGCAAATATGCTTTGCTCAGTACAGTGGTGCAAATAAGATTACGAATCCAATAGAAGAAAAAGGCTTAAGTTTACATGCATTATCCTTTAGGAATTGCATAAAATGTAACTGCAGAAATGTACTTAGAATGATTTACTTTTCCTTGTAGTTGCATTTGAAAAGAATATATTTTTCTAATAGATTTTCTGCACAAATTTTACCAATATTTATTTTAAAAATGTATTATTAATATTATTTTTAACTGGCAAATAATGATTGTATACATTTAAGGGGTACAACATGATTTTTTTTTTTGTTTGTTTTTTGTTTTTGAGACGGAGTCTCGCTCTGTCACCCAGGCTGGAGTGCAGTGGCGCAATCTCGGCTCACTGCAAGCTCCGCCTCGCGGGTTCACGCCATTCTCCTGCCTCAGCCTCTCCGAGTAGCTGGGACTACAGGCGCCCGCCACCACGCCCGGCTAATTTTTGTATTTTTAGTAGAGACGGGGTTTCACTGTGGTCTCGATCTCCTGACCTCGTGATCCGCCCGCCTCGGCCTCCCAAAGTGCTGGGATTACAAGCGTGAGCCACCGCGCAAGGCCCAACATGATGTTTTGATACATGTATCCAGTGTGGCATGATCTAATCAAGCAAATTAACATGTCCATCACCTCACTTACCTATTATTTTTTACAGTATGAGACATTGAAATTTACTCTTAGTTATTTTGAAATATAGAATACGTTATTATTGACTATAGTCACCCTGATGTGCAATAGGTATCAAAACCTATTCCTCTTGTCTGTCTGAAACTTTGTACCCTTTGATCAACAACTGCCCTTCCCTCTCTCCCCACCCTCTCAGTCTCTAGTCACCATCACTCTACTCTCTACTTCTAAGAGTTTTACTTTATTAGATTCTACGTGTAAGTGAGATCATGCAATATTTGTCTTTCCATGCCTGGCTTATTTCACTTAGCATAATTTCCTCCAGGTTCATCCATGTTGTTATAAATGTCCAAATTTCCCCTCTTTTAAGGCTGAATAGTATTCTATTATGTATACCTACTACATTTTCTTTATTCATTATCTCTTGATGGACACTTTAGGTTAATCCCTATCATGGTTATTTTGAATAATGCTACAATAAACATGGGAGTACAGTTATCCCTTTGACATACTGATTTCAGTTCCTTTGAATATATACCCAGAAGTGGGTTTACTGGATCATATGGTAGTTCTACATTTAGGTTTTGAGGAACCTTTGTACTGTACCAATTTACATTCCAATTGACAGTGTACAAGGGTTTCCTTTTCTCTGCATCCTTTCCAACACTTGTTATCTTTCATGTTTTTGACAAAAGCCATTCAAACAGGTATGAGGTAATATCTCATTGTAGTTTTAAATTGCATTTCCCTAGTGATTAGTGATGCTAAGCATTTTCCATGTACCTGTTGGACATTTGTATGTCTTCTTTAGAGCAAGTCTATTCAGGTCTTTTGCCCATTTTCAAATCAGGTTGTTTTCCTGCTATTAAGTTGAGTTCCTTGTATTTTGAATATTAACTCCTTATCAGATGTACCATTTGCAAATATTTTCTCCCATTCTCTGGGTTGTCTCTTTACTCCATTGCTTCCTTTGCTGTGCAGAAGCTTTTAAGCCCATATGATCTCATTTGTCTGTTTTTGCTTCTGTTGCCTGTGCTTTTGGTGTCATATCCAAAAAATCATTGCCCAGATCAGTGTCGTGGAGCTTTTCCCTTATGTTTTCTTCTAGCCGTTTTACAGTTTCAGGTCTTACATTTAATCCAGTTTGAGTTTTTTTTAATATGGTATAAGATGAGGATCTAATTTCATTCTTCTGCTTATGGATATTCAGTTTTTATAACACCATTTATGGAAGAGACTGTTCTTTCCCAATTGTACACACAGAACATTTTGTGACCAGCTATGTAGAGAATTTTCCCCAATACTCCAAGGAATTCTCCAACTGTTATGGATAATCATAAATCATATGCTATTTTAAAAATACTTATCAACCTCTGAACTGCAAATATGCCTTGTTGAGTACAGTGGTACAAATATGATTATGGATTCCACAGAGGAAAAAGGCTTAAATTTACATGCATTATTCTTTAGGAACTGCATAAAATGCAATGGCAGGAATATTTTTAGAAAGACTTACCTTTCTTTTTAGTTACATTTTAAAAATACATATTTTTCCAATAGGTTTTCTGTATAAAATTACCAATATTTTAATTATAAAACTATCTTTTGCTATCAGAAGACTGTTCCTTCATCTGCTATGTGCAGGAACCAAAATAATTTTGAGTTATATAAACTGAGGTTTTGGAGCTTTACATTTAAATTATATAATTCTATTTTAGCAAGGTTAACAAAAAGGAAGGTATGCTTATACCCTGATCAATTATCTGATGTTACCTATGCCTCATGAAAGTAGAAACAGGGTTCAGCCATAGAGAGGGTGACCTTTTTCATTTACCAGTTTGCAAAACCAAAGAAGGATTCTAAGTTGAATATAATAGTACATAGTTGCCAAACACACATTCAAGATCTTTTATTATTGTTGTTGTTGTTGATGCATTCAGTGTTATTCCTTTCAGGTTGATGTCTACTGGTTGTCCATTTTTTGTTCTCTGTATTTTGACCCTTCACAATATAGGACACACAGTGTTGGTCCCCCATATTATGGGACTAATAAGATCTGTAGCTGGGCCAATGACTGCTATATTGTGCAGGAAATCTATCAAATGTTGAAATACAGTGGGGAGTGATGTTCAGGTCTCAGTAGGTCACTTGTTTCTATATTCTCTTAAATGATATTTTATTTCGTGGATCAATGATCCCATAAATCAATATTAAATTAATTAGCCTGAGACCAGAAATGTGTCCTACTTTGACTATCAAACATTTCTGGATGCAAGTGTCAGAAAGGAATTCTATAATACAGATGAATGACCTCTCCTTGTTCTGCTGATGAGTCTGCTTCTATTCTTGTTTCATTCTGGTTAGCAATGAAAGGAATTCAAAGGATACTGTTAAGTATTCCATATATTTATTCTTTCTTCTTTTTAATGAAAGGATGCCCTGTGTTTTAGCTTGGAACATCACTGCCTAGTTTGAGACTGCATTTCTCAGCCTTTCTTATAACTAAGCGAAGCCAAATGGGATTCAGCATAATAGATTGGGATAGGAGCATACATGTGGGAAATTCTGGTCATTTCCATAAAGAGAAACCACTTCCTCTGGGCTCCTTTTCCCATTCCCAACATTAGGGAAATGGCAACTGGAGGAGCTGCCTTGGACCTACAGATGTAAGCTATGTATCAAGGATGGTTGGGCTCGCCCAGCAGCCTGGATTTTGGATGAGTGTGTGGAGTAGTGACTCCATCATTCCCTCTATTTGGGGTATCTTTGTTATATCAGGTTAGCCTGCATCCTATCTAATGGAAAATCTCTGAAAATCTTATTTATTTATTTATTTTTTTGAGACAGAATTTCACTCTTGTTGCCCAGGCTGAAGCGCAATGGAACGATCTTGGCTCAGTGCAACTTCCACCTCCCGGGTTCAAGAGATTCTCCTGCCTCAGCCTCCCGAGTAGCTGGAATTACAGGTGTCCGCCACCCCACCTGGCTAATTTTTTGTATTTTTAGTAGAGATGGGGTTTTGCCATGTTGGCCAGGCTGGTCTTGAACTTGAAACCTCAGGTGATCCACCTGCCTTGGCCTCCCAAAGTGCTGGAATTACAGGCATGAGCCACCGTGCCTGGCCAGGAAAATCTCTGAATATCTTAACCACTGTTAGAACCAGCATAATCACTGCCATTTTTATTGTCCTAATGAAAACACCTTTATCTATTGTCACCTAATTTATTCACTAATTAAATAAACTGCCCACGTCAAGATTAGCATATCAACAATGAAAACATACAACATTATAGGTGCAATACAATATGCGTTGCAGGTTACAGCAACAGCAAATACATGTATGTCTGGAGCAGTGCTTTTATGCCAAAGGCAAGTTTGAGTAATGTACGCGTGCAGACTTCACATCTCTTCACCAGACTCTGGAGTATCAGAGAGGTGACATGCTACAGATCCTTTGGAACAGGCAGGAGTGCAATCAGGAAACTGGGGAATGGAAAGATGTGACTAAAGTTTGGAATCTCAAGCTGTATCTCTCTTGGAAATGTATTTGCTGCTAAGTAACTGGTACTAAAATCTATTATATTTTGAAACTAAAATTGACAGTTTCAGTGAAACTTTAGGGCAAATATACCGCTCTTCGAGGGCAAAAAGGCAGAGTATAGCATGCATCATCTAATTTGTGCCTGTGGGTAAAATTCATCACCTCTTCAGGCTGCCATACCTATTTTCTGCCCCTCCTCCCTTTTATTCTCTAGAGCAAAGGCTGGCTGAGCAGAGACTGAGGGCAGCTGCAGGCTGCCAGGAATTGCTGGCAGTGAAGCTGCCTTTAGGTTTTTCTGTTATTAGAATTCTATTTCCAAGGATTTTAATGCAGCAATAGAATATATTAAAATATTTGTATTACTTACTAGTCCTACTTAGCTACACACAAAAAGTTTATTCTATATTCAGGGTCTCTGAGTCTTAGAAGCTTCATAGACAAGAGTATTTCTTTCTAAAATCTGAAAAGGAGGTGAACATGAGAATTTCTCCTTGGAAAAGAAAATAGCCTCAAGCATCTGAGACCTTCCTGCCACAAATTTACCCTCTCCTGAGAAGCTCAAATCTCCTCTCCAAATTTATGAATATGTAAAGAGGTTCTTGCCTTTCATGCCTGAGTACATGGGGCATGTACTGCTGAAAATCCCTGAAAAATAGACTTAATTAGCACAGGAATGTGCCCGAAAGCAGTCATATAGGGACAAATCAAATGACTCTTTAACTTTATAAGGCCTAGCAAACTGAATGTCTCTTGCCCACAGATCTTGAGCAATACAAGTTACTCATTTTCGGTGCTCACATTTACAATTCACATTGGTGAAAATTATCATATTCCAGCCAGTTCAGTTAAATTAGCACTACTGTGACCTCTTTGCTGTGTGTCCCAGCAATCATTCAGCGTGCTAAGTCACTATTAAGGGCAAGTCATTGGGACAGGTCCCTGTGAGGTGAATGTCATCATCATTTATACCATAAAATCAACTGTTGCTGTGTGCTATGTTTTGAGTTGAATAGATAGAATAATGACAATTTGGTCCTCTTATGAAACTTAGAAGCTAGCTGAGAAGCAAGACATAAGTATGACAAGCTTAACACTTTTCCTTTCCTGCTAAGTAGAATAAGAGGTACACAAAAGTAAATTCTTAATAAGGTACCCAGCCCTGGGCTAAGGACTTTCCATGTACGGTCCCATGCAATCCTTTCTACAGCTTCTGAGGTATTATCCCCATTCTAGAAAACTCAGGTTTAGAGAAGCATTTTGATTAAATTCACACAACTGGTAGATGAGGGGTTTTGAGATTGGAATTTAGACCTGTTTTTTCTAATGATTTTAGTGTAGTGGACTGATTAGACTTCTCGGGAGAGAAGTAACCTGATATGAGCTGAATCTTAGAGGACAGAGCATGTGGCTAAAAGAAGGACAAGAGCCTTCCAAGTTGGGTATGAGGTGCCTTAGTCTGGATGTTTGAGTCCTCCTAAAACTCATATGTTGAAACCTAATGTATAAGGTGATAGTATCAGGAGGTGGGGTCTTTAGGAGGTGATTAGGGCATGACAATGGAGCCGTCATGAAAGGGATTAGTACCCTTATAAAAGAGGTCCTAGAGAGACTACTTGCCCCTTCCACCACATGAGGACACTGCTAGAAGCACCATCTATGAACCAGGAAATGGACCCTCACCAGATACCAAATCTGCTGGCACCCTGATCTTAGACTTCCCAGCCTCCAGAACTGTGAGAAACAAATTTCTGTTGTTTATAAGCCCCCTAGGTTGTGGTATTCTGTTATAGCAGCCCAAATGGACTAAGAAGGAAAGAAAGGACTGGAAGATAGAAGCCTGAGGCTGGCCTGTCTATCCTGAAGCTCTCAATCCTGGGGTATGATTACCTTCTTCCCTTTGCTATGGCATTCAGAGAGCTACAGATAGTTGTTTCTAGTATACTCACTTTCTGCATTTACATTTTCTCTTTGTTTCACTGGTGGTCTAATAGTGTGAGTTAGCTTTGGGGTCAGAAAAACTTGCATTCTATAATTCAAAAGAAAAAAAAGGCCTCAATTTCTTTCTATAGAACAGCATCTGGGTATTAGCATTTCCAATCGTGCCTAGGAACCAAGAAACAGATAAACACATCAGAAAGTTGACTTTTCATTATGTCCTTGAGCAGCTCATTGCAATGGAAACTTTAGTCCAATTAGGGTTTATGCTGCAAACCTAAAGTTCCAGTAAAGCTACTAAATTTGTAAAGAAGATTCTGTTTTAAACCTGCTGGAAATTTCAAGCTAGTATCTCCTAGGGTTTCTAAGATTCAGTTGTCTCCAAATTGGCCCTTTGTGTTATGCCCTAGGGCAGCACAGCAGAGTTGCAATTGTGTCTAATTAACCTCCTGCTAAACACAAAATGTCAGAAAGGCAAATCACCAAACTAGAGAGAGATGCTGGGTTGTTGTTATTTTCAACAAGGATAGAACTAGCTATCCTGTTTTAGATTTTTGAGGCAATTACTCTGAAATTTGGCATAATATTAGCATGATTTGCATTTCAAAGATGAGATTTGAATAGGTCTTAACTTTGATGAGGTCATATTTTAAAACTAGTGCTGAGAAAGGCATAGAGGTTATTACAGCTGAATACTAATTTGGGAGGAGGTAAGATTTTTAAACTAAGTTTTGGATCCATGCAAAATTTTGTTGTCTGCATAACTCAAGGTGACTATCATAGCTGGGTTTTTCCTTTGTTCAATAATGTGGTAGCCTGGCAGGGAGAGCAAAAAACTGCCTTATAATTCAGTCAAGATAAGCTAAAGTATGCTTTAGTAACAACTCCAAAATCATAGTGGCTTTAAATACTAAATCTTCATTTTGCAACCATACTACATGTCCATTGGGTCAGCTGGAACCTAGCTTGAAGGAGGCTCCATATCTGTGTTGCCACAATTGCCAATTTGTTTTCTATTGCTGTGTATCAAATTATCACCAACTTAGCAATTTAAGAAAAAAACCACATGCTTATTTTCTCACAGGTTTTATGGGTCAGGAATCCAGGCATGGCTTGAGTTGGGCCCTTGGCTTCAGGATCTCTCACAAGGCTGCTATCAAGGTGTTAGTCAGGGTTGGGAGTCTTACCTGAAGGTTTTTCTGGGGAAGGATTTGCTTCCAAGCTTATGTGGTTGTGGACAGATTTCAGTTCCTTGCAGGAAGAGAATGTGCTAGCAAGATAGTTTGTAGTTTTATGTAATACAATAATGGAAGTGGCCTCCCATCACCTTTGCCATATTCTATTGATTTGTTGCAGGTCATCAAATCAACCCACACTCAAGGGGAGGGGATTGCACATGGATGTGAATTCCAGGTGGCAAGGATTATTGGGGGCCATCTGAAAGTCTGTCTACCACTCACCAAGGCACACTCACACACAAAAATGGACATAAGAGTTAATGGCCTGACTCTTAAAGACACAACATTTTCACTCCCATTTCATTGGCCACATCAAGTCACAAGGCCATATGGCAATATCTGTCTTGTGTGTGGAGTGTGGAAAGGATGGAGGGTGGGAAGGATGAAACCTACTATATACCTGGACAGAGGAGAAACAGAACATTTGTGGATAGCCCCAGTGACAATCAAATTTTGTCTATGAAATAAAATCACTTTGGCCTCTATAGAAAGATTTACCAGTTACAAACAGATCAGTGCATAGAACAAGAAGTTAAAAATTAAATAGTATAATTTACTATTATACTATTACACCATTGTCTTAGCTTGGTTTCCCTAGAAGCAAACTCTGAGTTGGGAAATTGAGCACAAGTAGTTTATCTGGGAAGTGATCACAGGGGAGTGAAGGTGTAAGAAGGGAAGGGAAGGAAGCTAAAAGAAGTGTATCATCACAGTGGTTGTGACAGGGGGCAACTGGTGCTCTAACCCTCTGAGAACACTCCTAAGATTTATCCCACCTATGGGATTAGAGAAGTAGGATATTTTGCTTTTGACTCACATCTGTCATTGGCTGAGGCTATTATTCCCAGGGGCATTAACTCTGAGCACTTCTGCCCTGCCCTTTCAACTGGCCAAGAGAGGGCACTCAGGCTGAGAGTTTCATCTGCCTGCAGTAGGACCCTGTCTACATGTACTGGCACAGCAAGCGATGAGGGTTTATATGGCCTGTGCCCAATAGTATCTGCTACAACCATTAGACTTGTCTTATGTTGTGCTGAAAATGAAAGGAACTGGATTTCAGAAAGAGGTTTTTATACCATTGAGTAATTTGATATTTGTGTCATTGAAATTCTGTGCTCCTCTCATACCTTGAGCTTGCTTCTAAGTGTGTCTGGAAAAAAATAGTAGTAAAAAGTAACCCCTAAGCTTCTTAGTTGTAGATAACAATACAAGTTATTCATTACTATTATTTAGTAATAGTGATGAGTAATAACAATAAGCCTGAAAGTCCGTGCATGCTTTTATAATATCACCAGGGGACTGTAGAAGAAAGGGGAGAAAGAGGGGGACAGTTTGTTATTATGACCACTAACTTTCCTGACTTCTTATCTGCATATGGCTGTTGATGAGGTATGAAGGTAATAGGGTCAAAGGCATCAGAGGCTGGAGAAATCTGAGGGAGGTGGAGACATAGGAACAGGAAGATAACTTCATGACTTAGGTAACTTCCGGCCATGTGTATTGGTTTACTGGGCTGCCATAATAAAGTACTATGAATTAGGTAGCTTATGAAACAGAATGTATTGTCTCACAGTTCTGGAGCTACAAGTCCAGGATTAAGTTATCAGTAGAGCTGGTTCCTTCTGAAGGTTGTAAGAATCTGTTCCATGCCTCTCTCCTAGCTTCTGATGGTTTGCTGACAATCACTGGCATTCCTTGGCTTGTAGAAACATCACACCAATCTCTGCCTTCATCTTCACATAGAGTTCTCCCTGTGTGCATGTCTTTAGAGGTTCCCTTGACTGATCCCGACCTCAACTTGTATACTGATGGAAGTTCCTTTGTAGAAAAAGGACTTTGAAAAGCAAGGTATGCAGTGGTCAGTGATAATGGAATACTTGAAAGTAATCCCCTCACTCCAGGAACTAGTGCTCAGCTGGCAGAACTAATAGCCCTCACTCAAGCACTAGAATTAGGAGAAGGAAAAAGGGTAAATATATATACAGACTCTAAGTATGCTTACCGAGTCCTCCCTGCCCATGCAGCAATATGGAAAGAAAGGGAATTCCTAACTTCCGAGGAAACACCTATCAAACATCAAGAAGCCATTAGGAAATTATTATTGGCTGTACAGAAATCTAAAGAGGTGGCAGTCTTACACTGCCGAGGTCATCAGAAAGGAAAGAAAAGAGAAATAGAAGGGAACTGCCAAGCAGATATTGAAGCCAAAAGAGCCGCAAGACAGGACCCTCCATTAGAAATGCTTATAGAAGGACCCCTAGTATGGGGTAATCCCCTCCAGGGAACCAATTCTCAGTACTCAGCAGGAGAAATAGAATGGGGAACCTCACAAGGACATAGTTTTCTCCCTTCAGGATGGCTAGCCACCAAAGAAAGGAAAATACTTTTGCCTGCATCTAACCAATGGAAATTACTTAAAACCCTTCACCAAACCTTTCACTTAGGAATTGATAGCACCCATCAGATGGCCAAATCATTATTTACTGGACCAGGCCTTTTCAAAACTATCAAGCAGATAGTCAGGGCCTGTAAAATGTGCCAAAGAAATAATCCTCTGCCTTATCGCCAAGCTTCTTCAGGAGAACAAAGAACAGGCCATTACCCAGGAGAAGACTGGCAACTAGATTTTACCCACATGCCCAAATCTCAGGGATTTCAGTATCTACTAGTCTGGGTAGATACTTTCACTGGTTAGGCAGAGGCCTTCCCCTGCAGGACAGAAAAGTCCCAAGAGGTAATAAAGGCACTAGTTCATTAAATAATTCCCAGATTCAGATTTCCCTGAGGCTTACAGAGTGACAATGGCCTTGCTTTCAAGGCTACAGTAACTCAGGGAGTATCACCGTCGTTAGGTATACAATATCATTTACACTGTGCATGGAGGCCACAGTCCTTAGGGAAGGTCGAGAAAATGAACAAAACACTCAAACAACATCCAAAAAAGTTAGCCCAGGCCACCTTGCATGGCCTGCTCTGTTGCCTATAGCCTTACTAAGGATCCGAACTTCTCCCCAAAAAGGGGAGGACTTAGCCCATACGAAATGCTGTATCGATGACCCTTCCTAACCAATGACCTTGTGCTTGACCGAGAGACGGCGGAGTTGCAGACATCACCTCCTTAACCAAATATCAACAAGATCTTAAAACGTTACAAGGAGCCTGTCCCCAAGAAGAGGGAAAGGAACTATTCCACCCTGGTGACATGGTATTAGTCAAGTCCCTTCCCTCTAACTCCTCATCCCTAGATACATCC
Source organism: Hylobates moloch (assembly GCF_009828535.3). Taxonomy (NCBI): domain Eukaryota; kingdom Metazoa; phylum Chordata; class Mammalia; order Primates; family Hylobatidae; genus Hylobates; species Hylobates moloch. The sequence continues at coordinate 40,080,881 of NW_026652281.1, forward strand.
TAGGAAGGACCCTACACAGTCATTTTATCTACCCCAACCGCAGTTAAGGTGGCTAGAGTAGAGTCTTGGATACATCACACACGAGTCAAACCCTAGATACTGCCAAAGGAACCCAAAAGTCCAGGAGACAACGCTAACTATTCCTGTGAACCTCTAGAGGATCTGCGCCTGCTCTTCAAACGATGACCAAGAGGAAAGTAATTAAAATGGTAAATCCCCATGGCCCTTCCTTACCATATTTTTCTCTTTACTGTTCTCTTATCCCCTTTCACTCTCACTGCACCCCCTCCATGCCACTGTACCACCAATAGCTCCCCTCATCAAGAGTTTCTATAGAGAATGCAGCGTCCAGGAAATATTGATGCCCCATTGTATAGGAGTTTATCTAACAGAACCCCCCCCTTCACTGCGCACACCCATATGCCCTGCAACTGTTATAACTCTGCCACTCTTTGCATGCATGCAAATACTCATTATTAGACAGGAAAAATGATTAATCCTAGTTGTCCTGGAGGACTTGGAGCCACTGTCTGTTGGACTTACTTCACCCATACCGGTATGTCTGATGGAGGTGGAGTTCAACATCAGGCAAGAGAAAAACACATAAAGGAAGTAATCTCCCAACTGACCCATGTACATAGCACCCCTAGACACTACAAAAAGACTAGGTCTCTCAAAACTACATGAAACCCTCTGTACCCACACTCACCTAGTAAGCCTATTTAATACCACCCTCACTGGGCTCCATGAGGTCTCAGCCCAAAACCCTACTAACTGTTGGATGTGCCTCCCCCTGCACTTCAGGCCATATGTTTCAATCCCTGTACTTGAACAATGCAACAACTTCAGCACAGAAATAAACACCACTTCCGTTTTAGTAGGACCTCTTGTTTCCAAACTGAAAATAACCCATACCTCAAACCTCACTTGTGTAAAATTTAGCAACAATATAGACACAACCAACTCCCAATGCATCAGGTGGGTAACTCCTCCCACACGAATAGTCTGCCTACCCTCAGGAAGATTTTTTGTCTGTAGTACCTCAGCCTATCATTGTTTAAATGGCTTTTCAGAATCTATATGCTTCCTCTCATTCTTAGTGCACCCTATGACCATCTATAATGAACAAGATTTACACAATTATGTTGTACCTAAGCCCCACAACAAGAGGGTACCCATTCTCCCTTTTGTTATCGGAGCAGGAGTGCTAGGTGGATTAGATACTGGCATTGGCAGTATCACAACCTCTACTCAGTTTTACTACAAACTATCTCAAGAACTAAATGGTGATATGGAACAGGTCGCCGACTCCCTGGTCACATTGCAAGATCAACTTAACTCCCTAGCAACAGCAGTCCTCCAAAATTGAAGATCTTTAGACTTGCTAACTGCCGAAAGAGGAGGAACCTGTTTATTTTTAAAGGAAGAATGCGTTATTATGTTAATCAATCTGGAATCATCATTGAGAAACTTAAAGAAATTCGAAATCGAATACAACGTAGAGAAAAAGAGCTTCAAAACACTGGACACTGAGGCCTCCTCAGCCAATGGATGCCCTGGATTTTCCCCTTCTTAGGACCTCTAGCAGCTATAATATTGCTACTCATCTTTAGACCCTGTATCTTTAACCTCCTTGTTAAGTTTATCTCTTCCAGAATCAGAATCGAAGCTGTAAAACCATAAATGGTTCTTCAAATGGAGCCCCAGATGCAGTCCATGACTAAGATCTACCGCAGACCCCTGGACCAGCCTGCTAGCCCATGCGCCGATGTTAATGACATCGAAGTTACCCCTCCCAAGGAAATCTCAACTGCACAACCCCTATACACCCCAATTCAGCAGGAAGCAGTTACAGCAGTCATCGGCCAACCTCCCCAACAGCACTTAGGTTTTCCTGTTGAGAGGGGGTACTGACAGACAGGACTAGCTGGATTTCCTAGGCCGACTAAGAATCCCTAAGCCTAGCTGGGAAGGTGACCACATCCACCTTTAAACATGGGGCTTGCAACTGAGATCACACCTGACCAATCAGAGAGCACAGTAAAATGCTAATTAGGCAAAAACAGGAGGTAAAGAAATAGCCAATCATCTATTGCCTGAGAGCACAGTGGGAGGGACAAGGATCAGGATGTAAATCCAGGCATTTGAGCCAGCAACGGCAACCCCCTTTGGGTCGCCTCCCTGTATGGAGCTCTGTTTTCACTCTATTTCACTCTATTAAATCTTGCAACTGCACTCTTCTGGTCCGTGTTTGTTACGGCTTGAGCTGAGCTTTCGCTCGCCATCCACCACTGCTGTTTTGCCACTGTCACAGACCTGCCACTGACTTCCATCCCTCCGAATCCAGCAGGGTGTCCGCTGTGCTCTTGATCCAGACAGGCACCCATTGCCACTCCCAATCGGGCTAAAGGGTTGTCATTGTTCCTGCATGGCTAAGTGCCTGGGTTCATCCTAATTGAGCCGAACACTAGTCACTGGGTTCCACGGTTCTCTTCCATGACCCACAACTTCTAATAGAGCTATAAAACTCACCGCATGGCCCAAGATTCCATTCCTTGGAATCGGTGAGGCCAAGAACCCCAGGTCAGAGAACATGAGGCTTGCCACCATCTTGGAAGTGGCCCACCACCATTTTAGAAGTTGCCCACCACATCTTAGGAGCTCTAGGAGCACGGACCCCCAGTAACATTTTTACTCTCTTCTCCAACCTCTCTCACTATCCCTCAACCTCTTTCTCCTTTCAATCTTGGTGCCACACTTCAATCTCTCCCTTCTCTTAATTTCAGTTCTTTTCCTTTTCTGGTAGAGACAAAGGAGATGCATTTTATCCGTGGACCCAAAACTCCAGCACCGGTCATGGACTCAGGAAGACAGTCTTCCCTTGGTGTTTAATCACGCAGTGACACCTGCCTGATTATTCACTCACCTTTCAGAGGTGTCTGACCACGCAGGGACGCCTGTCTTCGTCCTTCACCCTTAGTGGCAAGTACCACTTTTCTGGGGGGCAAGAATCCCCTGACCTCTTCTCTCTGTGTCTCTACCCCTTGTCTGCTTTTCTGGAGGGCAAGAACCCCCTGACCCCTTCTCTCTGTGTCTCTACCCCTTGTCCGCTTTTCTGGAGGGCAAGAACCCCCCGACCCCTTCTCTCTGTGTCTCTACCCCTTCTCTGCTTTTCTGGAAGGCAAGAACCCCCCAACCCCTTCTCTCCATGTCTCTACTCTTTCTTTTTCCTGGGCTTGCCTCTTTCACTATGGGCAACCTTCCACCCTCCCTTCCTCCCTCTTCCTTAGCGTGTGTTCTCAGAAACTTAAAACCTCTTCAACTCACACCTGACCTAAAACCTAAATGCCTTATTTTCTTCTGCAACACTGCTTGGCCCCAATACAAACTTGACAATGGCTCTAAATGGCCAGAAAATGGCACTTTCGATTTCTCCATCCTACAAGACCTAAATAATTTTTGTCGAAAAAATGGGCAAATGGTTTGAGGTACTTTACATCCAGGCACTTTTCACACTTCATTCCCTCCCTAGTCTCTGTTCCCAATGTGATTCCTCCCGAATCCTCCTCCTTTCCCTCCTGCCTGTCCCCTCAGTCCCAACCCGAAGCATCACTGAGTCTTTCCAGTCTTCCTTTTCTACAGACCCATCTGACCTCTTCCCTCCTCACCAGGCTGCTCGTTGCCAGGCTGAGCTAAGTCCCAATTCCTCTTCAGCCTCTGCTCCTCCACCCTATAATCCTTCTATCACCTCCCCTCCTCACACCCGGTCCAGCTTACAGTTTAGTTCCGTGACTAGCTCTTCCCCACCTGCCCAACAATTTCCTCTTAGACAAGTGGCTGGAGCTGAAGGCATAGTCAGGGTACATGTACCTTTTTCTCTATCAGACCTCTCTCAGATCAGTCAGCATTTAGGCTCTTTGTCATCAGACCCCACTAAATATATACAAGAATTCCAATATCTAACTCTGTCCTACAACTTAATCTGGAGTGACTTAAATGTCATCCTGACTTCTACCCTCTCCCCAGATGAACTGGAAAGAGTTTTTTCTCTAGCCCAATCTGAAGCTGATAACCACCGGTTTCGCAAGCCACACCTCCAGGAAGGCATTAGAGCAGTTCCCTGAGAGGATCCCCAATGGAACTATTAGGCAGATTCCCCAGGTATAGCTAGGTGAGATTACATGATTTCCTTCCTAGTTGAAGGGCTTAAAAAGGCAGCTTATAAAGCTGTTAATTATGACAAGCTTAAAGAAACTACCCAAGGTAAAGAGGAAAACCCAGCCCAGTTCATGGCCCACTTAGCAGCAACCCTTAGATGCTTTACCACCCTAGACACAGAAGGGCCAGAAGGCAGCCTTATTCTTAATATGCATTTTATCACCCAATCCACTCCTGACATTAGGAAAAAACTTCAAAAATTAAATTCTGGCCCTCAAACCCCACAACAGGACTTAACCTTGCCTTCAAGGTGTACAATAATAGAGACAGCCAAGTAGCAACATATTTCTGAGTTGCAATTCCTTGCCTCCACTGTGAGAGAAACCCCAGCCACATCTCCCAGCACACAAGAACTCCAAACGCCTGAACTGCAGCTGCCAGAGGTTCCTCCAGAACCTCCTCCCCCAGGAGCTTGCTACAAGTGCCAGAAATCTGGCCACTGAGCCAAGGAATGCCCACAGCCCAGGATCCCTCCTAAGCCGTGTCCCATCTGTACGAGATCCCACTGAAAATCGGACTGTTCAACTCACCTGGCAGCCAGTTCCAGAGCCCCTGGAACTCTGGCCCAAGGCTCTCTGACTCCTTCCCATATCTTCTCAGCTTAGCAGCTGAAGACTGACACTGCCCGATTGCCTTGGAAGCCTACAGGACCATCACAGGTGCTCTGGGTAACTCTCACAGTGGAGGGTAAGTCCGTCCCCTTCTTAATCAATAAGGAGGCTACCCGCTCCACATTACCTTCTTTTCAAGGGCCTGTTTCCCTTGCCTCCATAACTGTTGTGGGTATTGATGGCCAGGCTTCTAAACCTCTTAAAACTCAACTCTGGTGCCAATTTAGACAATACTCTTTTAAGAACTTCTTTTTAGTTATCCCCACCTGCCCAGCTCCCTTATTAGACCGAGACATCTTAATTAAATTATCTGCTTCCCTGTCTATTCTTGGACTACATCTCATTGCTGCCCTTCTTCCCAACCCAAAGCCTCCTTTGCATCTTCCTCTCGTATCCCCCAACCTTAACCCACAAGTATAGGACATCTCTACTTCCTCCCTGGCAACCGATCACATGCCCATTACCATCCTATGAAAATCTAGTCACCCTTACCCCATGCAACGCCAATATCCCATCCCACAGCACACTTTAAAAGGATTAAAGCCTGTTATCGCTCACCTGCTACAGCATGGCCTTTTTTAAAGCCTATAAATTCTCCTTACAATTCCCCCATTTTACCTGTCCTAGAATCAGACAAGCCTTACAGGTTAGTTCAGGATCTGCACCTTATCAACCAAATTGTTTTGCCTATCCACCCCATGGTGCCAAACCCATATACTCTCCTATCCTCAATACCTCCCTCCACAACCCATTATTCTGTTCTGGATCTCAAACATGCTTTCTTTACTATCCCTTTGCACCCTTCATCCCAGCCTCTCTTCATTTTCACTTAGACTGACCCTGAAACCCATCAGGCTCAGCAAATTACCTGGGCTGTACTGCCACAAGGCTTTAAAGATAGCCCCCATTACTTCAGTCAAGCCCAAATTTCATCCTCATCTGTTACCTATCTCGGCATAATTCTCACCAAAACACACGTGCTCTCCCTGCTGATCATGTCCGACTAATCTCCCAAACCTCAATCCCTCCTACAAAACAACAACTCCTTTCCTTCCTAGGCATGATTAGTGTAGTCAGAATTCTTACACAAGAGCTGGGACCGTGCCCTGTAGCCCAAACAACTTGACCTTACTGTTTTAACCTAGCCCTTATGTCTGCGTGCAGTGGCTGCAACTGCCTTAATACTTTTAGAGGCCCTCAAAATCACAAACTATGCTCAACTCACTCTCTACAGTTCTTATAACTTCCAAAGTCTATTTTCTTCCTCATACCTGATGCATATACTTTCTGCTCCCCGGCTCCTTCAGCTGTACTCACTCTTTGTTGAGTCTCCTACAATTACCATTGTTCCTGGCCCGGACTTCAATCCGGCCTCCCACATTATTCCAGACACCACACCTGACCCTCATGACTGTATCTCTCTGATCCACCTGACATTCACCCGATTTCCCCATATTTCCTTCTTCCCTGTTCCTCACCCTGATCACATTTGGTTTATTGATGGTAGTTCCACCAGGCCTAATCGCCACATACCAGCAAAGGCAGGCTATGCTATAGTACAAGCCACCAGCCCGCCTCTTAGAACCTCTCATTTCCTTTCCATCATGGAAATCTATCCTCAAGGAAATAACTTCTCACTGTTCCATCTGCTATTCTACTACTCCTCAGGGATTACTCAGGCCCCCTCCCTTCCCTACACACCAAGTTTGGGGATTTGCCCCCGCCCAGGACTGGCAACTCTTAACTCTCTCTTAGAGTGGATAGATGATCTTTGCTGGTGGAGGACCCTCCAGTACTTTCACCCTGATCAAGTTCTATTCTTTACTTTTATACTCACTCTTATTCTCATTCCCATTCTTATGCCACCCTCTCCCTCTCCCCAGCTATCTCCACCACACTATCAACCTTACTCATTCTCTCCCAGCCATTTCTAATCGCTCCTTAGCGAACAACCGCTGGCTTTGCATTTCCCTTTCTTCCAGCACCTACACAGCTGTCCCCGCCTTACTTGCAGACTAGGCAACATTTCCTGTCCCCCTATACCTCTGAAATTCCTTTAACAGCCCTCACCTTTACCCTTCTGAAGAACTCATTTACTTTCTAGACAGGTCCAGCAAGACCTCCCCAGACATTTCACGTCATCAAGCTGCTGCCCTCCTCTGCACTTACTTAAAAAACCTTTCTCCTTATATCAACTCTACTCCCCCCACATTTAGACCTCTCACATCACAAACTACTATTCCTGTGGCCAATCCTTTATGTATCTCTCTGCAAAGACCCACTGGAATTCCCTTAGGTAACCTTTCACTTTCTCAATGTTCTTTTACTCTTCAGCTCCAAAGCCCAACTACACACATCACTGAAACAACTAGAGCCTTCCAGCTCCATATTACAGAGAAGCCCTCTATCAATACTGGCAAACATAAAAACATTAGCAGTAATTATTGCTTAGGAAGACACTTACACTCTATTTCACTCCATCCTTGGCTACCTTCCCCTTGCTTGTCAGACTCTCCTCCCAGGCCCTCTTCTTGTTTACTTGTACCCAGCCCCGAAAATAACAGTGAAAGTTTTCTCGTAGTTACTCGACGTTTTCTCATACACCATGAAAATCGAACCTCCCCCTCTACGCAGTTACCTCATCAGTCCCCATTACAACCTCTGACGGCTGCCACCCTAGCTGGATCCCTAGGAGTCTAGGTACAAGACACCCTTTCAGTACTCCTTCTCATCTTTTTACTTTGCATCTCCAGTTTTGCCTTGCACAAGGTCTCTTCTTCCTCTGTGGATCCTCTCCCTACATGTGTCTCCCTGCTAATTGGACAGGCACATGCACACTAGTTTTCCTTACTCCCAAATTCAATTTGTAAATAGGACCGAAGAGCTCCCTCTTCCCCTCATGACACCAACATGACAAAAAAGAGTCATTCCACTAATTCCCTTGCTTGTCGGTTTAAGACTTTCTGCCTCCACTCTTGCTCTTGGTACTGGAATAGCAGGCATTTCAACCTCTGTCACGACCTTCTGTAGCCTCTCTAATGACTTCTCTGCTAGCATCACAGACATATCACAAACTTTATCAGTCCTCCAGGCCCAAGTTGACTCTTCAGCTGCAGTTGTCCTCCAAAACCGCTGAGGCCTTAACCTACTCACTGCTGAAAAAGGAGGACTCTGTATATTCTCAAATGAAGCGTGTTGTTTTTACCTAAATCAATCTGGCCTGGTGTATGACAACATAAAAAAACTCAATGATAGAGCCCAAAAACTTGCCAATGAAGCAAGTAATTATGCTGAACCCCCTTAGGCACTCTCTAATTAGATGTCCTAGGTCCTCCCAATTCTTAGTCCTTTAATACCTGTTTTTCTCCTTCTCTTATTCCATTTAGTCTTTCAATTCCTACAAAACTGTATACAGGCCATCACCAATAATTCTACATGACCAATGTTTCTTCTAACAACCCCACAATATCACCCCTTACAACAAAATCTTCCTTCAGCTTAATCTCTCCCACTCTAGGTTCCCACACTGCCCCTAATCCTGCTCGAAGCAGCCCTGAGAAACATTCCCCATTATCTTTCCATACCACCCCCCAAAATTTTCACCACCCCAACACTTTACCACTATTTCATTTTATTTTTCTTATTAATATAAGAAGACAGGAATGTCAGGCCTCTGAGCCCAAGCTAAGCCATCATATCCCCTGTGACCTGCACATACACATCCAGATGGCCTGTTCCTGCCTTAACTGATGACATTCTACCACAAAAGAAGTGAAAATGGCCTGTTCCTGCCTTAAGCGATGACATTATCTTGTGAAATTCCTTCTCCTGGCTCATCCTGGCTCAAAAGCTCCCCTACTGAGCACCTTGTGACCCCCACCCCTGCCAGCCAGAGAACAACCCCCCCCTTGACTTAATTTTCCTTTACCTACCCAAATCCTATAAAACAGCCCCACTCCTATCTCCCTTCACGGACTCTCTTTTTGGACTCAGCCTGCCTACACCCAGCTAAAATAAACAGCCTTGTTGCTCACACAAAGAGTGTTTGGTGGTCTCTTCACACGGATGCCAGTGAAAGTCATGATCCCAGATGTTGGAAGTTTGGCTTGAGGACTTGAGAGTAGCCTGCTGAGCAGTGGTTCTCAAGAGACTGGTACTTTCCTCCAGGATATGGTTGCTAGATTTAGTAAGTAAAAATACAAGACACCTAGCTAAAAAAGAATGTCAGGGGCAACATTTTTTTTTTAAGTAAAGCTAGATCCCAAATATTGTGTGGGACCTATTTATAGTGAAAAAATTATTTGTGTCTCTAAAATTCAAATTTAAGCATCCTGGACTTAATCTGGCAACCCTATTCTAGGGAGCTTTTTCATAATTTGTGGACGGAATTTTTGTCATCACAGTGATGGAGGGATGAGGGATGCTAGATATTGTGCAAGTGTTGAACAATCTTACACAACAGAGAATTATCCCATAGCCACATGACTTTGCATATCCCCATGGACATTCTTAAAAACAAAGTATTTTGGGTTGGTTTTAATGTACAATGAATTTAACATACAATGGAATCTTAAGAATCAGAATGCAACAACTGTGTAAATTAAGGGATGATTTGACTTTTTGTTTTAGTCATTTCAACTATTCATTGTTCCAGAAAATCATTTCACCTATGGCAACAATGCTTGAGGTATTTCAGTTGCCAGTACACAACGCCTGAATCATTTCTAGCTGTCACCATCATAGTGATTCTATGTGTATGTGCAGGCACCCAGTTGTTCATTACTCTTGTAGTATTATTGAGCCCAACTTCTTACTTACTGAAATATTTGATTATAAATTACTTTTAGTTTATTTCTTTTTTACATTAAAATTAGGGCACTATATATTTAGTTCAAAATATTTGTATAGATGTCACCTGTGAATTTCATTGCAGGAAAGTAAGGGGGTCTTGGGTCTGCTACAGTTGATATCCAATGGTAGGGGGGCCTGGTACCTCAGATTTGTCTACTATTTCACTTGGGTGGAGTCCAGTAGTGGGGGAAACACTTTGATTGAAAATGGTTCTAAAATATTGGAGGAAAAATCAAAATGGCATGACTATGCAAACATATTGCAACCTCTTCATCTCTTCCTTTCTCACCTCTCTAAATCTCTCAGAGAAGCATAGAAATCAAATCTTCATTCTGCTTTGTTTTAAAAATGCTGTCTTTCTCCCTAAGCTTTTGGGCACTAATTACATCACTGAATATCAAACTTATTTCTTTGCATTAATCAAAGTTGTGTTTTATGAGTCCTGACATTTCTAAATGGAAAAGAAATTTAAGCCCTGAGGCTGTTTAGGGTTTACTAATACTGATACTTCTATCAGAATAAGTAATGATAATGTTGATTAGAGATTTACAAAAATTTATTTCTAAGGGAATACATTGTCTCACTAAGTAGAGGACAGACCCAGATCTTGAAGATATCCAAACATAAAGATTACAATTCACATTCTAGGCTATTAAGCAATTTGTCTGACAATTAAATTTCTATATGGTTCCTTGAACCACCATTATCATAATAAATATCATTTGGGTAAAATTGGTATTGGAGATGCTATGAGGCTGTCTTGGAGAGAAAAGGGGAAGAAATGGATGCTAGTGACAAGAGAGGTGACTAAGAAGGACAGCAATAAGCTTGGATGTTCTGGTTACCAAGTACTATGTAATAGACTCTCCCCAAAATTAGTGGCTTAAAACAATAGCCAATTCAATTATATCTCATAATATTAAGGATCAGGAATTCAGGCACCTTAGCAATTCTGCTCCATGTGGTGCCCACTAGTCACTCTGCAGGGATATTCACCTGGTGGATAGTCTGGTCTGGAAGGTCCAAGACAGCTTCATGTGCATGTCCAATATCTTAACAAGAAGAGTTAGAGGTGAGGTTTGTCTGGGCTCCTTGTCATCTCCATGTGATCTTTTCAGCAGGATAATTGGTCTGATTACGTAGTGTCTCAGGGTTGCAAGAGTGATCATTCCTTGAGATGTGAAGTGGAAGCAGCTGGTCTTTTGGCCTAGAAGCTAGTGCAGCATTATTTGTGCTATACTCTACTGGCCAAAACAGTCACAGACTCAGAGGAAGAAAAATGGACCTCACCTTTCAAGAGGAAAAGGATCAAAGAATTTGTGGCCATCCTTAATCAAAACCTCCAGATTTGAAGGAAAAAAGATAAGCCAGTTGATGGACACACATGAGACTACCCCAAGATGCAAAGAACCATGTTCATGCAGGAAAGAGATTGTGAAAAGAGACAGAGGGAAATGGCCCAGTGCAAGATGAAACAAAGTGTGGTGGATGGACAGAAGTACTGCTACCATGGTCCTGAAGAAGTCTGAAAATGGGTTAAATTTACAACGTCATGTAGTATGACAGTATCATGCTTGTTAAAATGGAAAGGTACAGCAGGCTAATGTTTTCAAATATTATATTGTGCATATTTTATTTCTGGAAGATTACTTCTCCAAAGGCTCTCTTGAAAGTGAGGAAAGAACATAGCAGACAAAAGATTAAATGGTTCCATCTGGACTTCCAAGTTCAGTTATAAAGTCCATTTCGCCCAAGATTGTGAAAGTGTCAGGTTGTTTAAAATGAGCCTAAACATCAAGGAATCAAAGAATAGAGGTTATAAAATGGACCTCAAAATAGGAAGGATACAGCTATAATTGCTTTGTCGAGAACTGGGAGACACAACTCCGCTTGAAAAGCTATGTACTTTTTATATGTGAACACTGCAGAGTTATGAGGCATCTGGGTCAGGGAAGAGTTCTTTACCAATATAAGCAGATCAACAGCCAGAATAACATTGCAGCACCAGTTCCCCACACCTAGCCCTGCAGAAGATAAGAGCCATGAAATCTTTTTATGTGGGTGCCAGGGGACAGGAAATAATGGATTTTCTCCATTTACATGCAGTAAAAAACCAACTGCCTCCTGCTTCCCTCCCAAAATAAGAGAGGAAGGAAAAAAAAAACCTTTTGCTGCTTTCTGGTGAGGATGAAAAGGATCCTGGTTTCTCACCTTAACCATTTGGATTACAAATGAAATGTCTCCAGGACTGTGTTCCCACCTGGAGAGGTCCTGATCCACTCTTTTAATATGTAAATTCCTAGGAGCTAACCTAGATAACTATCTCAGGACAACTGACTTTAGGGAAGATAAGAGAAGTTTTATTATCCTTTTATATCAGAGCTATTAGCTCCATCATGTAGGGAAACATTGGCTACAGATCTAATCTTCATGGTATGTGAAAATGTTTCCAGGGGAAGTGAGGGCCAACTTTTTTTTTCCTCTTTCTATCAGTTACATTTCCAAGTTTCAGGAGGATAGTGCATTTTACAAGAACACTGATGAATTGAGGAAAGTTTCATATCCCCACAATGATACAACAGTAGTTTCCCAAAATGTATGATGGCAATAAAAAAAAAGAACAACTTGCTAGTCTGGGAGGTAGAGATGGGGTTAAAGAGGCCACATATACTTAGAGGCCAGAAGACTAGGATAAATATGGTGCCCAAACTGATCATTTTTTAATGCTTTTAGCTGCATGTACAAGTGGCCAGATCATAGTGGTATAAGTAAATAGGCATTTATTTTTTTCTCCCCTAAAGAAGTCTGAAGGTCTGTATTCAGAGAAGTAATCATCAGTCCAGACACTTCCTAGCTTCCTTCTGCCCTCTTAGTATGTAGCTTGCTGGTTGCAAAGTGGCTGCTCTACCTCCTTCCATCATGTTTGTATTACAATCACTAAAAAGGGAAAAGAGCAAAGGCAAAAGGTACATGCCAGCTTTTTTTTTTTAATCCTTCTGAAAAACCTATCAAGTAATATCCATTTATATCTTACTACCCATCTCCAGCAAAAGCAAGTTCAAAAAGGTAAATATTGGTACTAATCACATTGGTACCGTGAAGAAAAATGGGTTTCTTTCAGCAAAGAGAAGAGAAAGAGCTATTAGAAAGGCAACCAGTGATGTCGTCTATCACCTGGGCCTCAACTGAGAAAGAAGTATGAGGCTATAAAAATCCCATATAGTTTAGGAGTAGGCTGACCACCCCACTTCCTATCTGGAACTGTAGGAGGAGGCTTCCTCTCAGTGTACTGGCATTGTCACAATGTGATGAATTTGGGTAGAAAGGTAGAGGGGTGTGTTTAGACAGAGAGAGGCCTGAGCACACTATGAGGTGTTGTCCAGAAGTTCACTTCCCCAGTAGGGTACTCAGAAGGGAGGTAAGGGCAGTGGACTAAAAGATGCCCCAGTAAGGGGTGAAGAGGATTCAGAAGACATGGACCTTGTCACTAGAGGCTCTGGCAGTGACCACAAACATCAGCATTACATTTCTGTTCAAGCCCCCAAACCAGGTGTGGCCAGATATATCAGCAGCATAGAGCAACAGAGGCCAATATCTAAAGATCCCAGTGAGAAAGACAACAGCAGAGGCCAGGGAAGACCTGCGACAGGTCTGTAGACCAGACACACTGCCCCAATACTATAATGGGACATAAGCTCCCCTGCCCACAACTGTAATACTGATGCAGGGGTGGGTGGTAGGAAAAGCTATAACTTTTGAGTTGTGTAATGATGAATCCTGACCTGAACCTAATAAATGAGAGACTAAATTTCAAACTGAATGTGATTAAATTACCTTTAATTTGCAAAATCAAGGTATTTTTCCCAACGTCTGCAGAAATGATGAGTGGGGATGGGGTGGGAACTTGAATTAGTTGAATTTAATTGTGAGATGTAAAAAGTTAACATTTTTGCACACCTGAGCAGTATATAAACTTAAAATTGATGGTCATGGATAAAATTAGTATTATGGTGTAGAAGTTATTAAAAGTTAGAAATAAGTGTGTGACTATTTGTGATATCTAAGTAAAGTTATGAGCAGATTTAGCTAATTGCTTTGTCAATGAAAAGAGCCGAACTCTGTAAAATATTTGAAGAGATTTATTCTGAGACAAATATGAATGACCATGGCATGAGGCACAGTCACAAGACGTCCTGAGAACATGTGTCCAATGTGTTTGGCATACAGTTTGATTTTATACATTTTAGGGGGCATAAGACATCAATAAATACATTGGTTTTGTCCGGAAAGATGGAACAACTTGAGTGGCAGTGGGGTCGGAGGCATACATTGGTTTGGTCCGGAAAGGTGGAACAACTTGAGGGGCAGTGGGGTCGGAGGCTGTGGGATGCTGATAGGTCATAGGTAAATCTAAAGATTTTCTGATTGGCAATTGGTTGAAAGAGTTACGTAATTATTTAAAGACCTGGAATTAATAGAAAGAAGTGTCTGGGGTAAGATAAGGGATCGTAGAGACTAAGGTTCTTATGAAGTCTTACAGGTGGCTGCCTTAGAGATAATAGATGGTGAATGTTTCCTATTCAGAACTTTAAAAGGTGCTAGAGTCTCAGTTAATCTCTTCAGGGTTGGTGATGGTGGTGGGGTGGGGGCTGCAAGGGGAAATATCTAGTTTTGTTAATAGAGACGCTTTACAGATGCAAATTCTCTCCCACAAAACGCTTTGCAGGGCCATTTTAAAATACACCAAAGAAATATATTGTGGAGTAAAATACTTTGATTTCCTTCAGGGTCCTGCTATCTGTCATGTGATACTATACTAGAGTCAGGTTGGAATTTGGTAACTTATTGCTAGGAAGAATCTGTTCTGTCAGTCTTAGGATCTCTATTTTAATGTTAATGCTGGTCAATTGTGTTCCTGAACTCCGAAGGAAAGAGAGTAGAATGAGGCACGTCTGATCCCTGCCTGCCCCCTCCTGTAATGACCTGAACTAGTTTTCAGGTTTCTTTGGAATCCCTGTGGTCAAGAGGGGGTCCATTCAGTCAGTCTAGGGGCTTAGAGTTTTATTTTTGGTTTACACCTTTATTCAGGGCACAAACATTGATTGGGCCTCCCATGAACAGATGCCGTCGGTCATGCTGATGGCCTGATCTTAACTGGTAAAGTGAAGTTGCATAAAGTCTCTGGGGCTCTCTGAGCATAAGGAGGAGAACCCCACAAAGGGGAGTGAAGCAAGATAGCTTCTGCATGTTCAGGTTCTGAGTCCAAGGAGACTCTTGTGGGTTGTTCATTTGGGGTAAGTTTGGGAGGAGATTGTGAAAGTTATTTCTTCCTCTTAAGACCTAGTTCCACCCAAAGAGAAAAGAAGAGATAGAATGTCCCTCTGTACTTAGTTGTCACTGGAGAATTTGTAAGGAATTCTCAGGAGAAAGTGACAGGAGAGGGAGAGGAGAAGATAATACTAGTAATAATTATAAGTTAACTATTATTGGTTATGAATTTCTACCCTGTGGAAAACATTACAACAATTATTTATCTTCAATTTTCACAATAATTTTTGCAAGGTAGATATTTTGATTCCCACTGTAGCATATGAGGAAACAGACTCAGGGAGATTAAAGAACTTTCCCAGGGTCATGAAGCTAGTAATGGTCAGGGGTTCAAACCCAGTCCAGGGAGTTTGATGCCAGAGCAGAGCTTGTTTTACTGTGCTGTGTGACCCCAGTACATGTGCCTACTTCACAGGCCTACTGT
Organism: Hylobates moloch; assembly: GCF_009828535.3. Lineage (NCBI taxonomy): Eukaryota > Metazoa > Chordata > Mammalia > Primates > Hylobatidae > Hylobates > Hylobates moloch. The sequence goes on from NW_026652281.1 coordinate 40,096,313, forward strand.
GAACACTTCTTGGACGCTTGCACAAATTCTCTCACTCTGAGAGTAAGGAGAGATTATTAGAGAAAAGGAATAGGGTTTTACCTCTTGTTCCTAGACTCCCTACTTCCCATTCCGCCAAAAAAGCAGTGGTTGTGGGCCCTTACACTAAGGTCTGGTTCCTAACCTCTAAAATCTGGCTCCATGAGTAGGAGAAACAGGATTGTCAACAGACAGTTTTGTGGTAACAGCGAAAGACTCTCCTGATTCCTATGAGATGTAGTCAGTCTTCCGGGTATAAACACAGTGATCTTTCTGGATTCATAACCAACTGCATATGCATTTGGGATTTTTCCATTACATTATTTGAACTACTCCCTCTCAATTTCATAACAAGTGATGTCACTCCTGAGGCCACCAGGGAGCACAGGGATTTTATGTCTTAAATCTGTGTCCAGATTACAATAGTGTAGCTAAGTCACATTACAGTAATTGCAAATATGCAACTCATTATTTTCTTTGGATCACTGGAGTATAGCACTAGAAATTCTAAATTTCAATTTTTGGTTTGTTTCTCAAAACAGAACTCATTACATCCAGAGTTTTATGAGTCTCTTTAGGAAGATAAGGACAGATCTCACCCTATCACCATGAAAAAAATAATCCCTGAAGGTACTCTGTGGCCTGCATCTCCCATACCTAACTTCCTTCTTTTGCCCAAATTCATAAAGGTTTGATGGTATGATCTTGGATGAAAAGAGGAGGATAAAAGTGCATGACAGGAAAGTTTATGTCACCAGCTGGCTTAATGAAAGATGCTTGGGAATTGATCCTCTAAATATTTTTGAGTTTTTAATATATAACAAAAAATAAAGGATGTGGTATTTATTGGCAAGTTTCATGAGTTAAATTTAAAACTTTATTGTCAGAGGCTCTTAACTGAAGTAACTTAAAACTTGGCCCACACTTGATGTGGATTTATAATGGGAAAGTGTTGTCTTTTGTGTTGCCCACTAGACTCTCAAAAGTGACCCTGCATGAAGAAGGGAATAAGCCCAAAATGGTAAGATCAATGCTGAGTATCAAATCGCAGCAGGACAAGTCACAGTGTTTTAGGAGGCTGAGCTTGGGCTTAATCTGAATTGACTCTGACAGGTGAAGTTTGTTAGCAATGGCTGGGTGCAGTGGCTCATGCCTGGAATCCTGGTATTTTGGGAGACCAAGATAGAGGATCACTTGAGACCAGGAGTCCAAGACCAGCCTGGGCAACATAGCGAGGCTCTGTCTCCGCAAAAAAAAATTAAAACATTAGCCAGGTGCAGAGGCACGTGCCTATAGTTCCAGCTACTCAGGAGGCTGAGGTGGGTAGATCACTTGAGCCCAGGAGTTTTAGAATGCTGTGAGCCATGATTGCAACATCTACTTCAGCCTGGTGACAGAGCAAGACCCTGTCTCAGGAAAATTTTAAAAAAAAGTTTGCCAGCAAGAGTTTCTGGAGCAGAGTGAGGCAAACTATACTTTGCTAGACAAGACTCTAGCCAAATGTGGGGGTAGAGTAGGATGGGTTCAGGGGACAGATTCCAGTCCCCCTGAAAGGAAATGTAAGACTACATAGAGATTGGGGTAGAGTTCTAGTACCAGAAAGACAAAATACTTTAAGAAACCGAAGCAAAAGCCAAGTCATAAGCAATGTATGCCATTGGTTGAAGGGGAAAGTCTGAAGCCAGATAAGCCTGAGAATGGCTGGAGGCCTACCAAAGTTACCACAGACCCTTGCCACAGATGGGAAAGGGGTATTTAATAAGCATATGAGGTTGGTTCATGGAGGTATGAGCAACAAGGCTGCCACATTCTACAACTCCAAGGGCATTTGAAGGTCAGCCCTTGCCACTACCCGGTAGGCACCGGGACAGGGACTCACAGGGAATATGGTATGGAGTTGTCCCATGCATTGACCCTGAGTGGGAGATATTTACTTTGCACATTTAAAGTCTTTGGAACCTTTAGTCTGGTGCAGACGGAGCAGAGATCACTGACAGCAAATTTCTATGTATTTGTGCATATTTGAAACTTAGATTTAGAAATAATTCTAAAATGTCTTGCTGCAAGTTGAGCATAGCATATTGCTGAATGTGAAGGGTCAGGGAAGCATTTCACTTGAAAGCAGATTTTACTTGTCAGAGGCAAGAATCATGGATTTTTTGATACCTAAGTGTTTGATTCTCATCTTCAGATTTATTTGTACACGTTTCTCACATGAGCCTGGAAAATGTTACACAGGGAGATCAACAACCATCTAAACTGTGAGGCCAAGCAGGGCCTGAAAATGTGAACCCACAGCATTTCCTTGCCAGAGATTGCAATGTCTGGCTAACAGAACACATTTATTTCCCTCCATTGCTGCATCTTCAAGGTATACCTGTCAGTCACTCCTCACAACAATAAACTATTGTTTTATTCTGGTGTCTGCACTCCCCTTCCCTCAGATGAGAATGATCAACTATAATCTGAAGAGTTGCAAAGGTGCACAGAAAATAATTCTCACTCATTTTCTTCTAGCAGCTTGTTTGGCCCAGCTATGATTGATTGAGTTCGATCATGATGACACAAAGCTGGAGCTGTGATCACTCAATGTCCCTTCATGAGAGAAAATAAATCAAAGGGAACAGTGCCATGTGGCAGGGAAGTGAGGTATCCCAGAACAATTTCTGTGGCAGGCTGGGAGAGCAAGAGTCTCCCACAGAGGCTGAGTCTCTCAACTTTATTTTCATGATCAGGTTAGCTACTTTTCAAAGACGTACTGTGACACTCACAAGGGGAGAGCCCATGTTACCTGGCTTAGTTAAACATACTGACAGTGAAAGGGTTAGAAACAAACCTTCCCCTCTTCTTTCTCTGAGTGAATTGAAAAGCACTTTGAAAATATATTTAGTGTCTTTGAACATTTCTGGGCTCACTGCTGGGTAGTGTTTCTAGAAGCCAAGTAGGGTTATAGAAGACTCACTCTAAAAAGCAAGATGAATTGAGTAAAACTCATGATCTAAATATTCTGTCCTAGGTTGGGTGATGAGGCAGGGTGGGATGACAGTGTACCCTAGTTACCAGAAACCTTGGACTCTCCTTTGAGGCCTTCCTCTCCCTCTGTACCCCCTCCAATCCATCACCACGCCCTAACAATATTACCTCCTAAATGTCTCTAGTCCATACACTTGTTTCCATCTCAGTCACTAATACTTGACCTTCATCTCTCATCAGGACCCCCTACCACCACCACCACCATGCTGTCCTTGCTCCCATTCCTGTGCTCTCATAGTCCTTTCTCTACTTGGCAGCTAGAGAGGTGTTTTCATAACACCAATTAAGTTATACCACTGTCTTAATAAAATATCTTCATTGGCTCACTTTTGCACTTCACATGAAATCCTAATTTTTGACTGTGGCCTTCAAGGTCCTATATTATACTACTTCTCTCTCCCTCTGTTTTCACTTCCTGCGACTCATCATTCAGGATCCTCCAAACACACTGACCTCCATCTTGTTCCTTCTACTTTGCACTTGCTGCCCTCTCTTCCTAGAAGGTGCTTCCTTCCAACCTTGGCTTCTTTGTACCATTCAGGTAATCAGATTAATGTCTACTCCACAGAGCATCCTTCCCAGCCACCATTAGATTTTCACTCTCTGCCAAATGAGACACATTTTATAGATTCAACATTCATCCATCATCCATTAATTGTTCATCTTCAACAGACTGAGGGATCTAAGAGAACAAGTATCTCACCGTTGTGTCTAGTAATAACTGGCACCTAGTAGGTAGGCACTCAGTACTGAAGGAATGACATTCTGGCTCTAATTTCCAGCCCCGAGTTGCTGAATTGTTTTAGCTATTAAGCTACCCTGCTCCCAGTGTTACATTAACTGGATTTTCTCCAGTTCAAGGCACTACAAGAGATAGTTTGATATTATACTCACGTTCTGACCTATTCTGCTTTGACTGAGTTCTGCTTATGAGAGTGGACTTAGCCCATGTCTGACCAGGAATACCAATGATTGTTATCTAAGTTCACTAGCAAACAGTGGGAAGGGATGATATGATAGATTAAAGAACACCACAAACTCACTAGCTCTTCTCCAGTATATGTCGGAGAATATTTATCCACTTGAATCTGGGTCTGTGAATGCTTTGGCTGATGGAATACACTGAGAATAACACTGTTCCAGACCTGAGTCTAGGACTTATGACACTAGTTGCTTCTATTTTTGGCCTCTGGAAACACACTCTCTTAGAGCCCTGAGCCACATGGAAGAAGTTCAGCTATCTTGCAAAGAAGCCACGTGGAGAAGTCCTGAAACCACAGAAGAGGAAGAAGGCCCTGGCTGAGCCTAGGCATTAGCCAACACAACTAAGCTGCTAGACACATTAAAGAATGCTTCTTGGACCCCCACAAATCCGAACAGCCACCAGCTGAAGATAACTTGAACATTGTATTCATTGATTGAGTGGCGCCAATCAATGCCCTGAAGCAGAAGAATTGCCAAGCTAAGTCCTGGCCAAAATTCTAACCTATAGACTTTGAACTTAATGAATTGACTATTGTTTTAAGACATTACATTTTGGGTGGTTTTTTAAATGACAATACATGACAGGACAAGCATGTAGACTGACTTTTGTACTTCAAAGAAGGTATGACTGTCTACTCCCTTCCTATTTTGAAAGAATGTTTGCAATTGCCCAGCAATAAGATTTGCAACAAAACCATAATCAATACTTGGGAATGAAGGGTGGGTGATGAAGGTGGCTTCACAGGTGCAGGAGCAGATTCCTGTTTTTTAGGATGGTTGATCTAAACCACAATAATATCAAGAATATCTCATCAGGACAGCACATACATGAGAAATACCATTATAATATCCAGTTTAATTCCAAACCAATTTTCCTCCAGACCTAGCTGATAAGCCTATCCAGACAGTGTGTGAGGTGGTAATCATAGGTGCACTTTATCAGGTACTAATAACAGAATCTGATCATGATTTCTAAGTTTATTTGAGGGTGTGCAACATTCTCAGAGATTAGTCCTAAAAGGCCTTTTTGCACCCTCTACCACCCCATCCACCAAATCCACTAACAGCAAAAAAGAGAAAATCTCAGCAATTGTTTTCCTGCAGAGTCATCTTTCTTGATATTATCTAAACCTAAAATGCACTAGAATATATTTCTGTTTGTTTTCATCATTGCTGTGTTCTCAGTGTCTAGAACAGGGCGTGGGACATAGTAGGTGCTCAATAAATATTGCTGATAAAATAAATTGTTGCATTAGAAAAAAAATAAGATGCAATTCTGGACAGAGGTGGTCACTCTCCAGAGGTATCAGACTACCAGCATCTCTTCAAGGCCTCAGGCATGCCCAAGTATGGTTCAGAAGATTATCAGAAAATATTTTATTTAAAAAGTATTGAAGTATATTTTATAACATTTAAGAAAAAAGAATGAAGAATAACATAACTAATACCCATGTACTACCACCTGGCTTAAGAGCTAATATATTGCCAACAATGTTCAATTCACCTAGTGTGGCCCTCCCTGGGTGCCTTCTCCATCCTGCCCCTGAAATATAATGACTAGACTTAATTTGGTGTTTATCAATCTCACATATTTCTTTATAGTTTTATTATATGTATATGTATCTTTAAGCACCAATAGTGTTGTGTTGCATGCTCTAAATTGTATGTGTTATCTTACTGTGTAAGTTCTTCTGTAATCTGCTCTAGTTATATTTAAGTGCACATCTTTCAGAAATTCTATACACATACATGTGCACACGCATACGCAGACATACTGTATATGCTGTTTTGTAACTTCATTTTTTCTTTACAGTTTTTCATCCTAAGACATCTTGCAAATACAAAAAGTAATACAAAAAACCTAAGTTGGACAAAACTTAAGAAATTAAACACTGCACCCTATGTATTCCCTTCCTCCACTGCATTCAGGTCCTCCCCACATAGACATTTATATTTTCTATCCCCCCAAAATATCTAATATTAGTTTATATTTTTTAAACTTCATACTGCATTCTGTTCTGAAAAGAAGAGGTGAAATTGTGACTTTTGAGGTTCTGGGCTTCCCGTAGGGGCATCCGTTCCAACTCCCCACCTGGTGAGTGCCACTGCACCATTACCTGATCTCAGGCCCCTCCCACCACCTCCCACTCACTCCCCACCATCCCACAGCCCCATTACACCACTGTCCTAGTCTCTTCATTCTTCAGATTCCTTCAGGGCACACTGTGGGTATCACCACCACACAGATTTTTCTCCTCTCTTAATTTTTGACACTTGTGGATTTCCTTGTTTTATTGTGAAATCATCTATGCCTTTTTTTTTTTTGAGACAGGGTCTCACTTTGTTTCCCAGGCTAAAGTGCAGAGGCGCAATCGTGGCTCACTGCAGCCTTCAACTCCCAGGCTCAAGCTATCCTTCCACCTCAGCTCTGGAGTAGCTGGGACTACAGGCGCACATCACCACAGCTAGCTAATTCTTTTGTTTTTTGTAGAGACAGGGTCTCCTTATGTTTCCCATGCTGGCCTCCTAACTCAGACTCCCAACGTGCTAGTGTATAGAGTGCCCTTGACATAAGTAACTCCATCTTAGAAAAAGACTCCATCTTACATTTCAAAAGGCACTTTGCCAACAGGGAGCAGATGTTTTGCGTGATCAATAAAGACTGCATCCAGCCAGGTAATGACATAACCAAGCACACTCTTCCAATATCAGTCCTCACCAGAGGATTCTGTGGCCATAAAAAGAGCAGGACTTCTGCATCTCCTAACATCCATCGTTGCTGTCACTTGTGATAAGCACCTGGCATCTGCCGCCAAAGGCTCTGCCCACAACAAAGACTCCTCCTTGCAAGAACAACAGATTACCTGGGCCAGACCAGGATATTCTTTTTGTCTCATCACTCATGCTCGACTGGTTCACTAATCCTTTTTCCTATCCCCTTTCTCTTAATGTTAAATGTTTGTTGTGGAACATTTAGTCTATAATATTTATACACTGAATAAGTATACTATTACGTATGGTTTGCAAAATTGACTGACTTGTGGAGTGACTTGAGCCTGTGCGCCCGTGGCTCTGACTACCGAGTAAACAGGAAGTACTAAGGAGAACTGCCTCCTTGGGAACTCCATGGAGCTCTTGGCTTTTGTAATTGAAATAGCATTAATAAAAGTCTAACATTGTGGAAAGACACAAATGTGCATGGACTTGGTTATCTCTGACTTGCATCCTTCACAGTAGCTGGGATTATAGGCATGAGCCACCGCACCTGGCCTCATCTATGCCTTTTAAAAGATGTTTATTCGCCGGGAGCGGTGGCTCACGCTTGTAATCCCAGCACTTTGGGAGGCCGAGGCGGGCGGATCACGAGGTCAGGAGATCGAGACCATGGTGAAACCCCGTCTCTACTAAAAATACAAAAAATTAGCCGGGCGAGGTGGCGGGCGCCTGTAGTCCCAGCTACTCGGAGAGGCTGAGGCAGGAGAATGGCGTGAACCCGGGAGGCGGAGCTTGCAGTGAGCCGAGATCGCGCCACTGCACTCCAGCCTGGGTGACAGAGCGAGACTCCGTCTCAAAAAAAAAAAAAAAAAAAAAAAAAAGATGTTTATTCTACCATATGCAGCTTTTCTAGGTGTATCAGGGGAGTTTTTCAGGATAAGAAACCTGCCAAATTTCTGGAAGTGAAAGTCTTGAAAGTTTCCTAAATATTCTAAATATGTATTGTAGTCAGCACAAATAGTAATTTCCCATAAGAATCTCACAGTTTAAATAGCTGACAGATATTTATAAAACATCTGCTAGATTTTATTAGGGGTATGTCAATTTAATCTAAACAACTCACTTTGTTTCAGTGTTAATGTGTTTATATAATAATTTTTGTTTTCATAGATATATTTTACAGTTATTAAATAGAGAATAACAATACATGTCTAATAGTTTAAGAAAAAAAGTAAGAGACTTTTCCTTTATTAGAACAAAAATGAAAGGAATTCTTTCATAGGCATTAGAATAAAAACGAAGGGAATTCTTTCATAGCAGTGCAGTAAAGAAAAGGGGAGGAAGGTTGTGCAGGGACAATCTTCAAACTGGTTAAGACAAGTTTAGTTAGAAAGAACATTCTGAGTTGGACTGACTAAACCAGATGTGAGGGGGCACCCAATGTTTGGTAAAAAAAAAAAGGTTTTGGTATGACCATACAAGCAAGTATACCCATTAGTTATGACCAGTGGAAGAATGGAACTCTGTAAATTTGGGAAGTTCTGTTCTAGAACTACACACTGAAGATCGAGTAGGTATTATTTCATCTGAGGTTCATATTTTGTGGTCATGACTGCTTAGATATTTTTATTTTGCATTTGTTCTCTTTTTATATTTGAAATTTCACCCTGACTTAGTAGGTATCCTAGCTAGCTTCTGACTGCTCCTCCCCCATTTTCTAGCCTCTTCCTCCTTCAGCTCCTGGAGGCTCATGCATTTCCACAGTGGTCTCTTGCCCCTGACTTACAGTTGAGTTCAGTCAATGACAGGCACTAGGATGGGTAGAAGGAGAATGAGTTGCATATGAGATGAATGCATATAAGTACTTATTTCCACAGCATGCTCCCTGACAGGTCATCATGGGTTATCTGTGTTTCTCTACCCAAGGTCATGGCTCCTGCCAGGCAATAGTTCCATACAGTTACCATCTCCTGGTTATGGTAACTCTTGCCCCTTCAGGCTTTGAATGGTCCCTGTGCCTCCTTGCTACTAGCTCCACAAGCCATTGACACTGCCCACCTCTTTATTAAACTCTCTTCAAATTATCTAACTTGATTGTTCCATCCAATTCTTGCTGACTGATACAGCTGTATAATTTTAGTGTGAAATGAGGCTGAGGACATTGGAAGGGAACAACCCTGCTGATATGGTCAGATACGTTTTTTAAAAGATTACTCTGGCTGTAATAAAAAACAATTGTAAGAAAGCCAGAATGGATGTAGGTAGATCTATTAGGAAATTTTATCGGTTGCCCTGGAGAGACTAATACTATTTGTCATGGATTTAGATGAGATGATGATGATTACTCCCAGGTTTCCAGCTTGTGTAACTGGATAGTATAGCAGCCATAACATGGAGAACACTGGAACAAACCAGGTTTTCCAAGTATAGGCAAGCAAGCACAGGGAGCAGCTCATTTATTTTGATTCTGAATATGTTTAGTAGAAGGGGTCTTCAGGACATCCAAGATGAGGGCAAGGGGCCAACTGGACATATGGGTCTGGGGAGCTTGGAAGATGAAAATTTGTGAGACATGTACAGAGATTGGATGGCCTGAGAACAGAGTAAAGAGTGAAAAGAGGAGAGGGCTAGGAATGAAACTCGAGGAATCCCATCATATAATGACTAGTGAGAGGCAAAGTGTACAAATGAAACTGAGAAGGACTAGCCAGAGAGCAAAGAGGAATTCAGCTATCGAAATAGATCTGAGTCTAACACAAATATCTGATAGTCTGGTGTGAGTTTTTCCAACATTCAGATTCATCCCACCTGAGGATGACAGCCAGTGGTTGCAAAGTCTCACTAGGTTCCTCTCAAACCTTGGAAAGCCACAGAGACAGGTATGTAGGTCACGGTTTAGGAATACTGGCTCAGAGCCAGATAACCTGGGTTTGCATACTAATTTCATCTTCTATCAGCTATATGACCTTGGGCAAGTTGCTTAACCTGTATCATCCATAAAATGGAGATAAATTTATTACTTCCATCTTAGGCACTGTGAAAAGTAGACAAAAATAATGTATACAAGTTCTATAGCACAGTGTATGACACACAGTAAATTTTGGATGTTATTCTCATTTTTCATGAAAAGATTAGGGAATAATACAAGGAAAGCAAAACAAAACAAAAGGTAAAAGAAAGAGAGATAAAATATAATGATAGAAAGCCCAGATCATATATCAGTAGGTTAGAGAGACTGGGGAATGAGGAAAAGCAGGATGAGAATGGCAAGTATCCCCAATCTACTGGAATCAACGGGTCCCCTGCCAGCTTCCATACCCTCTAGTGCTTCTGCAAAAAAGCAGTGAAGTACCCGAAAAGGCAAGTGGAAGAGGAGTGGGTAAGTGAAGGACTCAGGCCTTCTACCAACTGAATAATTAGATTTCAAATGATTGAAAGCGTACTATAAGTTTTTTTATCATATGCAAATAAGCTCACAAATGCATTTCTGCAACATCAGTGGAAAATATTGTGAATGTGGCTGACAATTGAAGTTTCTGATTCCAAACATTTTAGGAACCTACAGAGCTATTTCAGTTTCTGAAGCAGTGGCTCTGTGAAGGTGACCAACTTGTCATGGTTTGCCTAGGATTTTCCTGGTTTTAGTACAGTTAAGTCCCGACAAACCCCTCAATCTGGGTAAACTTGAGATAGTTGGTTACTCTACTGGTATCTCCCTCTGATACTGAAGGAAAAAAAAAAAACACTTCCCCCAACTAGTGTGACACCAGGAATTATAACTAACTTGCTGTTTATGAACAGAGAAGAGTGGATCCCTAAAGGGTATGATTTAAGAGGGTACCAAAAATTTTTTGTCTCCAAGCCAAATTGTTCCTCATTTTTAGCACACTTTCTGCTCCCATTCCACTGATTGACCCTGACTGAAATTCTGAACTGGCTGACCCTTGGGCTGGGGCCACCTGACGCTTCCTTCAATGTCAAGCAGCCTTGGAGAAGCTAGAAAGCTCTTAGCAGGCACTAACATTTTACATCAATATAATTTATCAAATTTGTCAGTTCCCTGGCAGACACCGGTGGAAATGGATTAAAATGATGTAAGTTTTAGGGGAGTATGTAGCAGGTCAAGAAAGAGTCAGATCACGGAGGAAATACCACATGTATTGATTTAGATAGGGTACCATTGTGGAAACCTCTAGACTTCTAGACAAAAATTTCCAAATCTTTTTTCCTTGGAACACTTGTCCCAAGTTTCTCTGTAAAAGGGCTCCTTGGCAAATTATCTTTAGAAAACCTGACATGCCATCTGTCGTTTTTTTAGAGATTTAATATGCAGAATAGCACAGTAAGAGCTCTGAGAAGCTCAGCATTAAATAATGCTTTTAAATTTTCTTTAACTCATCATTTTTCCATTTTATTTTATCATTAAGCCTTTTACAGTAGTATCTCTCAGAACTAGTATGCTGCAGAACAGTTTTTAGGAAAAATGCTATAATTTCTGAAGAGAAAAAAAATTCCTTCTGCACACTAGAGGTAAACTGATACTAAAGAAAATAACCAGATAGGAGAGTTTTAAAAAAAACTCATCTGCTTCACAATAGGGCCAAGCATGTATTCATTCACTCATTCCACAAATCTTTACGATGACTAAATGTGACCACTGACTATGGGGCAGGCAGAGTTTCACATGTTGGAGATACAGGAAAGAGCTAGACAAAGACTGCCTTCATAGAGGTTTCATCCTTTAGGGAGAATATAAAATTGAACCTAGGCTTTTAATCCTCTTTGAACATGTATGTAAAATAAACCTTCAGACCATGAGGTGAGTTAAAAGTCCCTACTGGAGTTTGAACAATTACCTTGCTAACTCTTAACCTTATGGACCTAGATCTGAATCCCTAGTTCTGTCAGCCCCCGCTTCAACTCCTCTCAATGTCCTTGAACCTCAGCTTTCCTCTGTGGAATTATCACTCTAGATGTTAGTATGCTGAGGCATCTTCAGCAGAGTAACCAGTTCCAGCCTATGACTGACAAATGCTAATCCTGGCATCCCAGATGGATGGACGAGCCCTAGATCTTCAGGGCGCAGGGTGGTGTTAAAGTGGTAGTGCTGAGGGAGGTATTCAGCAGCAATGATATATATTGAATATTTAAAATGTCACATAAATTCACATAAATTGATAAAACATTCCATTTTATTAGACAGCAGGAGGAAGAATTACTCTAAAACTCAAACATATACTTGTTTTGAAAAGCAAGGATTCAAGCCATGTCTATCCTAGTTCTTTTCAGATATTTCACACTTACTCCTTTCAAGGTAGCACATCTAAAGTATTTCAATTATTTAGTTATATAAATCTAAAAAAGGCAAGAGGAGATAGAAAATTAATGTTCTAATATGCACTGGTATTTGTAAGATGAAATCATTATATAAGACTCCTGGCAAGTGGCCAAAATAATATGTCAGTTGCAAAAATTGGAGTAAAACCATCTTCAATAGCTATTCTAAAGCTAAACCAAGTTAACAGATAAAGTACTTGACATTTAATGACATTTTTAAAACTAAATGAATTTTACTCTTTAATTTCCTATAAGCAAAATTTTAATTAAAAATAAGTACAATGTTAATAACTTCCAAAAATGACAACAGCCTCCTTCATTTTAAATTACTAAAATATTTTCCATTTTTCATTTTATAACTTTAGGCAGTAGTGTCCTCACAGATGTTTAAAAACTGGCTCTTTGGGTGGGGAGGAGGAGTTCTGATTTGTAGCATTTGCCAGTTTCCATGGTGTTAAATATGCCCATTCACTGTGGTAGGTTTCAACCTACCAGAGTGATATCATTTTGGAGCTGAAAGCTGCATATAATTAGCTGTCCTGAGTCAATGGAAGCCAATGAGAGGGGCCTACTGAACATCACAGACTAGATTTTCATATTCTGTGTACAGCTTTACTGAAATCCATTTCTTAAAATTAAGGGAACTGCCACCAGGTGATGAGAAATGCATGGATTCTATGTTTCCAGAAATACAAAGAAATTCATATCATGAATCTTGAATTTTCAAAGTCTACATTAAAGAAAACCCAAATCCCAAACTATAGCTCTTTATTAGAGTTGCTAAATTATGTAGAGATATTTAACATTTTTTTCTTAACAGGCAGTATAGCATGGTGGGTAACAGAGCCAGAGTCCTGATACTGAGTTCAGACTCTGCCCCTCTCTACCTCTGTGATTTGGGGCTAGTTATTTTATTTTTATCTCTTTGTACTATTGTTTCATTACCTGTGAATAATAGAGCTAATTATCACATTAGCTAATAGAGTTATTGTGAGGATCAAATGAGATAGTCTATATAAAGAGATTTGCAACTGTGCATAGTACAGTGGGAATTTAATTGTATTAATATTATTAATGTCATTGGCTAATTCTAATGAAATACGTTCATCAAGTTGTTGATTGAGGGTTGGCTCAGCTGCCAACTATGCTGGGACTTTGGCATTCTAGGGTCAGTGAAAAGGAATGGATCTGGAGACAGGCAGAGACTTGCCTGCTGAACAACCAGGGATGGTCTCCCAACTCCACCACTTGGTGACTTTACCCCTCTATGTCTGAGTTCTCTTATATGTAAAACAGGCAAATAATATTACATGGCCGGGTGCGGTGGCTCACTCCCATAATCCCAGCACTTTGGGAGGCCAAGGCAGGTGGATCACGATGTCAGGAGTTCAAGACCAGCATGGCCAAGATGGTGAAACCCCGTCTCTACTACAAATACAAAAATTAGCTGGACGTGGTGGCAGGTGCCTGTAATCCCAGCTACTCAGAAGGCTGAGGCAGAGAATTGCTTGAACCTGGGAGGTGAAGGTTGCAGTGAGCTGAGATCGCGCTACTGCACTCCAGCCTCGGCGACAGAGCAAGATTCCGTCTAAAAAAAAAAAAAGCACCTAATTCATAGCATTGTAATGAAGGTTAGTATATATATATATATCACTTAGAATAGCATATTGGCATACAGTAAGCACTCGATAAACATTAGTTATTATTTTTTAAGGTATAGACTGTTGAACAGGAAGTGTGCTAAAGTTGTGACTTGGCCAAAAGTATAAATGTCATCAGTTGACAGCAGTAGGCTCTAAATATTGTTACTGCTTCCTTGGTATGGATTCAGGAAATGGGGCAGAACAGTATATAAGGACAATTGTTTGAATAACTCATAGGAAAAAAGAAAAACAGAAATAAAGAAATGAGTCACTGACTGAAAAAGATAATTTGATAACTTTTTCAATAATTTATACTAAATTGTTGTGATACCATAGCTTAATATTTCTCTAGCTTATTCTTCACATTGTATTAATAATTGTCTTCCAACTTGTCTTAAATAATCTCTGGGGATATGTTGCTCCTAGAAACTGCACGGTGCATTACAACCATATGGAGTCATTATGAAACGTACTAATGCTTAGAAACTGGCTTAGTTATTCTAGGGTAGGACCTGGACATCTGCATTGTTTTCAAATGGCCCAGATTATTTAAGTGTGCAGCTGGGCTGAGGACTTCTATCTTAGAAGAACATGGTTTCAGAATTCAAATCAGTGGCCATTAAAAACCTTCTCCTCACAGCTGCTAGCTTTGAGTATTGCAGCATGATGAATAATTCCTATGACTATCCCTTTTTCTAACACTCTACTGAAATCAGATTTTAATTTCTTTCTTTCATTAAGCAAAGGGGGAAAAAAGGAGTAAGAAAGAAGAAAAAATTTTTCAACCAACATTTTTGTCTTTATGCAACCAATACTTATTGAACACCTGCTACAGGTCAAACATGGTGTTGACTTCTAATGAATAATGTGGATTTCATAGCCTGTTAAAGGAATCTGTGGCCTGAAGTTCAAAGAGTACCTCCTACCTGGTTAAAATTAATTTGCAGATTCTTTAGGTGAAACTTTTTTCTTCAAGATTTTTTATTGTGGTAAAATGTACCTATCATAAGATTTACCATCTTAATTATTTTAAGTGTATAGTGCAGTGGTATTAAGTACATTCATATTGTTGTGCAACCATTAACACTATCTATCTCCAGAGCTTTTTTTTGTTTGTTTTTTTCCAGATTGAGTCTCGCTCTGTCGCTCAGGCTGGAGCTCAGTGGCGCGATCTCGCTCACTGCAAGCTCCGCCTCCCGGGTTCACGCCATTCTCCTGCCTCAGCCTCCCGAGTAGCTGGGACTATAGGCATGCGCCACCACGTTCTACTAATTTTTGTATTTTTTAGTAGAGACGGGGTTTCGGCATGTTGGCTAGGCTGGTCTCGAAAGCCTGAACGCAAGTGATCCGCCCACCTCGGCCTCCCACAGTGCTGGGATTATAGGCATGAGCCACCATGCCCAGCCTACAGAGCTCTTTTCATCTGGCAAAACTGAAACCCTATACCCCTTAAATAACAATGCAATCACTCACCTCCACTGCCAGCCCCAGGTAGTCACCATTCTACTTTCTGTGTCTATCAATTTGACTCCCCTAGGTACCTCATATAAGTAAAATCATATAGTATTTGTCTTTTTGTGACTGGCCTATTCCCCTTAGCATAATGTCCTCAAGGTTCAACCATGTTGTAGCATATATCAGAATTATTTTCCTTTTTAAGGCTGAATAATACTTCCTTGTATGTGTATATCACATTTTGCTTATCCATTCATCTATTGATGGTTACTTTAGTTGCTTTCATGTTTTAGCGGTTGTGAATAATATTTCTACGAACATGAATGTACAAATATCCCTTTCAGACCTTTCCTTCTGTTTTTGAAATTTTGTTTAGAGTTGGGTCTTGATCTGTTTCACGGGCTGGAGTGATCATGGCTCACTGCAGCTCCAACTCTTGGGCCCAAGGGATCCTCCTGCCTCAGCCTCTGAGTACCTGGGGCTACAGATGCATGGCCACCACACCCAGGTAAGTTTATTTATTTTTTAGAGATGGGGTCTTGCTATGTTGCCCAGGCTGGTCTTGAACTCCTGACCCCAGGTAATCCTTCCACTTCAGCCTCCCAAGTTTGCTGGGATTACAGGCATGAGCCACTATACCTGGTTGAAACCCTGCTTTCATTTCTTTTGGATATATACTCAGAAGTAGAATTACTGGATCATACTGTCATTCTATTTTTAATTTTTTGAGGAAACACCATACTGGTTTCCACATTGACTGTGCCATTTTACATTCCCATCAGCTGTGCACAGTGTTCTAATTTGTCCACATCCTCACCAAACCTTGTTGTTTTCTGTTTTATTGATAGTAGTCATCCAAATGGGTGTGAGATGGTATCACGTTGTGGTTTTGATTTCTATTTCCCTAGGAATTAGTTACATTCAGCATCTTTTCATGTGCTTGTTGATCAGTTATATATCTTCTTTTGAGAAATGTCTATTCAAGTTCCTTGTCCATTTTCAATCTGGTTGTTTGTTTTTTTGCTGTTGAGCTTTAGGAGTTTTTTCTATATATTCTGGATATTAATCCCTTATTAGACATATGATTTGCAATATATTTTCCTATTCAGTAGGTTGCCTTTTCACTCTGTTAATGACATCCATCAATGCACAAAAGTTTTTAATTTTAATGAAGGCTAACGTCTATTTTTTCTTTTGTTGCTTGCGTCCTTGGTGTCATATCCAAGAAATCACTGACAAATCCAATGTGGTGAGGATTTTGCCCTATATTTTCTTTTGAGTTTTGTAGTTTTAGGTTTTATGTTTAACTTCTTGATCCATTTTGAGTTAATTTTTGCATATGGAATTAGATAAGGATCTAGCTTCATTCTTTTGCATGTGGATATCCAGTTATTCTAGCACCATTTTTTGAAAAGACTTTCCTTTCCCTCATTGAATGGTCTTGGCACCCTTGCTGAAAATCATTTGACTATGTGTATGAGGGTTTATTTCTGAGCTCTCTATTCTATTCCAACGGTCTATTTGTCTGTCTTTATGCCAGTTATTTGGGTAAAATTTTGATAGGTGGAAGATTACTGTTAGTATCAGTAGAGGGTCAAAAGAAATATCAGAGCTATAGAAATTTGTGCCAATAAAATATTTTTAGACTGGCAACATGTAAGCCATATATTTATATAACCCAGCTTCTAGCCACCTCCAGTTTGTACTGGCATCTTTAGAAGGAGCAGCAGCAACAGAAATAGCCCAATACAGCCTCTGATACCCTCTTTTCAACATTTCTCTTTCTGCATGCCTCTGTGGTTCCTCCTTGCTTGATCTGCCCTTCTAACAATTCCAACAAGCAGGCTGATAAGAAGGGAAGATTTCTTTTTTCAGGTTTTGAGCTTACATTGGGAGGGATAAAGTAGTCAGTTTGATTGTCAGTCATTTTTACTTTGGTGTAAAATACAGAATGCTGATGATCTGGGGTACTTAGAGACCACTGAGACAGAAATAGCAGGGAGAAACATCTACTTTGACATCTACTTTACTGCAGAGTCAGGACTATAAAAACCCAGATATCTGTTCAGCATTTCTTCCACCCTATTGCTTCTTCATGGTGGAGTCAAGAGCAGGTGTTTTAGTAGAAGTTTGGCCACGGGTTCTCAGTGCTTTGGGCTGGATTGTGAGTGCAAACGATGTGGCAAAGGATGCAAAACAGGATGATACTGATGAAAAGCATTGCCTGCCTTTGTATTTTGCAAACACATAGCCCTTGATCAAATTCGACTAAGAGAGATGAATTGGGTATTTTGAAATACTGAACTAGTTTCAAAAGAGTTGATGTTTGTCCCATTCTTATGAAGTTCGCAAGATGCTCTCAGCTATTCAGAGCACTCACACAGAGTACGTACTTGAATATCAACACAGGATAATGCTATTCTTGTCCTGGGGATGATCAGAGGGTTTCAGGCTCCTGCTATTTCACATTCTGCTTGCTACAAAAAGAGAGAGGTGAAAATCTCTCACAGCAGGAGAAGCGCTTTCCTTGTCAGAAATTCTCACATAAGTAGTTTCTAGTTATTCTCTTAATCACTGTACCCTTGGTTTTCTGATTTCATCATATTTTTGGAAAGTCTTATTATACAAAGGGCATGGCAGTTTAACAATAATGCTGGGCAAGAAAGGAGTCTTTGGTGTGTTTGCTGTGTAAAGCAGCCAAAAAAAATCCCAGCAAAATTTACAGAATTAATACATTTTCTTCTTGATTCTCCAGGGTTTCCACCTAAGGCAAAAATCAGTACTGAACAAATTTAGGCCAGAAGATATTGTATTTGGATAGCTTACTTGAATTGCCTGACTTGGGAGCTTTTTTGTTTCTCATTTGTGATTTTCATGGGCTACCAATATGCTATAAAGTTAGGTATTTCCCATCTGGGTTGGGTGTGGGATTTCTTATTAAAAATGAAGTTATAACAGGAAGACAAAATGTAATTGTACCAATCTGAGATTATGGCTGGAGTATATTTATTCAAAGAAGAGTTCTTCTTTTAATAGCTAGTAGTTATGGTCTAGTGTCAAAATTTCTGCATGCCTTTTAAAATCAAGATATTTGAAAGAGGCCTTTTTGATGCTGTGTGTTGAGTCTTGAAATTGTTTGAGTGCTGCTCTGCCAAAGACTCTCAGTGCTGAACTTGAAAAGTTGTTTCAATGGACAATCATTTAGAACAGTTAGAGGAAATAAGCATTTGAACGAATCATTGACCCAAACAAGAAAAACTTCCATATTATTTAAAATGCATCAGAAACCCTCAAGTAATCAACAGCAAATGTGAGTTCATTGGAACATCCCTAGATCTTTCTTCCAAGAGCAAAATGGCGAATCATCCTTCTAGGGTCTATCAAAAATTAACATTCTTCAAGGTTCCTTTCATAGCACTTACTTTAGGGTGTGTTTTACCTTATCAGAGGAGAGTATGAGTAGGCGAGTGTTAAAATAATGCATTCTAGCCAAAAACGTCATTATTCCCTACAATTTTCTGCTCCTGTACAAAATACAACTTTTTAATATTACTATCCAAACAATCCCACTAAATAAATAATGAGAATTAATCAAAATTAAAATGTTAATTATCTATAGTCTCTAATCTGTCCAAAATGATTCACCTATTTGAAAGATTTATTGTTGAACTTCTTGCATTAAAAATATGTCTATGAATGCTGAAAATATTATTATATTTCTTATCTGGGTGGTGGATACATGGGTGTCTTCACTTTGTATGTATATTACACCTCAATAAAATATAAAAATAGGTAATATAAGACATGTTCCATAATAATAAACTTGGAAAAAATATTTGCAGCTCATATCCTAGACTAAGGGTTAATTGTCCTAATCTATATATAACTATATATAATTATATAGGCTATATATAAGCCTCCTAAAATCAAAATGAAAAAGATCTATAACCCAAGAAAAAAATGTGCAAAGGATATGAACTTATAGTTCACAGAAAAAAGAAGTACAAGAGGGTCTTAAATATATATGATAATGTGCAATCCCATTTCAAGACAAATATAAATAAAACTTTATTGAAACAGAACTTTTTGTCTATCAGATTGTTCAAGGTCAGAAAGATTGTTAACACTATGTGGCAAAATCAAGGAGATCTTCAAGATTTTCTACATTACAGAGAGATGTGAATTGGTACCACTTTTATGGAGGACAATTTGATGATATCTATCACATTTACAAATGGATTTTCTTTGACCCAGCAATTCTACTTGTAAAAATTTAATCTATAGAAATGTTCAAGAATTTGTAAGTTGACACATATACAAGGATATGTGTGGCAGCATTGCTTTCATGAGCAAAAGATGAAAAGCAACCTAAATGTCTACCAGTAATGGACTGGTAAAATAATCCTAAAGTCAAACAAGATACCCTTAGCCCCAGAAAAGAATGGGGATATTCTTTATGAGCTGATGAAACAGGAAATTTTCCCTGACCACTTCACGGGACTCATGAAAGAGGTGGCTCGTTTACTCAGCCTGCAGTTCTCAACCCCTCACAGGAGGGGAAGCATGCAGGTGAATGGGTGCAGGGGCCAGGACAGGTGCTTCTGGGCGCTGGCAGGAACAGAACTCTTTGAGGCCCTGCGGCAGCATCTAGGGGGATACCCGCGACCCCTGGAGCCCCAGAGTGCGTGTGTTACAATGTGCGCTTTAGCTTTGCTGTTTGTGGACAGCTTAAGTGTTTAACATCTCAGTGTAACAGCCGTCCGTATCCTGAGCTCTTGTTCGGTGTCAGGAAGAATCAGGTCGCACAAACGAATTGAAGATGGTAAATGCAGGAGATTTTATTGCTGATGAAAGTGGCTCTCAGTGGGATGGAGAGCTGGAAAGAGGATGGAGCCGGAAGGTGGTCTTCCCCTGGAGTTTGGCCGTCCCTGGCCAAACTCTTCTCTGAGGTCCCACCGTCAAGCTGTCTCTGTCAAGTCAAGCTGTTTCTCTCTGATATCCAGCTGCTTCTCCTCTTCTCTCCTCTGCTGCACCACTGCAAGTGGGGGCTGGGTTTTTATAGGTATAGGATGTGGAATGGGGCAGTCTAGGGTGGTTTTGGAAAAGGCAACATTTGAGCAGGAAAACGAGGATGTAAAGTTCTCATTTTGAGTTGCGGGTCCAGGCTTGAGGGTGGGTCCCTCACCGGGGACCGCCCTCCTCTACCCAGTATTTCCCTGCCTCCTGTCCGTATCACTGATATGGAATGATCTCCAAGATATATTGCTGGGTGAAAAAGAAAAACAGGGTACAGGACAGTGTATATATTACACTATTATCCACAGAAGAGGGGGGATATGTGCTTGTATATGTGCTTGTATATGCACAAAATATGCCTAGAGAAATAGATCAGAAATTCGTTACTCTTATCATTGCTTGTTTTCTTGCTTCCTGTCTCCTAGAATGTCAGGTTGGAGGACAGAGAGCTATTAGCCCTGCTTTGATCGCTACACCAATTAGAGAACGTGTTACACAGAGAAGATTAACACTTATTGAATATCAGCACTCAAACAGACAAACCCAAACACACAAAAACAGGTTTTACACAAACCTCAACATAAGTCAACAGATACATGATTTTCAATAAATTAATTGAGAAACTCGTATCATTGATTGCTCTACAGATGGTAACTGGGTGGCTTGGGAACGAGGTTCAAAGAAGACTTTTCATTACATATCTTTCTGTACCTTTTGAATATTGAACTAAGTGAATATATTACTTCCAAAATAAAAGGATAAAAATTTAAAAATATGCCCATGAGTTTCTGTCTTTCAAGTAAACCTGAGATATCCTGCAAACAGAAATAGGTCAGAAGCATGGTGGGTGCACGAGGGATCTTCTCCAGCCTTAAGGGGTCGGCAGGCCAGAGAAGTCAATGCATGTAGTATATTTTAGTTAAAAAAAATCCAGGGATTCTGTTCTGTTTTGTGTTGTGCCGATTTTGACTGACTGTTCATGTTCCTAGTGAGTTATCATTGTTACTAACAGGGCAAATTATGGCCGGCTACAGTGGCTCATGCCTGTAATCCTAGCACTTTGGGAGGCTGAGGCGAGCGGATCACCTGAGGTCAGGAGTTCGAGACCAGCCCAGCCAATATGGCAAAACCCCATCTCCACTAAAATACAAAAAATTAGCCAGGTATGGTGGCACATGCCTGTGGTCCCAGCTACTCAGGAACTCAGAAGGCAGAGGCTTCAGTGAGCTGAAATCCCACCACCACACTCCAGGCTGGGGGACAGAGTGAGACTCTGTCTCAAAAAATAAAATAAATAAAATAAAATAAAAGGCAAATTACTAAAAAAGCAAAAATTTTGGTAGGGAATTATACAGTCTCTTTCAATACCAGTTCCATTACTCTAAGAAATCCTAGGAATCAGTTAAAGATTGTGGTTATTCAAATTCTAATTCAATCCGATATTTTTTGAAATATTGCTGTCTTTCTGAAGAATGGCCTTTATAGAATGCCCCAAAGAGAATTCATAGGACACAAGAAAAGACAGTCTTGGCATTAAGACAACCAGCTTGCTGGGTTGGTATCATGTCTTATTTGGTCTTCAGCAGGTGTCTAACACTCTGTAAAAAATCAAAACTGTTTTTGGCAGTTAATTAGCAAGTGGGGGTCCTGTACAGCCAATCTGGTTGTGCCAACACCAATCATTAAAGTAGCTGAGAAAAATTAGACCACATGTAGCAGTGGCCTTAATTCCTCATGATGGTAAGATATATGCTTAGTGAAATTGTTTAACTGTTTCATACTATTGATATGAACAGGAGACAGGGAAATACTAGATAGAAGAGGGCAGTCCCCAGCAAGGGCTCCACCCTCAAGCCTGGACCTGCAGCCCAAAGTGAGAACTTTACATCCCCCTTTTCCCACTCAAATGTTGCCTTTTCCAAAACCACCTGGCCTGCCCTGACCCTATACTGTACCCATAAAAACCCCAGGCTCCACTGGCAGCAGCGTGGCAGAGGAGAGAAGAGAAGAAACAGCCAGATGTTGGAGAGAAGCAGCTTGACTTCAGAGGGATGGCTTGATGGCAGGATCTCAGAGAAGAGGTCCCTCTGAAGTCAAGCTGTCCCTCTGAAGTTAAACTGCTTTTCCAGGGGAAGACCACCTTCCTGCTCATCCCCTTTCCAGCTCTCCATCCCACTGAGGGCCACTTTTGTTGGCAATAAAATCCCCCACATTTACCATCTTCAATTCATTTGTGTGACCTGATTCTTCCTGGATGCTGAACAAGAGTTCAGGATACAGAAGCCTGTCACACTGAGCTGTTAAACCCTTAAGCCATCTGTGGACAGCAAAGCTAAAATAATGCACTGTAACACATGTCCTTTGGGGCTCTGAGGGTCATGGGTACTCCCCTAGATGCTGCCATGGGGCTGCATGAAGTTCTGCTCCTGTGGGTTCCCAGAAGCACTTATCCTGGTACCTGCACCTGCTCACCTGTGTGCTCCCCCTCCTGCGAGGGATTGAGAGTGGCAGGCTGAGTAAATGAGGCACCTTCTTCATAAGTCCCATGAAGGAATCAGGGAAATTTTTGTTTCACTATTAGGATAGAGAGATCATTTTCAGTGATCACATTTGGTTTTTGACATGGAAAACCTGCACTGTCAGCTTCCCTACTTTTGAGATTTTGGGACTCAGACTGGCTTCCTTGCTCCTCAGCTTGCAGATGGCCTATTGTGGGATTTCACCTTGTGATTGTGTGAGTCAACACTCCTTAATAAACTCCCTTTCATATATACTTCTATCCTATTACTCCTGTCCCTCTAGAGAACCCTTACTGATACAGACGTTGGTACTGGGTAGTGGGGCACTGCTGTAAGGATACCCAAAAATGTGGAGGCAACTTTGGAACTGGGTATCAGGCAGAGGTTGGGACAGTTGGAGGGCTCAGAAGAAGACAGGAAAATGTGGGAAAGTTTGGAACTTCCTAGAGAATTGCTGAATGGCTTTGACCAAAATGCTGATAGTGATATGGACAATAAAGTCCAGGCTGGGGTAGTCTCAGATAGAGATGAGGAACTTGTTGAAAACTGAAACAAAGGTGACTCTTGTTGTGCTTTAGCAAAGGGGCTGGTGCCTTCTTGCCCCTGCCCTAGAGGGCACATAGAAATATGTGGAACTTCGAACTTGAGAGAGACGATTTGGGGTATCTGGTGGAAGAAATTTCTAAGTGACAAAGCATTCAACAGGAAGCAGAGCATAAGAGTTTGGAAAATTTGCAGCCTGACAATGCAGTAGAAAAGAACCCCATTTTCTGGGGAGAAATTTAAGCTGGCTATAGAAATTTGCATAAGTGATGAAGAGCCAAATGCTAATTGCCAAGACAATGGGGAAAATGTCTCTAGGGCACATCAGAGACCTTCAGGGCAGCCCTTCCCATCACAGACCTAGAGGCCTAGGAGGGAAAAATGGTTTTGTGGGCCAGGTCCGGGGCCCTCCTGCTCTATGCAACCTCAGGACATGGTGCCCTGAATCCTAGCTGTGTCTAAAAAGGGCTGACATAGAGCTCAGGCCTTTGCTTCAGAGAATGCAAGCCCCAAGCCTTGGTGGCTTATATGTGGTGTTGGGCCTGTGGGTGCACAGAAGTCAAGAACTGAGGTTTGGGAACCTCTGTCTAGATTTCAGAGGATATATGGAAACACCTGGATGTCTAAGCAGAAGTTTGCTGCAGAACCATGAGGTTCCCCTCATGAAGAACCTCTGCTAGGGCAGTATAGAAGGGAAATGTGGGATTGGAAACCCCACAGAGTCCCCAGTGGGGAACTGCCTAGTGGAGATTTGAGAAGAGGACCACTGTCCTCCAGACCCCAGAATGGTAGATCCACTGACAGCTTGCACTGTGCACAGACATTCAACACCAGCCCATGAAAGCGGCCAGGAGGGGGCTGTACCCCGCAAAGCCACAGGGGTGGAGATTCCCAAGGCTGTGGGAGCCCACCTCTTCCATCAGCATGTCCTGAATGTGGGACATGGAGTCAAAGGAGATCCTTTTGGAGTTTTAAGATTTTGAAATGGCCTCATTGCCTGAGGTACCACCTGTAGTTCTTTGTCTCATGAATAAGGAAATCAAGGAACATGAACTCCAAGGGAGAGGTTAGAGCAGATGTTTAGTAAGTGAAAGAAAGGGAGAAAGCTCTCTCCTGCAGAAAGGGATCCCAATAAAGGGTTGCCGTTTTACAGTTGAATACAAAGGCTTTTATAAACCGGGTAGTGGGGAAAATGTTTCATTTATATAAGGTGCAAAAAACTGGTTAGGACTAGGTATGTCATTTGCATAAGGTGTGAATTTCTGACAGCCCCCACCCTGCCCTCCTAGTGCACATGTGGGCTCTTGGCCAGAGTTACTCCATGTTGTTCAACCTCCCTTACTGCACACGTGTTAGGGGGCAGAATTCTTTGTTGCAGACGTGCTAGCCCAGTGTAGCTCCTCTTATCTTTGCAGTTGCAGACATGTTCCAAGTAAACCTTCCCCAGTGTAAGCTTCCTTATCTGGGTATATCCAAAAAAGGAAAGGAACGTGCTCACTGAGGCCCACCGTATATATGTGAAACCTGCTGATTACACAAAAGGCATCCTTTTATGCTGGACCTTGCTTCCTTATCTATGTGTGAAGTTTAATCTTTCAGGCTGCTTCTTCCATCAGAAAGGAAATTCAGCTAAGGACTTTGCTGTCTGCCTAACTGGTTCCTTCCTTTTTTCCTTCTCAATTTGACTGCTCTGCTGGATTTTGAACTTGCATGGGGCTGGTAGCCCCTTCGTTTTGGCCAATTTCTCTCATTTGGGATGGATGTATTTATCAAATGCCTGTACCCCTATTGTATCTAGGATGTAACTAACTTGCTTTTGATTTTACATGCTCATAGGTGGAAGGGACTTGCTTTGTCTCAGATGAGACTTTGGATTGTGGACTTTTGAGTTAAGGCTGAAATGAGTTAAGACTTTGGGAGACTGTTGGGAAGAAATGATTGGTTTTGAAATGTGAGGACATGAGATTTGGGAGGGGCCAGGAGCAGAATTATGTGGTTTGGCTGTGTTCCCACCAAATCTCATCTTGAATTGTAGCTTTCATAATCCCCACATGTCATGGGAGGGACCCGGTGGGTGGTAACTGATTCATGGGCATGGGTTTTTCCTGTGCTGTTCTCATGATGGTGAATAAGTCTCACGAGATCTGATGGTTTTATAAAGGGTAGTTCCCCTACACACACCCACTTGCCTGCTACCATGTAAGACGTACCTTTGCTCCTCCTTTGCCTTCTGCCATGATTGTGAGACCTCCCCAGCCATGGTGAACTGTGAGTCTTTCAAACCTCCTTTTCTTTATAAATTACCCAGTCTTGGGTATTTCTTCATAGCAGTATGAAAATGGGCTAATACAGTAAATATTACCTGGAAGCACACAGTGTGCATCTGTCCCTCATGGATGACGCTAAGTTTAATCACCTGGTCAAAGTATTGTCCAGTTTCTCCACTGTATAGTTACTGGGGTTTTCCCTCAGTTGCAATCAATAAGAAGGCAGTAGAGAGGTATTATGATGTTATGCAAATATCCTGCTCCTCACTAAATTTCCTCCTAGGTTTGGCATGCATTGGTGATTCTTGTATAAACCAGTCTTTACCACCATGGTTGCAAATGATGATCTCCCAAATCCAGTATTCCCTTGACATTTACCAGGAAGTCCTTGTCATTCTGTGTTAAGCAAGAGAAGTCACTTATATTCTATTATCTATCTATCCACCTATTTACCAATCATCTATCTATCTATCATTAGTAAAGACTCATGAGTTCATATTTTTCAATGATTTATAACTCATTATTTTACTTAGTGATTTTGGTATTCAAATTTTCCCATATTTGGCCAGTGGGAACCTCTTCAGCTGGCCTCTCTGCCTTTGTGACATGCCCCTATCATGTTTTTGAATACTTCTTTACTTTCTGGAATAACAAGATGTTCCTGTATTACCTTGTACCTACTCTGCTCCTGCCCAAACACTGGAAGCCATTTCTCTGAAAAGTCTTAGTTGTTTTCTGTGGGGACTGATATTAGAGACTAAAATCTGGATGCTAAGTATACTGATTGCTACTGGTATGTCTTTGCTTCTTAGCCCTTTCAGCAGTTAGGAAATATATGCATGTATACTCCTACATACATACACATATGTACAAATAAATACACACACATCAATATATACATGTACCTGTATACTGGCATTATGACAGCCAGCCTCCAAGATGATCCCCAGTGATCCCTGGCTCTGTATATTCATAGTCTTAGGTACATACAACATTGGATGAGGTCTGGTCTGTGTGACCAACAGAACACGGCAGAAGTGATGGTGTGTCACTTCTGAGATTCAGTTGTAAAATACATTGGCTTCCATCTTGGTTTCTGGTTCTCTCTCTCTCTCATTATTTTCTCTGGAAGAAGCCAGCTGCCATGTTATGAGTAGCCTATGGAGAGGCTCACATAAGGAAGAAATGAAGCTTTCTACCAACAACCATATCAGTGAGCTTGGAAGTGGATCCTTCAGCATCTATCAACCTTTTAAGATGACTTCAGTCTTAGTCAATAGCCTGGTTGTAACCTCGTGAGAGACAGTGAGTCAGAACTATCCAGCTAAGCTATTCCTGGATTCCTGACCCACAGAAATTTTGAGATAATAAATATTTTAAGCTGCTAAATTTTAGAGTAATTGTTATGCATCAGTAAGAAACTACTACTACTACTACTACAACTACACACACACACACACACACACACACACATTTTGGAAATCGTCAGTACATACCACAAGAAAGAATCCTATGGGAAGGGATTGATATCTCATCCATTTTATGGAACTGACCTACTGTGACCACCCCCACAACTGTACAAGTAAAATGTCAAGGTTAGGAGACCTGCCCAAGCATTACCAAAGTACTTAATGTCAAGGTTCAAATTAGAACTAAATTCTTTTGGTTCCTAGCACTCCTCTTACCCTAAGGATTCATTGAACTTGTTCCGCTGGTATGTATTCAATAACTAACTTAAAATTCAGAATGCTTTAAATAGGTTAATCATTTCTCAAGGCATTTATGTTTAAAACTTAAAAAATAAATTGAATCATTTCCCCTTCTTTTTATGTTGAAATCAAATGCTACGGGGCAGATTTTTATTCATAGTTCCTCTATTAAGACAAGGTATAATTTATCACATTTGAGTAACATTTTGATGTATTGCTTTTGAAGAAAACCATTTGCTAAGAGATTAGTAACATGAAATATGGATAAAGAGTTGCCTGCAAGTTGAAAAGCAAAGGTTCGTCTCAATTAACTTATATCACATTAGGCATTTATGTCAAGTGGGTACTTCATGGAATTTGACATCAGGACAAACATTATTAATAATAAATCTATCTTTCAAGTGTATTATAAAGTATAATTAGTTACTATCTGAAGACTGCTTTGTATGTAGAAATTGCTTTAAAAATTCCAAGTACTATTTCTCATTAATAACCTTGAATGCATTTGACATTAATCAAATGTGAGTTAATTTGACATGAATCAAAATTGGTCATGACCTAGGAGTGGTATAAAAGATATAATTATAAAACTTGATGGTTCTAGCCAAGTAGGGAGGAATGAAAAATGGAAATAGATACAAACATTTGAGAAAAAATTAAACACTAATTCAAAATAATAAAAAAGCAGCTCAGGGCTCAAGAAAAATAATAAAATTATGGGGCGGGAACAAAATAAGACAACCATTTGACTATTGCTTTGGATTAAAGTGATATTCTTCTCTTGCAGAATTGATCATTTGACTTCATATGAAAACCCGAAAGGAATCAAGGCAGGAAAATAATTACCCTGATAAATCTTTGCAGTATTTCAAGACTCATAAAAATTTCCAAAGGGTTATAGATGGGCATCTTTTATTTCACTGGGGTTAAGGCGAGCTCCTTCTTAAAATGTTGCCCGGTAGCTTAAAGTTAAAACTATTGTTTCTAAAACTCTTACAGTTCAACAATAAAAAGTCTAAGAAACCAATTAAAAATGAGCAAAGGAACTGAATAGACGTTCTTCCAAACAAGACACAGTTAAGACCTCATTTAATGTGTTTGTTAGGTTCTTGGAAACTGTGACTTTAAGAAAAATGTCATAAAACAAAACCACAGGCTAATTGATATGAACAAGATTTTAAGTTTTTATGGTACATTTCTGGTCACAAAAACATCACCAAAATTCTAAATAAAGTCCAAGACACTTCTTATATTATACATGGAAATAAATGTGAGCTCTACCCACATTTAGAAAAGATTAATAAAAACAAGATCATTATTTACCCACTTATTCCAGTTCAGGATCACAGGGGGCCAGAGCCTCTCCCAGTAGCTCAGGGAACAAGGCAGGAACCCGCCCTGGCCAGGATGCCACTCCATTGCAGGACACACTCATACACACACCCACACTCACTCAGACTGAAACGATGCAGACACCCCAATTCACTCAATGGGCACAGCTATGGGATGTGGGAGGAAACCAGAGTAGCCAGAGAAAACCCATGTAGACATAGGGAGAATGTACAAACTCCAGACAGACAGTGCCCCTGGCTGGGAATTGATTTTGTTTTTCTCATCAACATTATAATGAAATGACATTGAATGAAACAATGTTATTCGAGGATCTGTTATATACAAATGGCCAATAAACACATGGAGAGACATTCATTAGTCATTAAGGAAATGCAAATTAAAACCACAATGAGATACCACTTTATACTCGCTAGGATGGTTAGACCTGAAAAGTCAGGTAATAATAAGTGTTGGCAAAGATATGGAGAAATCAAAATCCTCCACACTGTTAATGGGAATGCAAAATGTATAGCCATTTTGGAAAATAGCCTAGCATTTTTTCCAAAGGTTAGAGATAAAATACTACTCCACACCTACTAAGATGATTATAATTTTTGTAAATGAAATTAACAAGTATTGGTGAGTTTGGAGAGAAACTGGAACCCTCATATATTGTTGATGGGAATGTAGAAAGTTTCAGCCACTGTGGAAAACAGTTTAGTCATTCATCAAAAAGTTATAGAATTACCATGTGACCCAGAAATTTCACTCCTAGGTATCTACCCAAAACATTGAAAGCAGGGACGTAAGCAGATACTTGTACACCAACGTTTATTGCAGCATTATTCACAGTAGCCAAAATGTGGAAACAACCCAAGTGTCCATCAACAGACTAACTGATAAACAAAATGTATTATATAGATACAAATGGAATATTATTCAGCTATAAAAAGGAATGAAATTTTGCTACATGCTACGACAGAATGAACCTTGAACACATTATCTAAGTGAAATGAGCCAGACATATATTATACGATTCTACTAACATGAGGTACCCAGGATAGGCATATTCATAGAGACAGAAGGTAGAATAAAAGTTACCAGGGGTTGAGGGAAGGAGGAATGAGGAGTTATTGTTTAATGAGTATAGAGATTCAGTTTGGGGTGATGAAATGGTTGCATAACATTGTGAGTGTAATTAATGGCACTGAAGTGTACACTTAAGAATAGTTAAAATTCCCTTTTTTTCACATAACCACATTTTGGTCAAATTTTTTAATGCCAAATTTTATGTTATATACATTTTACCATAATTTTTTAAAATTAATAATATAATACACCAAAGCCATTAAACTGTACACTTAAAATTGGTGAATATTATATGTGGAGTGTATCTCAGTAAAGCTATTACTAAAACACACACACACACACAACTATGGCTGCTGAAGCCAAAAATATCTCTTAAATGTTACTTACACACATGCACACAAATAAATATATTTGTATATTTCATCTATAATCTCAAGCAAGCTTTCCTAAACCAGTCTAGTCCCATTAGAGTTAATCCTATCCATGCATTTTCTTCATAGCATTACCACAGTTGGAATTACCACAGTTGAAACTAGATGGGTAGCTCCATGAGAACAAGGGCTTTTAATTCATTGCTTTTAATTCACTACTGCTTCCAAGTGGCTAGCATAGTGTCTGGAATATAATTGTTGTTGGATGGATGGAGGGATGGATGGATGGACGGATGGATGACTTATTGGGCTTAAAGTCTGCATGAATAGCTGTGAGTCTTGTTGGTTGATAATTTAACGCTTGCAGAATTTATGGGTTAAACAGGACAAAGAGAGTTCAAATAAGGAGGTGAACAGCACCTGATTCTTAAAATTGCCTTAAGAACTTACCCCAAGAGACATACTTATAAGCATATTGAATACAGAGTGAAACATTATTAAAGAACCAGTTACCCAAATCTGATTTGAAAAGTAACACAGGAGGTTTGTAATGGTGCTATTTTGTAGTTGGATAAAAGATTCACTTATACATTATAAGAAAAATGAGTTAGGGAGATAAAATATTAAGAGAAACTTTAAACTCTAGAAACAAACAAAGATAAGCTATTGATATGAGAGAGAAACTACACAAAGAGGTCAAGAGATCTGATTTATTTAAAGAAACAACATTTCAAGTAGAAAAACTCTAAAAAAACTAACTTGAGAGGAAAACAGACTTTAGATTGAAGAGGTCTGAAGAATAGTAAGGCAAGAGCAGAGGGCAAACTCAAACTGAAATTGGAAAAATATTCCTGGAGCTAATTACAGTCAGAAAGTGGAACCATTTCCCTAAAGAGGTAATTATAGTAAACTCAATAGCGACGTTCAAATGGAAATTAAATGTTTATGGAAAATGTGGTGTTCATTTTTCTGATAGAGGAAGTTCTTCTGGCTGACTCATGAGTTCATTACCATCTTCATTTTCTTCTATTTTTTTTGCATCTTATGAAGTTTTCCATTGTATCTGAGACTGGGTCTGACGAGTGTTTTACAATGGTGCGCTTCGTCAGCATTTTACATTTTATAGGAGACATTAGTTTAAATACCATATGTAAAACTTCACCAAAAAAACTAGGTCAGTGAAGGTTTGCAATATCATTTCTTGGTTTCAATTCAGTGCAAGAAACTATCTCAGGCCAAAGCTTCCCAATCTAAAGAACATTGAAGACCAGTGAAATATTCAAAATCTCTTATTCAGATAGTTCTACATTCTACATTCCGTAGAAAAGTATTACATTTATATACTTCAAGATACAAATTGTGATTTCTGGTTCAAATAGCAAATTTAGAACTAATGCTTACTTCTTCTCTCTCCCTAAACCTCAATGAAATGATAGTAAAGAATTAAACCCATATCACATCAGTGGAGGAGAGATTCTGAGACATTTCTAGAAAATAAAAAAGAAAGAAAGTCTGTTGACAGGTTCAATAAAGCAAAGACAAGACAACCCTGAGCTGTGCATGTGAAATAAGAATGCTGATATTCTGCAGAAGCTTGGGGAAGCAGGTACTATGAGAAAGTCAGATGGAAAGGGGAGCCAAAAAGAGTGAGGGGGTGATGGACCTTGTGTGTCTGAATAGCTCCTCTTCCAGGCTCTTCTCTCTAGGATATCAAGAATTTCATTCCCAGGCAAAAAAAAATCAGGGGGCTCTTCTCTTAGGAATTTAGTCAACTGTCAGAGGAGAATTAGAGTTATTAGAGTACATGTGTGTGCAGCCATTACCATTCTGACATTTTGAGGCCACTCTTGTGTTATGGCCAGCTCCCTGTCTGCCCCCACTCCCTGTGGATGTAGAGCTCTTGGTCAGCCGTCCTGATGATGCTAAAGAACCAATGAGAAAAACAGCAAAGGCACTCCAGGCCAGCTATTTGGAAATCAACACTGTCAGACAAAATCACAGACAGATTAGGAAACCATCACCATTGAGGGGAGAGAAAAAGCTACTGTACAGATGAAACAAAAATCCTATGAAAAAAGAAGAATCAGAAGTGGTCCTTGAGAAAAACAGAATAGATCCAAGAAAACAAATAGCAAAAGTAAGGGGAACAGTTCGGACATGATTTAAAAAAAAAAAAAAAAAAGAAAGTAGGCCACGAGCAGTGGCTCACACCTGTAATCCCAGCACTTTGGGAGGCCGAGGCGGGCGGATCATGAGGTCAGGAGTTCAAGACCACCCTGGCCAACATGGTGAAACCCCGTCACTACTAAAAATAAAAAAATTAGCTGGGCATGGTGGTGGGCGCCTGTAATCCCAGCTACTCAAGAGGCTGAGGCAGGAGATTGTTTGAACCTGAGAGGCAGAAGTTGCAGTGAGCCGAGATCACACCATTGCACTCCAGCCTGGGCGACAGGGCGAGACTCTGTCTCAAAAAAAACAAAAACAAACAACAAAATGAAAGTAAATGATTCTTCTATCAAGAAGAACAAATTAGAACTTTAGGGGGGAAAAATTTGTAATAAAGCAAATTGAACTATGGCCAGATTTGGATGGAAAATATGAAGATAATTCAGGTAGACATACTCATTATAGGAATATTAGTCTTTGAGTGGCCCAGGACATGGGCTCTAATTGTTCCATTATTGAAGAGGTTTTGTCTTACAGTCTTCAGGTCAATAGGCTCTATAGTTTGATCATTACTAGACTGTTCTGATTGGCTTGGAACCAAGCACTTTGCGTAGGTACTACAGTGTGCAGGAACTCCCAACTGCATGTATATGCAAAGTGGTGGAGACTGATGTGTGCCTTATGCCTATACACCCCCACAATAATGTGTCACATCACTCTTCACGTGGTCTCCACCACTCCCAGACTTTACTAGTTTCAGAGAATGTTGTCTTAAGCAGTCCAGAGAAGTAGGGAAATGAATTGCTGTGCCCCATAAAGGATTCTGCACAATGAAATTTGACCTTTGGCTTTTCCATTCCCAGTTTTCTGTCCCATATAGCCCTATCTTCAAGTATAATTACAAGAGAGGTAGGGCCACATGCCTCTAAGTCTTTATAAATGGTGACCTCTCCTGGCTACTAACAGTATGGCACATATACATAAAGCCTCTCTTCTGGAAAAGGACTATCTTAACCCCATACAAAATGTCCTAAGGATCTAGAGGACAAGTGGACAAATAAACAGAAGTATTTACTGATTTTACTCTAGTGTTGGTACATCATGCAAAGCTATTAAAAATACTTTTAAGAATTCTGAAAGATTCCTACTGCATGATTTCTTGGAATAAACCATTATTATGAAATAAACTATTACTATGACATAAACTATTATTATGAAAACCATTCATCTGTGCTTCATAAATGACAGGGAAAAAGGTCCACACTACTTATATCAAGCAAGATCTGACAATTAGAGCTTTGTTAGACCAAAAGAATGAAAATGTAGTTTATAGGCTCTGGAGCTGGCAGTACAGGGTTCAAACTTGATTCTGCCATTTACAGTCTGAGTGACCTTGGACATGCTACTATACCTGTCTGAGTTTCAAATTCTGTAAAATGGGATCACATACACTACTGTGGGAAACCAAAATAGGCCACCCCAAAATACACTTCTTTGTCATATTTCGAGATGGCTGTTCAGAGGGGCTGCAGACACAGGAATAGCTCTGAAAGCTGTCCTTTTGTGGGAGAGATTTGTACCTGTAGAGGAAATCTGCACTCATGAAGTAAACAGCAGATGCAAACATCCTTTCTTTGAGGCTCCCTTATCTGCCTTATCTGGTTTTAGAAAAGAAAATGCACAGGAAAAAGACTCTAAAGGTTAGGCACTTTTAAAGTTCAGACAGAGAAACTTTTACTACAGACAGTCTGAGGGCTGCTCCCCAAGGAAATGCATCTGTTTAACAGATAACCTTAGTATTTCCTCCCCTTATCTCCCCAAAACCCCTGTAACCTGTGGCCACTTCACCCAAGAGCTCCAAGGCTCTATTTCTCTCTGTACAGTGTAAAAACTTCAGTCATGTGACCCTTCGTTGAGTCTCATATTTTGTGTGCCTCCCATGCACATGTGCACATTAATAAATTTGTATGCCTCGTCTCCTGTTAATCTGTCTATTGTCAGTTGTTTTATAGACAGAAATTATCAAACCTTCAGAAGCAGAGGGAGAAAATTTCCTTTTGCCTCTACACTATTTACTGCATAGATTGTGTGGGTTAAATGAAATAATATTGTTACATAAAAAAACTTAACATAGTCCCTGGCACTTTTTTTTTTTTTTTTGGAGATGGGGTCTTGCTCTGTCACTCAGGTTAGAGTACAGTGGGGTGATCATGGCTTACTGCAGCCTTAAACTTCTGGGCTCAAATGATTCTCTCATCTCAGCCTCCTAATTAGCTGGGGCCACCAGCATGAGCAACCATGCCCACTAATTTTTTTATTTTGTAGAGATGGGGTCTCCCTATGTTGCCCAGGCTGGTCTCAAACTCCTGGGCTCAAGCAATCCTCCCACCTTGGCCTTTCAAAGTGCTGGGATTACAGATGTGAGCCATCACACCTGACCTGACCATTCACTTCTGTCAGAAAATAAAATTAGATACCGTATCCCCAAAATATTTATATTTCTTTAAAATTATATCCATGTAGCCAAATGTGTTACATACAATCCAAAAAATTAAAACAGAACTGTTTAAAGGATACAATACAGAATAAATATAAATAAAAGTTTTATTACTTTCTTCCCATATCCCAATGAGTTATCTCATGCAAATCCTTGCATACATGTACCCTACCATGGAGACTACTACAATAAAGGCACAAAATGAGACGCATTTCTCAAAAGATCTAGGTTTGAATCCAAGCCCATAATTCTCCTCTGTAATCTTCTACTATCCTTCTCTAAACTTACCTTTCACTGCTACGAAAGGTAAATTCCATAGTATAAGGAGCTTTCTTTCTGCAATCCTGGTAAGCCACACTCACTGCAATTGAAGGCTCAGCTCCTTGGCTCAGGAGCCCTCCAGGAGGCCCCTAAATGACCTCCCCAACACATGCGGTCCCATGTTAGTCCTGTCCTGCCTATTGCCAGGCCCATGTGAGTATATGCTAACTTGGACTCTGTGATGGTTAACATTGAGTGTCGACTTGATTGGATGGAAGGATGCAAAGTATTGTTCCTAGGTGTGTCTGTGAGGGCGTTGCCAAAGGAGATTAACATTTGAGTCAGTGGACTGGCAGAGGCAGACCTACTCTCAGTCTGGGTGGGCACCATCTAATCAGCTGCCAGCGTGGCTACAATAAAGCAGGCAGAAGAAGTTGGAAAGAGCAGAGTTGCCAAGTCTTCTGGCCTTCATCTTTCTCCCATGCTGGATGCTTCCTGCCCTCAAACATCGGACTCCAAATTCTTCAGCTTTTGGACTCTTGGACTTACACCAGTGGTTTTCCAGCGGCTGTCGGACCTTCAGCCACAAACTGAAGGCTACACTGTCAGCTTCCCTACTTTTGAGGTTTTTGGACTCAAACTGGCTTCCTTGCTCCTCAGCTTGCAGAAGGCCTACTGTGGGACTTCACCTTGTGATTGTATGAGTCAATACTCCTTAATAAAGTCTCTTTCATAAATACCTATGTCCTATTGAAGCGGCCTCATTCATCTGGGGTAATACCCAAGGTTTGTTGCCTCATGCCAAGGAAATCAAGGACATGGACACATGTGGAATGAGGTTAACAGCAGAGGTTTAATAGGCAAAAGAAAGAGAAAAGAGAATAGCTCTCTTTCCTGCAGAGAGAGGGACTCCTGAGTGGGTCTTCTGGTTCTGTGGTGAAATGCATGGGGTTTTATAGACTAGCTTGATGAGGCAGTGTCTGATTTACATAGGGCCCAAAGGTTGGTTGGACCAGGTGTGACATTTACACAGTACATGAAGAAGCTGGCCACTCCATGCTAATCTTTTATTATGCAAATGAATTTTTACCTGGCTGGTACCCTGTTGTCTGCTCCTTACTGTATACATGGTTGATAAGGAAAAGGGAAGATGGAGCCACCATGTTGAACATGCCTGTAGCCCCCAGGTAGACTTTTCCGATTGTCACAGCTGCTGACATTCACCCGCGCAAGCTTCCAGCTTCCTTATCTATGTTTGCAGCTCAATTTTAGAGACTGCTTTTTGTTAGAAAAGAAATGATTTCGGGACTGCTTTTTATTAAAAGGGAAACCTTACCAAGGACTTCCTTTACCCTCACTATCTGCCTAATTTCTTTTTAACTCCTATATCACTATTAGTTCTGTCCCTCTAGTTCTCTCCATGACTAATACAGATTCTTTGGCTTGTATGTCTACATATCTTGTCTCTCCAGCAAGGCTATTGTTACCAAATGCAGGTTCAACCACTCGCAGCTTACAAAACCAATTAGCAAGTTTGAGGTATGGTAGAAGGAGAGTGACTTTATTATAAACCAAAGCTAGCAGTGGGGAAAATGATCCATGCTCTGGCATAGAGGGTATGTAGGGGGTGAGGCAGTGCAGGTCTAAGTGACTTGGTCCAGTGACTTTTCTTGAGTTATTGCCCCATTTGGTGAGTGGGTTGGCATCATCTCAGGCTCAGTTGGGTTGTAAATTAACTGTAGCCTTGAAGCAATCTCTTGGTGGGGGAGATTTCCACAGGTGCCTGTGTCAGAGGTGTTTGAACCAGAGCACCTCCGTCTTAAATAGGGGCTGCGTAAAATAAGGCTGAGACATATGGGGCTGCATTCCCAGAAGGTTAGGCATTCTAATCACAGGATGAGTTAGGAAGTCAACGAAAGATACGGGTCATAAAGACCTTGCTGATAGAACAAGTTGCGGTAAAGAAGCCGGCTAAACCCCACCAAAACCAAAGAGAGTGAGTTCTGATCGTCCTTACAGCTACACTCCCAGCAGTGCCATGACAGTTTACAAATGCCGTGGCAATGTCAGAAAGTTACCCTATATGGTCTGAAAGGGGAGGCATGAATAACTCACCCCTTATTTCACATATAATCAAGAAATAACCATAAAAATGAGCAACCAGCAGCCCTCGAGGCTGCTCTGCCTATGGAGTAGCCATTCTTTTATTCCTTTACTTTCCTAGTAAACTTACTTTCATTTTATGGACTCACCTGGAATTCTTTCTTGCGCGAGATCCAAGAACCCTTTCTTGGGGTCTGGATCTGGACCCCTTTCCAGTAACACCTGTAGTGTTTTAAGATAATTAGATACACTAAAAATGTGAGGGGGCACCCAGTGTTTAAGTAAACACAAAGAAAAAAAGAGTAAAACTTTAAAAACGGGGTACTTAGTTGCACTATCAGGCCTGAAGACAGAGACCATGTTAGGTTTCTGGTGATCTCTGGCACCCATATAGTCTGCATACTGAGGAATACGAGATCTTCAGAAAATATCTGTTGAAAACATCCACATGCAATTTATTTGTTTTTAAAAAGTATCCTGATGACTTCTTTGTCTAAAAACTTGTTCCACCACACAAACTAACCATAAAAGTAGAAGTTTCTTGCTACATGTTATCTACTTCTTAAAATCAAAACAATCTAAGAGGTAAAGAAAAACTGTATTTTTCAGATGTAGAAACCAGAATTTTGGTATATTGCGTGAATTTACATGTTTTAAAAATTCCAAAAGAAATGTTCAGAGTTCAAGATAATTCTTGATCAGAATAAAAATGGTTGGAGGGCATAGAGAGAGAATTTGGGTATTTTCGAATGATACTCATTAGGACAGGATAGCTTCCTTCTGTATTCCTTGTCTCTGCACCTAATTTGTCTACAACTCTAGGTATTATTTTATGTTCTGCAAAACACTAGGCTTTTAAAATCTGTCAAAAAAGAAAAAGAAAAATCAACTGCCCTTGTTATATAAGGTACCCTGAGAATTGAACATAAGCAGTGCTAGGCTGTTAGATGACCTAAGTATAAGTTGATGACTATCAGATAGAAAAAAATCAATTGCCTCTTTTTCCCCAGCCCAGAAAGTGCTCTTTAGGGGATAGATAAGTGCAGGCTGTAAATAGTTTATTACTTGGTAGTTCTTTCTAATGGCAGGCAGCACCAAGGCTGACAAGGTAACAAGTAGTCACTCATCCAAAGGTCACTTGCTCTGGCCCAGCAGCCTTTTCACATGGAAATACAATCTGAGTCTAATGTTGATTCTAAAAGAGAGGTCATTATACCCACAGCTCCAGGCATCAACTTTCATAAGATTTTTAAGTTGTGCTTCTTTTAAAAAATAAGCTCAGACTTGTGGTATTTGTGCTTTATTGCTAGCGGAAAGAACTGATTACCATGGTTAGTGCAACTGCTTTTATTGAGAAGTAGAAGCCAGGTAGTGGAAAATAAATCTTGTGGCTGTGTGTAGGAAGCCTAAAATAAAATTCATTGCTTTAGTTAGCTTTCAGAAAGAAAAGAGATGGGGATGGGGCTCTGGTTCCTTTGGATTTCTATTGTCCATGCAAGTGGATAGGGAGACAGGGTGGGGTCTGAAGGGTGCTGCTGGGGAGAGGGTCACTGGGGATCACTAAGCAAAAGGGAAGGACCTCCAGATGGCTGCAGGCACTCTAGACCAGCTGGAAGCCCTTGTACAGTAGAAAAAGACTAGTTCTGAGCTACCGTGCACTTGGGCAGAAAGGCTAGAACACCAAAGAATAAGATTTATATTTACAGTTTTCAAAAAAACTCTATCCTTGAGAGTAAGTAAACCCAAGCAATTCTACTGGGATGGAGGAAATAGAACTTACATTAAAGATGTGATTTTCCTCCTAATCAAGGAAGGCACTCTTCTATTTCTGGCTTTAGTAGTAATGTTAGCAACGCTGCACACAGCCGGTTAAATTTCAGTTATTTGGCATTGATTTAGTTTTGGCTCTTTGGGACCCAATTAGTTAAAAACTGAATAACGCTAATTATTACATATGATAAGTTTTTCCTGGTTATGTCCCCTGTTTAATTTCATATACTATTTGTTTACACATTTTATAATGTCTGCTTGACTATATCTCCCACAACAGTCTTCAGAATCACTCTCAAAATGGAGCTAGACTGGCTGCATATTTCATAATTCAGCCCATATTACTTGCAGAGGGAAAATGACTCAGTCCAATATATTTCCATGGCTTATGATTTGCTTCCATGGCTTATGTTTTGAAACCTAACTATTGGCAAAATATTCTGAATGTTCAGTAATTCCTTTGGGAAGTTTTCTTGATTATGTAAATACACTTCAGAAGTAGGTTATTCAAGCCAGCTTAGATTTGTGTGCTGGCTTTGTAATAACTCCATAATATATTACCCATAATTCTTTCCACTGGACAGCCCCTACTTATGTCACACTGCAGTAATGCAGCTTTATCTTGGGGCCATCACCACTAAAATCTCTA
The DNA here is from genome assembly GCF_009828535.3 of Hylobates moloch. Classification (NCBI taxonomy): domain Eukaryota; kingdom Metazoa; phylum Chordata; class Mammalia; order Primates; family Hylobatidae; genus Hylobates; species Hylobates moloch. Next base: position 40,135,790 of record NW_026652281.1, read on the forward strand.
CTTCTCAGAGGTACAGTATTACAAGCCATTTTGAATCACACCATGCTGAAATCAGAACTGCAGTTTCTATATCTCCCTGAAGAAAACGTGTTCCTTAGTTTTAAGCTGACTAAAATGAACAAAGGGTCAGTTTGCTTCAAGGAAAAAAATGGAAAATTCGTGTGCCCTTTCTGTTATATCTGCCTTTTGTCATTGATTTTCAGGAAGCTTCAGAGGGCAAAGGAAAAGTTTTCCTCTAACCCCTATGTAGACTATATATGACCAAAATAAAAGTATTAAATTGAGTGACATGCCAGGCACGGTGGCTCACGCCTGTAATCCTAGCACTTTGGGAGGCTGAGGTGGGCAGATCATGAGGTCAGGAAATCGAGACCATCCTGGCTAACATGGTCAAACCCCGTCTCCACTAAAAATACAAAAAATTAGCCGGGCATGGTGGTGGGCGCCTGTAGTCCCAGCTACTCGGGAGGCTGAGGCAGGAGAATGGCATGAACCCGGGAGGTGGAGCTTGCAGTGAGCTGAGATCGCGCCACTGCACTCCAGCCTGGGCGACAGTCAGACTCCATCTCAAAAATAAATAAATAAATAAATTGAGTGACAGAGCTAGGAAATCATGAGAATTCCAAAGCAAGATAAAGAAATAGAAAATATGAATGAGATATTAAGGGATATTGGAGATAGAAAAATCAGGTCCTATATATATCTAATTAAAGTTCCAGAGAAGGAGGAGATGCAATATTTAAATAAGAAATGGCTTAGATTCTCCAAGAGAATCACCTTGTCTATAAAGAAACATGAGGTATTAAATGAAGGGAGCATGCCAATTACTGAGGAGAGTAGGTGAAATCAATGCACATCTGACAACATTGTACTGAAACTGAGAATATTAAGATCACAGAGAAAATCCTAACAGTTACGGAGAGAAAAGTCAGATTATAGGCTTAGATAACTCATCTCTGATGCGTATCCATATCATAAAGAAAAAAACCCAAAGATGTTACTGGAAATGCTGAGTCCTCTACCACTAGTTGAGGTTCACAGCATTGTCTGCATATATGAGGGGAATTTATTTCTATATAATTTCGTACCCTACTATCTCACTGAATTACCTCAGTGTTTATATAGTTTTCCAGTTGATTCTCTTGTGTTTTCCACGTAGAGAATCACATCACCTAGAAATGATAGTACTTTTACTTCCCTTTTCCCAATGTTTATTCATTTGTCTTCTTTGTCTTTTCTAATTGTGTTGACCAGGACTTCTAGAAGAATGTTAAATAGCAGTAGGCATCCTTGTCTTGCTCATTAGCTTGTGAGACCATTTCCAGGGTTTCCAGGGTACAATTTTAAATTAACATGACGTCCCTTTAAGGTGAAGATGTGTTCTTCTTCAACATGATAAAATGTATCTAGTAATTCCTATCTTATTTATGGATTGTTTATGAAGAATGGATATTGCATATCATTAAATACATTTTCAGCATCTGTGAACATGATCATATACTTTTACATTTTGTTTTATTAATGTGATAAATTATTTTAATAGTTTTTTTCTGATATTAAATTATCCCTGTACTTCTAGATAAAACGCCACTTGGTCATAATTTATTATCCTTTTAAAGTGCTGCTGAGTTTTGTTTCTTGATGTTTTATTTAGATTATATCATCATAAGAAAGATTAATCTGCCATTTTCTTTCTTTCTTTATTTTTGCTGTCATATTTAGGTTCCGGTATCAATGTTTTCTCATTTTATGAAAATTATTTGGAAGCTTTACTTCTTTTCCTATGTTCTAGAGCAATTTAGGTAACATTGGAACTATCGTTTAGGAGCTAAGTAGGATTCTATTGTGAGAGCATATGGACTTGATAATGGTTTGGGGGTTGTTTTTTGACAACATTCCATATTTCTCCTCTGATAATTCCTGATTATATTTTCAAATCTCTTCTGAGGTCACTTTTGGTAATTAAACTTTTTCCCATGAAGTCAATCATTTATCAAGAGAGTTTACACACACACACACACACACACACACACACACACACACACACACACACACGGCTTAAAGCAATCTCAAACTTACAAAAAGTTGCAAATCAATACAAAGAAATTTGGTTTTCCTGAATTCTTTGACAGTAACTTGTTGACCTGTTGCACCACCATCCCCAAATATTAGTGTAATTTTCCTACAAACAAGGAAAGTATCCCTTATAATCACAATACAAGGATCAAATTCAGGAACCTAACATTGATATATTACTACTATCTAATCCTCAAACGCGTTTAAGTTTTACCAGTTGTACTGAGAATGTCCTTTACAGCAAAAGATCTAATTCAGAATCATGTGTTTCATTTAGTTATCACATCCCTTCAATCTCCTTCAGTGTGGAAGGAGATATTCTATCAGTGATATTCATAATCTTGGCACTTTAAAACATTATAGGGCAGTTATTTTGTAAAATGCTCCTCAGTTTAGATTTGTCTAATATTTCCTTATGATTAGATCCCGATTGTCTTTGGCAGGAATATCACAGAAGTTATAAAAAAAGGTTTTGATTTTATGTAGTTAAATTAATCATTTTTCTTTTAATTGTCTCTGGATTTTGAGTTATAGTTAGGAAGTCTTTCCCGCCCTAATATTAAAGAGGTATTCACTCCCGTTTTCTTTTGACATTTAAGTTACTATAATTTTACATTTAGTTCTCTGAGGAATCTGGAGTTTATTCTTTGGTGTATTGTGGAATCTAATTTCCTTTTCCCAAATGGCTACTCAGGTACATCTTTGACTCAGTGATTTGAGATGCCATTCTTATCATACAGTGAATTTCTGTATGAACTTGGATATCTATCTGGGCTTTCTGTTCTGTTTCACTTGCCTTTCTGTGTATTCGTGCACCAGTACCACACTGCCTTAATTATAGAAGTTTTCTAATATGTTTTAATGCCTCATAAAACTAGTCCTCCTTCGTGCTTTTCTTTTTTAGTGCTGTTTCTTTCTTCTTGGCAATTCTTGCATGCTTGTTTTTATATACAAACTTTAGTATCAACTTATCTGACTCCATAGCAAAGCTTGTTAGTATTTTTATTGGGATTGCATTAAATTAATAAATTCATTTAGGGTGCATGTCATGAGTTTTCCTACTGAAGAATAGTGGGTGTACTTTTCATTTCTTCAAGTCTATGTTTGTGTACTTGAGGAGTGTTTTAATGCTTATGTCATATGGGTTTTAGATATTTCTAAATGTTTGCCTCATATGGATTTTAGATATTTCTTGTTAACTTTATTCCTAAATATTTGTTACTATTATAAATGCGGTTTCTTCTCTCTGCTGTTATATAGAGGACTTTATTTTGAAATGGGACCCAAACTTGCCTCACCTCCACAACTTCCCCACTTTCTTCTTCTATGTAACGTGTTACCTACCCCATAAACCATCCCAATACATGAACATCCATTCATCCATTCTTTCAGCAAGTTGGGAGGCCAGCACGTGCTAGGCACAGGGCCACCATATATGGTCTATGTAGGTGGTACACTGCCTGACTTCAAAGCACACCATGCACAGTGTGGGCTATGGCCCCTTTAGAGGCCTGGTCAGGAAGCATCATCTTTGATATCCATACAGAAAGGACATAAAAAGGTTTGTAGAGAGTGATTTGCTATAGAATTACATCTGGAAATATCTGACAAACTTTAGATACTTTGTTCTCTGAGGAGCTTCTATATTACTTACCATAAGCAGTTATCGCCATATAGTATGATTATTTGATTATGTGTCCATCTTACCCCATCTGAGTCCCTCTTTGAAAGGAATGAAGTCTCAATTAATTATTTATGGATTAACAGTTTGTGGCATATAATACTAGGTACTCAATAAATGTTAATTGAATGAATTAATGAATGAATTGTATTAATCACTAAATGTCTATACTCTGAGTAAAACATGGGTTGCCTCTTCTCGTGGCATTTTCTATCTCCAGAAAATTCAAAATGGAGAATTTTTTTTTTCCTCAGAGTAAGAAGAGAATGTAGTGTTTTAGACTTACTATATTAAAAGGTACCATTAAAGTGAGATTTTCCCCTAAAGTAGTACAGAGTATGACCACTCTTCATGGACTGTTAGATCCTCCCAGAACCTCTCTTTAGCAGATGTTTCAAAATACCAAAACCACTGGATTCCTTATGAGCCCTCGGCATGTTTTCAGATGTCACAGGATGTGGACTTGTCACTATCAAAATTCCTCCAGCTAGGAAAGAAGGATTTCTCTCTAGATATAAAAAACAAAGTTGTTTTTTATTTTGTTTTTTTAAAGAGTAACCTTTAGCTGAAATCCACTGTACTGAGCATAAATGCATTCTCTCACTCTAGCTTTGCCTCTTCTAAAACCTTAAATTGAACTCAGTGAATTTTTAAGGCTTCAGAAGAATAGAGTGCTTTCAGACATTTTTCTGGCTTTCTTTTCCAGGTAGAGTTGTTCACTTTTATTCTAAGAGCCATTCAATTTGGTAAATCTCTTCACAAATACCAGAAAATGTTCCATACCTTTTAGAAGCACAGAGCACTTTTCTTCCAAGAATCCTCAGGTAGTAGGCAAACAACAGCAATATTCTTAGAAATGATTGGGAGGAAGTAAATGCTACTGTTACATCTCTTCTCTCTCACAGAAAATGAGACGTCAGAAGGTAAAGCAAAAAATGTCATAGGTAAAGGAAAGCTCCACGGAATAATCTAATGAAATCTAATCTCTCAAGTAAGTGCCATCAACCTTGCAGAAGCAATATCCTAAAGGTCATTCATTTTCTGAAGGGCTTACATTTTCAGAGTGTGGGGTTGGGAAATGTGAGGGAGAAGGGATTGTGTGATGACTAAGATCAACTCATTCTTGAAGAGTGAAGCAGGTGGCAGACTTTTAGCTCTCTTAGTTGGTAGAGAAAGCCATTGCTTCTCATGAAGCACAAGGAAAGGATATTACCATGGCAACTCTTGAGAGGGAAAAAGGGGACAGTATTCTACCTTTGTGCTTTGAGAAAATGAACTTGAACTGATGAGATGGGCAACTCCTACACAAAAACAGCAGGAGACTTGCACTGGTGGCTAAAGCCAGGCTGAAGACAACTAAAAAGTGACCCCTGTGTCACTCTTGGCTCTAAAAAGCATAGATTCTTCACTTTTGTCCTATTTTGAAAAAGATTTTTAAGAAATGTCACTTGCCAAAGTTTGTGGGGATGAACCTTCATCTTCATAATTTGGAAGAGAATTGTTACATTTCAGCTCTCTGGAATCAATTTTATCTCTATTCATATGATAAGAACAATTAAATCATGACAATTATCTCCAAATATTAGGGACTAGCTTTTCTATTATTTCAGAAAAAAAGTCAACAAGTTAACAGGTGATCCTAACACAAACAACATGTGTTTAGGTATACAATTATTTCCACAATACTGTTTGAACCAAATATACATTTTCAGTTCAAAATGCATAGTGTTAAGATGAAAAAAGATTATTTTCAGTCTAAGATATTTTAAAAACTGTCTGTGTTTCAAAATGTAAAAACTAAAACTTTTCTTCAGATCTAGACCATTATACTAATTCTTGAAAAACACACTTCATGAGACTCATTTAATTCCAAGAGAGATCTGCACAGTCTGAGATCACTAGAGGTTTAAATACATGTAGAGTTGTTGTTTTTTAATTGCCTGCAAATTTAAATTAAGCCTTGATCCTGAGATTAAAGATTATCATAGCCTTAATACTAAAATCAGTATTTTTAATGTTGTTTTCATTGATACCTTTTTCTTAGCTGAAAAAATAATTCATCTAGTTGTCTTTTAAATTATTGCAGTCATTCTTTTGACTTTGAACTTATGGTATCAGTGGGTGGTGGATCACAGAAAAAATTACCATTTTCTCTGGTGAGATCAATTTTTTAAAACTGCATAACAATAATATGAATGAGTCTACTTTGATATAAAGTCACACAATCTTAAAATAAGTTTCATAAGGGATCCATAACTACCCCCTTATAATTTGAAAATAAGCAGAATATGCAAGACAACCAAAGAAATTCTAGATTCAAAACCCTTGCTATAACTATTGATTAGCAAAAATTGAACAGTGTATCTGTAGTTAAATTCATGTGATTATGGTAAACAACTCTGATATTAGATTGTTTAGATTGTTTCTGTTCACCACTACATAGTCAATATTCTTTGTTGTGAAAAAACAGCTAAACCACCTTTGCCAACTTTAGAAATTCATCTTGTAACTTAAGTTCAATTCATGTCACAGCCAGCATCTCTATGATCAACAGCAGAAAACATGCATATTCTCTGGTAATAAATATTAGCAAAGGGTGTGCATATTTCTGTTCTTCAGACAACTGTGTCAGTTTAATCTAATTTTAGTTCAAAGATTTATTCATCTCTGGTTCTGCATCGGAGACAAAAATTACTTTATTTGATTAACCGTGAGGACTGGGAAGAAGTCTTCCATATATCTTAATATTCAATTCTAATGCATTCATTAGAAAGAAACAATTCCATAACCTCAAGTAAATTGTCTCAAATTGGAATGGTCAAAACAAAAATGTTAATACCCAAATAGAATTTAGTGTGTTACATAAGCATGCGCAATCATCTAAAATTAAAACTAATCACTTTGTACCAGAAGCGGTAATAAAAGCCAAAATTCTACCTCATTGTTCTCCAGTGAAGCATGAATAATTCATGATTCAGGTAAGCTTTCCATCTCCCTTGTGTCTTCCACAAGATTTTACCAATTTCATTATTCAAATTGTATCTCTTTAGAGCACTTTCACCATGCTAGAACTGAAACGATGCTAGACATCAAGCCCTCTGATATTATTTGTAGATCTGTCACTCTTGTAAAGCAGAGTATGACCAGGTTTTATGGTTCCCACTCTTCCTGAATCTGATCTGGCCTGGTTCTTTTCCATACGCTTTAATACTCTCCCTGAATTCAAATCTTCTCTTCTTTCTTTCTTTTCTTTCTTTCTTTCTTTCTTTCTTTCTTTCTTTCTTTCTTTCTTTCTTTCTTTCTTTCTCTCTTTCTTTCTTTCCTTTTTCTTTCTTTCCTTCTCTCTCTCTCTCTCTTTCTTTTTTTTTAGACAGGGTCTTACTTTGTTGCCAAGGCTGGAGTGCAATGGCATGATCACTGCTCACTGCAGCCTCAATCTCCTGGGCTCAAGCAATCCTCCCAACTCAGCCTCCTGAGTAGCTGGGAATACAGGAGTGTGCCACCATGCCTGGCTAATATATATATGTGTGTGTGTGTGTGTGTGTGTGTGTGTGTGTGTGTGTGTTTGTGCGTGCATGCATGCATGTGGTGTTTTTGTTTATTTGTTTTGTAGAGACAGATTTTTGCCATGTTGCCCAGGCTGGTCTTGAACTCGTGAGCTCTAGCGATCTGCCCTCCTTGGCCTCCCCATCATGACTACTTCTCTTTTATAGTCAAATGTTCCTCTGCCTCCCTTTTACAGGGAGGCTGCACGCAGCCTCAAATCTTTTCTCATTCAAAAGTATCTGTTCCCCTCTATTCTTTCCAGAAAGCTGCTATATGGGAAAATAAAAATTATCCTCTTTTTTTAAAGCTGAAAACTCTTCTTTTAATAGCATTTTAATAGTGTTTTTTAACGTCATAATAAACACCCATAACTGTAGTGTCACTGGTTTCATCCATCACATATATTTATTCAGCAAACATCTATTGAACTCCCACTGTGGGTGATGTGCTAATGATAGAAGACTCTAACTCTGCCTTCAAGGAGGTGACAGATGAAGTGAACCAAACATTAACATACCGGTGTTGACAGCTACTATTCCACACAGACAGGAGATGTGGAGAAAGTTCCCCAGACAGGGAGAACTTTCACTTGTTCTTGAAGGATGAGTAGGCGTATCCAGGTGATTGCAGAGGAAGGAGAATGAGAAAAAGAACTCTAGGAGGAGGAGATGAACATCTGTGAAGGTGGAGAGTTGCGAAAAGGCACAAAAATTTTAGCACAGGGCTCACACACTCCAATGTCTCCAGGCATCAGGCAGACAGTGTGGATGAGAAAATGCAGCTGAATGCGGGGCAGTAGGAACTGATGGGTACTAAGCCGAATGCAGGCCACTTTGAAGGCATGGGCCTATCATAGCCATGTAGATGGATTGCAGGTCCAGAGAGGTCAGATCTTCCTGGCTTCTCAAAAGAAGCCAGAAATGTGGATTTTCATATAGTACCTTAAAAATTTTTCATTCTTAGCAAGTTTTTTTTTTTTTTTTTTAAATTACCACTCTGTAGACAAAGTAAAACATGTCTTCTGTGGCAGGCTGAATAATGGTCCTGGAAGATATCCAGGTCTTAATTTCTGGAAACTGTGAATATGTTATCTTAAGTGACAAAAGGGATTTTGCAAATATGATTAAGGAGAAGAATCTTGAGATGGGGTGATTATCTTGGATTATCTGAGAGGGTCCCAAATGTAACAACACTTCAAGTGTCCTTAGAAGAGGGAGGCAGAGGAAGATTTGACTATAAAAAAGAAGTAGACGTGACATGGAGGAAAGAGATGGGAATTATGGGAAGAAGGGTTCACAAGCCAAAGAATGCAGCCAGGCTCTGTAAACTAGAAAAAAAAAACAAAAAACAAAAAACTTTCCCCTGATTCTCTAGAAGAAACCAGCCCTTCTAATAACACCGTGAGCTTAGCCCGGTGAAAATGATTTTGAACTTGTGTGGTCTTCAGAAATATAAAAGGATAAATTTGTGTTTTCTTAAGACACCAAATTTGTCATAATTTGTTATAGCAGCCATAAAAAAGTAATATATTTTCTGATCTGATTCAGCTTCTGAGTTTTTAGTTTGTAATCTTTGCTTTAAGGCCACAGTTAGAGTTGTGTTTGTGTTTGTGTGCTGACATGAAGAATGGCTGAAATTAGACTTGAGAGGTGAGCCTAGACTAGACTCCTGGGTTATTCCTGTTACCCTATTTTGTAAAAAAACATTTGTTTACATGTCATTCTCTTCTGCTAGACTATGAGTTTCTTTGGGACAGGAACTGTCTTATTCTCTTTGCATCTTAATTGCCTAGCAGAGTGCTCGGCACATGTTCTTTGCTTAATAAATGAATGAAATGCAAGGTTTAAAGGGAATTTGGAGCCAAACCACCAAGTGCTTGCTATTGCCATATCAAGGAATTTGAATTTTATCCTGAAAGAGATGAGGAACAAATGAAATGTTTTAAGTATAATGGGAAAATGAGCAGTTTTGCTTTCTAGAAACTGACAGTAACTTAGAGAATAGTTTAGAAAAGCACAAATGAAACCAGTAGATTGGTTAGAAAGCTGTTGTAATATAGGAATCCTATAAACTAAGACCAGGTTAGTGGCAGTGAGGACACAAAGAAGACTGATCAGATAATGGAGTTTAAAATGACAAGACTTAGAGACTCAAAAATTGGGAGAGCAGGCAAAGGAAAAGTCCTGGATGATTCTCAGATTTGGGGTGGTCAAAGTAGGATAGAAAAAAAGGAAGTCTGGGAAAGAAGATGAGTTCATTTTTTGACAGGTTGAATTTGTAGTTCTTGTGGGATGCCAAAATGGAGGTGTTTCATTGATTACATTTTCTTTGGCTTAGCAGAGAAGTTTGGGGTAGAGATAGAGATTTTGTCAACCATCATTGTAGTCAAAGCCATGGATTTTGATAATATCATACACAGAAATTACATAGGTTGAGAAGAGAAAAGAAGAGGAAATAGAGGAGAGGAGGAGAGAGGAGGGGGAAGGGAAGGGAGGGTTAGGAAGGGAAGGGGAAGGGGGAGAGGAAAGGTGAGCCTCAAGGACTAGTGGAATTTATGAAGAGGATAAAGATGAGGAGCTCCTAAAGTAAACGCAGAACAAATACAGAGAAAGAAAGAAAAGTCAAGGGAAGGGCATATCACAGAAACCAGAGACACACACAAAAATACTAAAAGCAGGGACACAGTTATCAGTGTCAAACACTGGAGAATAGTTGAGATAACAAAGATTGAAATTTGTCCAAGAAATTTGGCAGTTACAAAGATATAAGTACTCTTAGCAAGACAAGTTTCAGTAATGAGGCAAGGTATGTAAGGGTCAAGCAGAAATCACATTACAATTGACTGAGCAGTGAATTCAAGGTGGAAATTTGAAAACAATGAGCAGGGGTGGAGAAATTAGCTCTGGACATAGATTGTAAAATGGAACTGGAAGTTATCTTGGGGGAAATTGAAGAGGTTCCTGCCTGATTAATTCTATTTTGTCTGTTAAGTGGGAGTTGAAATTCTTTCTTGAGAGTAATGGTGGGTTAGAAGACATGAGGAGAGTAGTGAAGGCTTGGAATAGTCACCAAAGTGAGATGATGGAGAAAGTGAGCTGACAAGGAGAATGAGGATAAATTACAAGCAGTATGAAAGACCAGCATATGTTGCAGGCCATGAATCTGTGGAGGTTCCATATCAACCCAGTTGTATGATTTTTCTTCATGGCTGATACATGGCTGGTACAGTCAAAACAAGAGGCCAAAATAGTTGAGGGTATTTATGTGTCATGGATCTCTGCCAGAAAGAAGGAAGTGAAGCCAGGACAAGACTGATGGCCTAAAAGATGATGATGAGATTAAGGGTCAGGGTACTAGGAAATAGGCAGATGAGAACCAAAATGATAGGATGCTCTAGTCATATAACAATATGTAGAGGTCTAATATTTCAGAGTTGGAACCAGTCTAGTTCAAGGAACAGCTTTGAAGTAGGTGACTAAATGCGAGTAGGCAAAATCCTTAGAGCCAAGGAGAGTAGAAATCCTAAGACAAGTGTGATGCTAGAAGAGTATGTGTAGATATTGAGGAAACCAAGAAGGACTTCAGGTGGAGAAGAAGGCAACAATTTAATGAACTTTCGTACAGACCCACTTGTATCAGGTACTGCATTAAGGTATAAGACAGACTCAATATGAACTAAAAGAGCACACAGTGTTGGTCAGAGAAAACTGGTAAATACACATACTCCATTTAGAATATGGTAGATGGTAATTGACATGAAACACCCAACTATAGTTGGCATACAAAGGAGAAAGTATAGTAAAAAACTTGACTATTTCAGAGATTTCACCGAGGAGGTAATGGGTGCCAGAGTTACTGGGGAAATTAATTAGGAAATAGATAGATAGATTTAAGACAGCCAGTCCCTATGATATGCAAATGATGGATGCAGGCACCAAAAGTGTACAGGAGGAAGATGACATCCTCCTCCCACATCTCTGGCTACACTAAATCCAGGCTGTCTCCACCTAACCCATTAAGCACAATATCACCAGTCTTACTGGTGTTAAATGTCACTTTCAACACATCAGTTTCCTTATCAAATCCTTCCAATTTTTTTCCAGTTCCTACACCATTATGCCTAAACTCCTACATCACAGAGAGATAAATGTTGTGTAGGCTGTTTTACTTGTGCCACATTCCCTGGCCAACAATACTTCCCACCACTTATCCATCATGTACTCCTACAATATGTCATCTGCTTCCCTTCTCCTTGACTCATAAGCACTTATACTCATTCCCACATTTTTTCCATGTAGTCTTCCCACTTGTAATATTTCTCCCAAACTTCTCTTCCAAATGAAGTCATCCTTCACGGTCTAGCTGAAGTTCCATGGCTCCCATGGAATCTTTCGTTGAGTATCTCTGAATCACTTTATTGCATATCACTACCTTTAGAACTGTGCTATCTCCTGGTATTCTCTAATGGTTCATGTGTGTTAGACTTGTTTTCTTAAATGAGATCTCCTCAGAGACAGACAGATACGTTGTTTTATACCCCTGGATTCTGACAATGGTTTGTATTAACCTGAGCACACAGTAGATATTTGAGAGACAAATTAATATGATAGAAAGTATATGAGTCAAGAGATCATTTTTTAAGTTCAAGCTTTGTCTTTCAGGCTGAATTCTCTTTATTTGGGAATTGAAGAGCCTGGATGCATATCACTCAGACCACTTTTACCTCCTGAAACCTGATTCTACTAGATACTAATTATTTTAGTTATTTGCCCAGAAGCCGTGATAGTGAAAATAGTGCACATCATATTGACTTGATTCTAAAATTCTATCATATTCCATGCACTGTATTTAGTAGACGAAAAACTAGATATTCAATGTCTTCTTAATTGTGAGAGTTAAGCTCAGTGAAAGGTCTTATGTAGATATGCAACAAATATTTATTAAATTCATTCATTCATTCATTAAGCAAATATTTAATGAGCACTTATTATGAGTCAGGCAAGTTTAGACTGTAGGACACCATAACAAACACGACAAACAAGCTATTTGCTTTCTTGGAGTTTATATTCTAGTGAAAGCAGGCAGATATATCTGTATAATATAACGTCAGGTGTCAGTAAGTGGTATGAAGAAAAATAAAGCATGGAAAAAGTATAGAGAGTCATCAGTGTGGTTTTAGCTAGCACAGTCATCCTTATTTCAATTTCATACAGTGAAGCCATGGATATTCTTGTGGACCTGGGCATAGACAAGTGCAGATAAAAACATATAAATAGGTATAGATAGCAGGTAAATATAGATCTAAACAGTCTAGATATAGCATTAATTATATTCCATGTACTGAGCTAAAGTGCTTCATAGTCACTAATTTGTCTTATCTTTTCAACAATATTTTGAGATGGGTATTACTCCATATTACCAATGAAAAACCTGAGGTTTAGAGGCTTTAAATAACTTGCCCAAAGTTACTTAGCTATAAAGCGTCAGTAGTTGAAACCACACTGCATTTGCCTGTTATCTGCGTAAGCAAACATATTAGGTTGATTTTCTTGCCCCAAAATATTCAAAATTAGAATAGGAAGGTAAAAAATGTATTCTGATTATGAGAAATGAAATCTATCTTCATTTTAAATATGTCTTAAAAGAAAGCCATATCTAACATCATACTGAGTGGGCAAAAGCTGGAAGCATTCCCTCTAACAATTGGAACAAGACAAGGACATTCAGTCACCACTCCTATTCAACATAATATTGAAAGTCCTAGCCAGAGCAATCAGGCAACAGAAAGCAATAAAAGGAAGGAAACGAGGAAGTCAAATTATCTCTCTTCAATGATGGGATGATTCTATACCTAGCAAACCCTAAAGGCTCCTAAACCAGATAAATGACTTCAGCAAAGACTCAGGATACAAAATTAAACTACAAAAATCAATAGGATTCCTATACACCAATAGCATACAAGTTGAGAACCAATTCAAGAATGCAATCTCATTTACAATAGCCACACAAAAAATAAAATATTTAGAAATACATCTAACCAGGGAGGTGAAAGATCTCCACACGGAGAACTACAAAACACTGCCGAAAGAAATCATAGACAACACAAAGAAATGGAAAAACATCCCAAGCTCATGGATTGGAAGAGTCAATATTGTTAAAATGTCTGTACTGCCCAAAGCAATCTACAGATTCAACTGTATTCCTATCAAATTATCAATGTCATTTTTCACAGAATTAGAAAAAAACTATTCTAAAGTTCACATGGAACAAAAAAGAGCCCAAATAGCCAAAGCAATCCTAAGCAAAAAGAACAAATCTGGAGGCATCACATTACCCAACTTCAAACAAGACTATAAGGCTACAATAACCAAAACAACATGATATCAGTACAAAAATAGGTACATAGACCAATGGGACAGAATAGAGAATCCAGAAATATAGCTGTACACCTACAAAAACTCATCTTCAAAAACGGCAACAAAAATAAACAATAGGGAAAAGACCTTCTTTCAATAAATGGTACCGCAAACCATATGCAGAAGAATGAAACTGGACTCCTATTTCTGACCATATGCAAAAATCAACTCAGGATGGATTAAAGACTTAAATGTAAAACCTCAAACTATAAAAATCCTAAAACAAAGCCTAGGCAACACCATTATGGACATCGATCTTGGGGAATAATTTTTGACTAAGTCCTTGCATTAGGCCATTCTTGCATTGCTATAAAGAAATAACTGAGATTGGGTAATTTATAAGAAAAGATATTTAATTGGCTGGCAGTTTTGCAGGCTTTACAGGAAGCACAGTGCTGGCATCTGCTTGGCTTCTAGGGAGGCCACAGGAAGCTTACAATCATGGTGGAAGGCAAAGTGGGAGCAGGCACATCACATGGTGAAAGCAGGAGAGAGAGAGAGTAGGCAGAAGGCGCCACACACTCTTAAATGACCAGGTCTTGCAAGAACTCATGATCACAAAGACAGCAGCAAGCTATGAGGGATCCACCCCCATAAACCAAAACCTTCCACCAGATCTCACCTCCAGGATTGGGGATTACGATTCAACATAAGACTTGAGCAGGGACAAATATCCAAACTATATCATCCAGCCTCCAGCCCCTCCCAAATCTCATGTCCTGCTCACACTGCAAAATACAATCATGCCTTCCCAACAGTCCCCTGAAGTCTTAGCTCATCCCAGCATTAACTGAAAAGTCCAAAGTCTCATCTGAGACAAGGCAAATCCTTTTCACCTGCAAGTCGTAAAATAAAAAAATAGTTAGTTATTTCCAAAGATACAATGGGGGTATGGGCGTTGGGTAAACATTCCTCTTTGAAAAGGGAGAAACCAGCCAAAAAACTGGAGCTATAGGGCCCATGCAAGCTCAAAACCCAGCAGGGCAGTCATTAAATCTTAAAGTTCCAAAATAATTCCCTTTGACTCCTTGTCCCACAACTAGGGGACACTGGTGCAAGGGGTGGGCTCCTAAGGCCTTGGGCAGCTCTGCCCTGTGGCTTTGTAGAGTGCAGCCACCAAATCTGCTCTCACAGGCTTGAGTTGAGTGCCTGCAGCTTTTCCAGGCACAGGGTGCAGGATGCTGGTGGACCTTCCATTCTGGAATCAAGAATTGTGGCACCCTTCTCACAGCTCTGGGAGCTCTGTGTGGGGGCTCCAACTCCACATTTCCCCTTGGCACTGCCCTAGTAGAGGTTCTCTGTGAGGGCTCTGCCCCTGCATCATGTTTCTGCCAGGGCACCCAGGTTTTCTCATAAATCCTCTGAAATCTAGGTAGAGGCTACCAAGCCTCATTCATTTTTGCATTCTGTGCACCTGCAGGTTTAACAGCACATGGAAGTCATCAAGGCTTATGGGTTACGTTGTACAGAGCAGCAGACTGAGCTCTACCTGGGCTCCTTTGAGCTGAGGCTCGAGCTGTGGTGGTCAGGATTCAGAGAGGAGTGTCTCAAGGCTGTGTAGGGCAGTGGGGTCCTGGGCCTGGCCCATGAAACCATTCAGTCCTCCTAGGCCTCAGGGCCTGTGAGGTTAGTGGCATACTGAGAGATTTCTGAAGTGCCATTGAGGCCTTTTTCCCATGTTTTGGCTATTAGCACTTGGCTCTTTTTTACTTATGCAAATCTCTCTAGAAAGTGGTTGCTCTACAGACTGCTTAAATTCCTCTCCCAAAAAAGCTTTTTCTTTCCTTGCCACATGGCTATGGTGCAAATTTTCCAAACTTTTACGTTCATCTTCCCCTTTAAATATGAGTTCCAACTTATTTCTTTGCTCCTACATCTGAGTATAGGTTGTTAGAAGCAGCCAGGCCATATCTTGAATGCTTTGCTTCTTAGAAATTTCTTCTGTCAGATACCCTAGGTAATCAGGCTCAAGTTCAAACTTCCACAGATCTCTAGGGCAGGAACACAATACAGCCACTTTCTTTGCTAAGGCATAACAAGGGTGACCTTTCAGTTCCCAATAAGTTCCTCATTTCCATCTGAGACCTTGGCAGCCTGCATTTCACTGTGTACTACCATCAGCAATTTGGTCATAATCATTTAACCAGTCTCTAAGAAGTTCTAAACTTTCCCTCATCTTCCTGTCTTCTTCTGAGCCCTCCGAACTCTTCCAATCTCTGCATGTTACCCAGTTCTAGAGTTGGTTCCACATTTTCAGGTGTCTTTACAGCAATGCTGCACACCCGGTACCAATTTTCTATATTAGGCCATTCTTGCACTTCTCTAAAGAAATACCTGAGACTGAATTATTTATAAGAAAAGAGATTTAATCGGCTCATGGTTCTGCAGGCTGTTCAGGAAAGCATAATGGCATCTGCTTCTGGGGAGGCCTCAGGAGTCATCCAATCATGGCAGAAGGCAAAGAGGGTGCAGGCACATCACATGGCAAGAATAGAGCAATAGAGACAGTGGGGGAGTGTTCACATACTAAACAACCAGATCTCTCAAGAATTCACTGATTATCACATGGAGAGCACCAAGGGGATGGTGTTAAATTATTCATAAGAAATCCACCCCCATCAACCAATCCATCCTACTAAGCCCCATCTTCAGTACTGGATATTACAATTAAACATGAGATTTGGGCAGGGATAAACATACAAACTCTATCAGTTCTCAAAAGCAAATGCAACAAAAAACAAAAACTGACAAGTGGGATATAATTAACTAAAGAGCTTCCACACAGGAAAAGAAAGTATCAACAGAGTAAACAAACACCTACAAAATGAGAGACAATATTCACAAACTATGCCTCTAACAAAGGATTAATATCCAGAATCTATTAGGAACTTAAACAAATCAACAATAAAAAAAACAAATAACCCTATTAAAAGGTGGGCAAAGGATATCAACGATTCTCAGAAGAAGACATATAAATGGCCAACAAGCATATGAAAAAATGTTCAACATTACTAATCGTCAGAAAAAGGCAAATCAAAACGATAATGGGATACCAACAGCAGAATGGCTACTAATAAAGTCAAAAATAATAGATGTTGGCAAGGCTGCAGAGAAAAGGGAACATGTACACAGTTCAGCCCCTGTAGAAAGCAGTTTTGTGATTTCTCAAAGAACTAAAACAGAACTACCACTTGACCCAGGAATCTTATTAGTGAGTATATTCCCAATGGAAAATAAGTTGTTCTACCAAAAAGATACGTGCACTTGTATGCTTATCACAGCACTATTCACAATAGCAAAAACAGGAAGCCTATGTGCCCATCACTGGTAGAATGGACAAAGAAAAATGTGGTACATATACACTATGGAATACTACACATTCACAAAACAGAACAAAATTATGTCCTTTGCAACAACATGGATGCAGCTGGAGGCCATTATCCTAAGCAAATGAACAGAAACAGTAAACCAAATATCACATGTTCTCTCTTGTAAGTGGAAGATAATCCCTGGGTACACATGGATATAAAGATGGGAACAATAGACACTGAGGTCTCCAAAAGGAGGGATGGAGGGAATGGGGCAAGGGCTGAAAAACTTCCTATTGAATACTACTATGTTTACTATGTGGGTGGCAGGGTCAATAGAAGCCCAAACCTCAGCATCATTCAACATATCCTTGTAACAAACCAGCTCATGTATCCCCTGTATCTAAAATTCAAATTAAAAGAAAAAGTCTTAAGGGATCAGAGACTCTTTGTGTATTCAAGAATTGTGATGGAATATAATACAGCCATAAAAACCAATAAAACTGAATATGAAGAGTTCTATCTCCAAGATACATTATTATATGAAAAGGCAAAGTAAAAAATCATTATATGTCATGCTGTTATTTGTGTTTAAAAGTGGATATATTCTTGCATATGCATAGGATATCTCTAGAAGACTACGAAAAATGCTGGTA
This sequence comes from Hylobates moloch, assembly GCF_009828535.3. Classification (NCBI taxonomy): domain Eukaryota; kingdom Metazoa; phylum Chordata; class Mammalia; order Primates; family Hylobatidae; genus Hylobates; species Hylobates moloch. The sequence goes on from NW_026652281.1 coordinate 40,153,473, forward strand.
AGAGTTGTTGTTCTAGAGATGAATAAAAGAGAGGCTTACTTTTTGCTATGCATACTTTTCATAATTCTTGAAACTTCCTATGTGTATGGATTGTTCATTAAAAATAAATCTAAAATTAAAAATGTAAAATTGGAATAATTAATGTCAGTGAGACACCCAAATTGTTGATAGAATAATCTTGTGCAAAGAGATCCTTTTCTTAACAAGTCATAAAAATTTACAATAAGAGAGCTTTCATTAATGTGTTACTACACTGAAAATTGATGTTACAATAAACTTGGCTTTCTTCAATAATTGTGGAACAATAATTCCATCACAAACAAAAGATTAATGGACAAGTGGATGATACCTGAAAAGTCGGAAGTGAGCACACAATCTGAGCACTATGGTTAATGTATATGCAGTAATTCTCCAGCAGATATCGAAAAAATGACAGGACCCCAAAAGTTGCTTTAAGTATTAATATAATAGAATAAAAAGTTGATTTTTTTAAAAGAATCTGACCTTTCCTACTATATAGCATTTTCCCTTGAAAGTTTCAAATCTCCACTGAGAATCTATAAGGTAACATATTATTCACAAAAAGTGGTGGGAAATAAATGAGAAAATACCAGAAATCTCTTTATATAAAGTTATAAGAATGCCAAATGCAAGTATGATCTTTCATTTCATTTATTTTAAATAAGAAACACAGTTTATACTAATTATTTGCCCTTATGAGTCATAAAATGTAAGTTTTTACATGTAACAGGTATGTCATCTAAAAAAGTTTTACCTGACTCAAATTCATACCTCTCATGAGTAGAAGGTAGAAAGCAGAGTATAAGTTCTGTGTAATCCCCTGGAAATCAGACATGTTATTAGCCATCTTTGGGTATCACCATTTGCTGTTCAATAAAACAGCAGCTGAGAAAGCATTTATCTGGCAATAAAAAGCTCTTTATATATTAAATGTGTCGGCTTTGTGTAGTTAGTCATATCTGCAATTAACTTTCCTTTATGATAAGCTTTGTGGAAAGATGTGGGAGTAAAGGTAACAAAATCAGAACAGGTTGATGTTCTGTGTCATTTTGTAGGTTAGTTTGGCTCCAGGAAGAGAAAGGTGCTGGGTTAACATGAAATTGAACATAGCATGATCTTTAATTTCTGAGACATTTACAAATAAATAACTGGTTTGATATTCACCAGTTCTGCATCCATGGAAATGTGAGCTCTTCACTTTGAAACTTCACTCACAGTGATGAGGCTACATTCAGTATTCTCACTTCCTGATGAAGCAGGTGGATCATTGATATGTCTAACTGCACTGAATAGTATACCCATTTATAGCAGAAATTTTCTCAACATAAAACTAATCTACTTGGCCTAAAATGAGGCTCTGTCATACTTACTGTTATTAGCATCCTGTTGTAACCAAACAACCCATATACCATTTAATATTTTCTCTCTCTTTTTTTAATTAATTAATTTATTTTTATTATACTTAAATTCTAGGGTACATGTGCACAACGTGCAGGTTTGTTACATATGTATACATGCGCCATGTTGCTGTGCTGCACCCATTAACTCGTCATTTACATTAGGTATATCTCCTAATGCAATCCATCCCCCTCCCCACACCCCACAACAGTCCCCGGTGTGTGATATTCTCCTTCCTGTGTCCAAGTGTTCTCATTATTCAGTTCATACCTATGAGTGAGGACATGCAGTGGTTTTCTGTCCTTGCAATAGTTTGCTAAAAGTGATGGCTTCCAGCTACGTCCATGTCCCTACAAAGGACAAGAACTCATCATTTTTTATGGCTGCATAGTATTCCATGGTGTATATGTGCCACATTTTCTTAATCCAGTCTATCATTGATAGGACATTCGGGTTGGTTCCAAGTCTTTGCTATTGTGAATAGTGCTGCAATAAACATACGTGTGCATGTGTCTTTATAGCAGCATGATTTATAATCCTTTGGGTATATGCCCAGTAATGAGATAGCTGGGTAGAATGGTATTTCTAGTTCTAGATCCTTGAGGAATTGCCACACTGTCTTCCACAATGGTTGAACTAGTTTACAGTCCCACCAACAGTGTAAAAGTGTTCCTATTTCTCCACATCCTCTCCAGCACCTGTTGTTTCCTGACTTTTTAATGATTGCCATTCTAACTGGTGTGAGATGGTATCTCATTGTGGTTTTGATTTGCATTTCTCTGATGGCCAGTGATGATGAGCATTTTTTCATGTGTCTGTTGGCTGCATAAATGTCTTCTTTTAAAAAGTGTCTGTTCATATCCTTCACCCACTTGTTGATGGGGTTGTTTGTTTTTTTCTTGTAAATTTGTTTGAGTTCTTTGTAGATTTTGGATATTAGCCTTTGTCGGATGAGTAGACTGCAAAATTTTCTCCCATTCTGTAGGTTGCCTGTTCACTCTGATGGTAGTTTCTTTTGCTGTGCAGAGGCTCTTTAGTTTAATTAGATCCCATTTGTCAATTTTGGCTTTTGTTACCATTGCTTTTGGTGTTTTAGACATGAAGTCCTTGCCTATGCCTATGTCCTGAATGGTATTGCCTGGTTTTCTTCTAGGGTTTTTATGGTTTTAGGTCTAACATCTTAGTCTTTAATCCATCTTGAATTAATTTTTGTATAAGGTGTAAGGAAGGGATCCAGTTTCAGCTTTCTACATATGGCTAGCCAGTTTTCCCAGCACCATTTATTAAATAGGGAATCCTTTCCCCATTTCTTGTTTTTATCAGGTTTGGCAATGATCAGATGGTTGTAGATGTGTGGTATTATCTCTGAGGGCTCTGTTCTGTTCCCTTGGTCTATATCTCTGTTTTGGTATACGAGTGCCATGCTGTTTTGGTTACTATAGCCTTGTAGTATAGTTTGAAGTCAGGGAGCATGATGCCTCCAGCTTTATTCTTTTGGCTTAGGATTGTCTTGGCAATGCAGGCTCATTTTTGGTTCCATATGAACTTTAAAGTAGTTTTTTTCCAATTCTGTGAAGAAAGTCATTGGTAACTTGATGGGGATGGCATTGAATCTATAAATTACCTTGGGCAGTATGGCCATTTTCATGATGTTGATTATTCCTATCCATGAGCATGGCATGTTCTTCCATTTGTTTGTGTCCTCTTTTATTTCATTGAGCAGTGGCTTGTAGTTCTCCTTGAAGAGGTCCTTCACATCCCTTGTAAGTTGTATTCCTAGGTATTTTATTCTCTTTGAAGCAATTGTGAATGGGAGTTCACTCATGATTTGGCTCTCTGTTTGTCTGTTATTGGTGTATAAGAATGCTTGTGATTTTTGTACATTGATTTTATATCCTGAGACTTTGCTGAAGTTGCCTATCAGCTTAAGGAGATTTTGGGCTGAAATGATGGGGTTTTCTAGATATACAATCATGTCATCTGCAAACAGGGACAATTTGACTTCCTCTTTTCCTAATTGAATGCCCTTTTTTTCTTTCTCCTGCCTGATTGCCCTGGCCAGAACTTCCAACACTATGTTGAATAGGAGTGGTGAGAGAGGGCATCCCTGTCTTGTGCCAGTTTTCAAAGGGAATGCTTCCAGTTTTTGCCCATTTAGTATGATATTGGCTGTAGGTTTTTCATAAATAGCTCTTATTATTTTGAGATACGTCCCGTCAATATCTAATTTATTGAGAGTTTTTAGCATGAAGGGTTGTTGAATTTTGTCAAAGGCCTTTTCTGCATCTATTGAGATAATCATGTGGTTTTTCTCTTTGGTCCTGTGTATATGCTGGATTACATTTATTGATTTTCACATGTTGAACCAGACTTGCAACCCAGGGATGAAGCCTACTCAATCATGTTGGATAAGCCTTTTGATGTGCTGCTGGATTCGGTTTGCCAGTATTTTATTGAGGATTTTTGCATCAATGTTCATCAGGGATATTGGTCTAAAATTCTCTTTTTTTGTGTGTCTCTGTCAGGTTTTGGTATCAAGATGATGCTGCCTTCATAAAATGAGTTAGGGAGGATTCCCTCTTTTTCTGTTCATTGGAATAGTTTCAGAAGGAATGGTACCAGCTCCTCCTTGTACCTCTGGTAGAATTCAGCTGTGAATCCATCTGGTCCTGGACATTTTTTGGTTGGTAGGCTATTAATTATTGCCTCAATTTCAGAGCCTGTTATTGGTCTATTCAGAGATTCAACTTCTTCCTGGTTTAGTCTTGGGAGGGTGTATGTGTTGAGGAATTTATCCATTTCTTCTAGATTTTCTAGTTTATTTGCGTAGAGGTGTTTATAGTATTCTCTGTTGGTAGTTTGCATTTCTGTGGGATTGGTGGTGATATCCCCTTTATCATTTTTAATGCGTCTATTTGATTCTTCTCTCTTTTCTTCTTTATTAGTCTTGCTAGTAGTCTATCAATTTTGTTGATCGTTTCAAAAAACCACCTCCTAGATTCACTGATTTTTTTGTGTCTCTATCTCCTTCAGTTCGGTTCTGATCTTACTTATTTCTTGCCTTCTGCTAGCTTTTGAATGTGTTTGCTTTTGTTTCTCTAGTTCTTTTAATTGTGATGTTAGGGTATCAATTTTAGATCTTTCTTGTTTTCTCTTGTGGGCATTTAGTGGTATAAATTTCCTTCTACACACTGCTTTAAATGTGTCCCAGAGATTCTGGTATGTTGTGTCTTTGTTCTCATTGGTTTCAAAGAACATCTTTATTTCTGCCTTCATTTTGTTATGTACCCAGTAGTCATTCAGGAGCAGGTTGTTCAGTTTCCATGTAGTTGAGTTGTTTTGAGTGAGTTTCTTAATCCTGAGTTCTAGTTTAATTGTACTGTGGTCTGAGAGACAGTTTGTTATAATTTCTGTTCTTTTACATTTGCTGAGGAGTGCTTTACTTCCAACCATGTGGTCAATTTTGGAATAAGTGTGGTGTGGTGTGGACAAGAATGTATATTCTTTTGATTTGGGGTGGAGAGTTCTGTAGATGTCTATTAGGTCCACTTGGTGCAGAGCTGAGTTCAATTCCTGGATATCCTTGTTAACTTTCTGTCTTGTCGATCTGTCTAATGTTGACAGTGGGCTGTTAAAGTCTCCCATTATTATTGTGTGGGAGTCTAAGTCTCTTTGTAGGTCTCTAAGGACTTGTTTTATGAATCTGGGCGCTCCTGTATTGGGTGCATGTATGTTTAGGATAGTTAGCTCTTCTTGTTGAATTGATCCCTTTACCATTATGTAATGGCCTTCTTTGTGTCTTTTGATCTTTGTTGGTGTAAAGTCTGTTTTATCCGAGACTAGGATTGCAACCCCTGCCTTTTTTTTGTTTTCCATTTGCTTGGTAGATCTTCCTCCATCCCTTTATTTTGAGCCTATGTGTGTCTCTGCACATGAGATGAGTCTCCTGAATTATTATAATTCCAATCCATGAATTATTGGATTGCAGCGTCATGATGCTGCAACCTTCTGGGTGGATGTGGGGGGGATCTTGGTGGGGTCCCAAGGATGTGGAGGTATAGTGACTATTGGGCCCCAGGGCAGGATGAAGTCTAGTATTGGCTATTCTTTCATAATGGCACCATTTTGCAGCAGCTTAGGGACCAGAGGTGGTACTCCTCACACATACTCTCTCTGGAGCAATGTGCAGTCACATGGACCCCAAGCAACTCTCTATACTAGGCTCAGGGCTTGGAAGAACTGAGGGGTTTCATAAAAATTTTTATTCATCTCTAATAATTCTTTGCCATGTTGTGAGTTTTTTTTATAAGACTTGAAATTTAGGTCAAGAAAACCCAAGGGATTTACGTGACTCATTAACAAATGGTTAGAATAAAAATAAAATAAACTTCTTCTGGAATATAACAAAAAAATACACCCTTTTTTTTCCATCACAGTGGTTTCAAAACAGGAAAGAAACTATTGGAAAATATTCTCTTTGACAAAACATAAAGATTGAGATGGGAAAAACAGAATTATAAAAAGATGTTCTTTTAAAGTTGAAAGTATATAGGATCCACAATAAGAGAGCTATATTAGTCATATATCTAGACCACATGTCTGAGACAAGAAATCCTGTGAAAAAAGTGCTTGAGCTAATCTAAAATCTATAGGTGGACCTGTTACCTCAACTATCATGTATGAAACTGACTCCTTTGAGCTCAAGTTGCCTTTGAAGCCCTGCACAGATGTACATTTGTAGTAAAGGAATTGTTTTTCCTACCCACTCCTATGTAATGTGACAATTTCCAAACATGTTTATACAAAGAAGGCTTGTTTGAGGAGAAACAAAGATATGTGCAAAGAAGGACGAACACTTTTTCTCAAATCAGTAGCCATCCTGTCTGCTGTTCTTTCATCCTTGACTGAATAGATGTCATCTATTTTCTACCAGACGTAAGACAAGATGATTAATATAAAGAGGGTGTTAATAATGTCCTTCTCTTTTCTGTACTGCAGAAAGAAGGTACATTTACTCAGAGCAGATACTAGCATACTTAGAGATGCTAAGCATATATACCCCCAAGTAGAGAACAATAAGTAATAGTATTTGATCAGCCCCCTCTCTCAATGCATGAGAAAGTAGTTACAGGTAATTAGAATGGTAAGTGATCCATGTGGTCCAGACTTGGAGTCATGGAAACATTAGAATGTGAGATGGCTTAGAAAGCATGAGAACATTAAGAGAGGTAGGAAAAAGTGCTTTACCTCAAAGCAACAGTTTAAAAGATTGCATATGGGCGAGAGTAAGCAAGGTATATTCAGAGAACAATGATGAGGCCAATGATTGTCTTGGATTGGTTAGTGGGGGGATGAGTATTAATTTGGAAGAGCAACCAATACAAAACATGGAATCTAGATTTATTTCTTGTTGACATTAAACACCCCCATTGGAAGGTCATGAACAAAGGAAAATAAATTATGCATAAGTATAAAGCTTAGCTACATAGAAACTCCCCGAAAATTTAAATTTGTTACAAAAGCACTTCACTTAACCAAAGGTCATATCCGTATCTAGATATGGCTGAGAAAACCAGAAGTAAGCAAAAAGCAGCCTTGAGTGTTCAAGGGGGGAAAAAAATCACAAAACCACACACTAAAGTCACCCAATTAACCATTAGAAAACTCTCAGACTTTCACTTACAGCCTATTAACGCTTGTTTTAGGGAAAATCTAATTTCCCTCTTCACTGCAGATTAGAAGCAAGAAATTAAAAGGGGTAGCTTCCAGTCTCAGGCATCTGACAGTTGTAATATGTGATAGCTGACAGAATGACAATAAAAAAGGAGGCAGAAAAAGTATTCAAAGCAGCCTTAAATTGGGAGATATGGGTAACTATTTACTTGAAACTGAGATCAATTATCTCAGTAAAAAAATCTTCATTACATTATTATAATGCCCCATTTTCACTCTCTAATAACTTTGTTCCTGTAACAGAAATTCATATTGTGCAATACTATCTAAAGTAGATAGCTTACAAATATGCTGAAAAGGGCAACCTTTCTCTGATTTTCTGACCAATTTCAAATGTTACATCCTTTTTCTTATAATAGTTCCCCATTATAACATGTGGTTTTACTTACACTAGACATGTCTAATATTTGCTTCAAGAGAGCTGAATGAAGGCTATTGTACAACTACAATGTCTTCCTTGTAATGCTATAATCACATATTTGCAGGGAAATAAAAAATTCTAAATAAAAATGTTTAAAGGCATATGTAGTTTAAGAAAACATCTCTTTCTTTCTTCCCTCCCTCCTTTCTTCCCGCCCTCCTTTCTTCCCTCCCTCCTTTCTTTCTTTCTTTCTTTCTTTCTTTCTTTCTTTCATTCACCAGGTAGATTTCTTGCCAACACAATTCTCTTCTCATTGATTTCGCAGCATACAAACTGGTCTAAGTGAACATATAAAAATAGAAATTGCTTCAAGGCTGAATATAATCCGATATAGCAGTCATACTTTGTTGTTTTTCTATATTAACTATTAACCCACAAAAAACTGACAACCTTCTAAGGTCTAGTATAGAATCTTGCATTTGTACCTTAGGCTGCCAGATCCATATCCAAATGTGGCTGGAGAAACAGATGAGGATGGTGTCATGGTGTGAGAATCCTGGGTTCCCCTCTGGGGCAATGTTGTGATGTCTAAAATTAATAAGAAATAATATAATCAATACATTTTGAGTACTTATTATGCCCAGACATTGTTATAAGCTCGTTCCCCAAATAAACCTGTTTAATTTCTTTTAAAGCCCTATTAGGCAGGACTATTATTATTCCTACTTTAAATATGAGGCAACCATGGCTGAAAGGTTAAGTAACTTGGCCACAATCACAAAGCTAGAAAGCAGAGCCTAAATTCAAAAGTATGTCCATCACGTGACAGCAATTTCCTACCTCGACTGGGATTTCCCCATTTATTTATTAATTACAGTACCTGTCAACCAACTACTAAGATTTGCTTCAAGACTGTAGAGCCAACATCATGATGTAGCATGAGCATTTCCCCTAATCAGCACTCTCCACTACTCCAGTTTTATGAAAAGGTTAAAGGACAGAAATGTAGAATTCCAAAATACAGCACCAGCAGTCTGCATTTCACCTTCTGATCTTCAGGGATACGCCAGCAATTGATTTCATGGCCCACTCTTCATTATTAATAGAGGCATTCAATATGACTATTTACTATACTATATTTCAATATGACTCTTTACCTATACATGGGAAGGCATGTATAGGTACACGACTGCTCTTGAGATTTAGTTTGTGGACATGCCTACTGAATTATTCAAGATTCTTTTGGTTGCAAAGGATATAACCCTATGCAATTAACTTAAACTAATCTAAAACGTGAAGGGTTTATTGCTGGCCTCAAGTGAAGCTAGATCTAGGTGCTCAAACAACGTAGTTTGTATGTTCTTCGCTTCCCAGCTTGGCTTTCCCCCATGTTGCCTTCATTCTTAGGCTGACCTCAAGTGGCATCAAAATGGCTACCAGCAAGTCTAGGCTTAGCCACCACAAAAAACAAAAGACAGTTTTTCTTTTCCAAAGGTTCCAGCAGAAAGTCTTAAAATTATGTTCATGGCTGTAACTGGCCTGCTTAGGTCACGGGCCTACTCTTTAACTAGTCTTTATAGTCAAGGCATACATTATACTCAACTGTCATGTACCAGTCACTGGCTTCACAGCATGGTTTAGCCCCAGTAGTATCATGGGCCTCAACTGAATCAGCGGAGGAGGGTTAATCCCCAAAGGAGTTGATTTTACCTCGATGTAAGGAAACAGATGCTGAGCAGGGATAAACCACAGATGACCATTATATCCATTTTGGCATGCCAGAAGAATAAGTTGCCATCTTGTCATGTGACTTTGAGGAGATTTGGGGAATCTCCATCACCATGACTTCCCTATGGTGAACTAATCTGTGGTGAGTCAAGGCAAGAGTAAGCCAAAGAATACTAACAAGGTCTCACTGAATCATATCAGTGCAGATTGTATAGACAAAATAATAGCAGCAGAAAACTTAGAGGCTATGGCAATAAGAGATGATGTGGCTATTTGGGCAAAGACAACCTTTAACACAGAGGGTAGAGACATTGCTGCCAAAGAACTTTGCCACACAACAATCCACAGACTGAATTCATATGGATAATGCTTATTGTGAAAGTAACTGCAAGTCACCCGTGCATCAGCCTTTGTAGCCTTGCAAATACTCAGAAAGCAATACTGTCATCAGTAGTATCTTTAAATGCAAAGAATGCTGCATGAAGATAAGATGTGACAGAGCTCCAATAGCCTCCTGCACACGTTATTCTAATTTGATTCAATTTCTCATGCTGCATAGGTTTTCATTCATTGAAATTTGCAGTCACTCAGTTCAGACAGTTCTTTGCTTATAAACACATTGTGTTAAGATACTTCATTTGTAAGTCAGTGCTTTTAAAGTTGGAGCTCATTTTTACATTGAAAATTTATTATAAATTGTAACTGGATTCTCAGACTAACCTATGAGTATTAATCAAGTAATTTGAATGTGCTTAGTACAATGCCTAGCACATTGTAAACTCTTAATAGATTAAAGCTGCTATTAGTTATAATATGATAAGCATGAACAAAATCGTCAAAATAATTTTTTAAAACAAAAAATACAAATTAAGGTAATAGCACTTAGAAAAATGACAGATAGGAACACTCAGAAAGGTAATATGAAAAATTAAGTCCTCAATTCCACTTTAGAGAAGGTATTTAATATATTTCACCTTAAAGATTGTTTATTGTTACTAAAGAAGAATTTACAAAATTATTCTACTATCTTTTAGAATATAATATTACTTAAATTATTATGTTTTAATTTTGGGATTCAATGTAGTTACAAAACTGAAATATTGGGAGTATTACTAGATCCATACAGATGGGAACAGTATTTAATAAATCGCTTTTTCTTTACAAGAAATGTTCAGAACTCCTTTTTCCACATACTTATATCTGGATGCAATTCCACTTATAATTGATGACACAGTATACTGCTATTACCATAAAAAGAACTGTAATGGGGACACAGCCATAATTCAATTTACATCTTAATTATTTACACTCTTCTCTTTGCAGCCTGAATATTCTATGCTTCAGAATTGTTTTGCAGACAAAATATCATCCAGGATTAGCAATGCAAACACTCTTTTGACACAGGTGACAAGTTCTTTTTGGTAACTTACTTAACTTCTCAGTAAAATATACTTTATTTAAGAATTAGTTCCACAAATCTATTATAGCATAATCTGATGCTGATTTCAATGTGTTTTCAATTACATAAATGCTAAAGATATGTAATCTCTAACATTTATCTCGCTACTTCTGTTTTAGTGACAACTTTGGGGAGACTTTTAAAAATTAAGTGTCTGTTTAAGAAATAAAAGTATAGGATCATGGGAATCTAAGAAATTTAATGAGCTAGCATCAATAAGACCACTTAATCAGGGCTGGGCTGCTATTTTCCAAGTATCTGCCATACAGCGTGTCAAAAGAGATGGTATAGACACATCAGGACTAAACTTTGCTTCATTCTTTCATTCATTCAACAACTTATTGAGTACCTACTATGTATCAGGCATTTTTTTTTTTTTTTTTAGTTCTGGGGAGATAAGAATAAACAATATGAATCCCAGTCCTCCATGGAATTTATATACTTCGTGACAAAGACACACAATAAATTATTAGCTACTTCCATCCTTCTGAGGGAGAAAAAAGCAGGGTGAGGATAAGGTTGGGAGAGGGGACAGTGATCAGGGAAGGCCTCTCCAAAGAAGTGACACCTGAGAAGAGACTTTAATGAGGACACAAACTATGCAAAAATCAGAGAGACAATAGAGAAGTGCAAAGGCCCCAGGTGGGACATGCTCATTGTGTTAAAAAAGCATCAAGACCATCGTGGCTAGAACAAAGTGAGCAGAGAAGAGGGAGTATGGTAGAAGATGAGGTCAGGGAAGTGGAGAGGGCCAGATCCTATAGGGCCTTGCAGATCGTTTTAGGGAGGTTGGGTTTACTTTAGTTGTGATGAGAAGGCATAGGCTGGGAAAAGGAGAGTGACATGATATGCACTTTGGAGAAGAGGCTCTACAGAGGCAAGAAGTAGGACATTTCAGCAATTTAGGCAAGGGCCAATGTTATTACAATTTTTTTGTTTATTTATTTTTTTGAGATGGAGTCTTGCTCTGCTGCCCAGGCTGGAGTGCAGTGGCGTGATCTCAGCTCACTGCAACCTCTGCCTCCTGGGTTCAAGCGGTTCTCCTGCCTCAGCCTCCCAAGTAGCTGGGACTACAGATGCACACCATCACACCTGGCTACTTTTTGTATTTTCGATAGAGATGAGGTTTCACCATGTTGGTCAGGCTGGTCTCGAACTCCTGACCTTGTAATCCACCCACTTCAGCCCCCAAAGTGCTGGGATTATAGGCGTGAGCCACCGCGCCTGGCCATGTTATTGCAATTTTGTAATATTGACTCTTTACTACTAATTTTCAAGATGAAAAACAAAAATTGTTTTTCTGCAAATGGTATGTCAGGAACACAAAAATCAGCTGTTTAATTTTTGTGGGGTGGTACAAAGGCAGCTGGAATAAAATGCCTGTTTTTATATTGACTGCAAGGAAAGTGCTTACCTCAACTGCCAATTTACAGAGGATCTCTGTGGATGGTAAATCAGAGAAGAATGTGAAAGGTAAGAATATCTTGAAACACATCTACCACCTTGTCTCCCATCCCCTCCCCCATTGACAGCCTGACACAGGTGCTGTTATGAATTAAAAAGCAGATGCACTGCAAGCACTGAACATCTTCCAAAGTAAAATGCTGCCATCTGGAGGCTTCTAGAGTACAAAAATGAGGCAAAAAAAAAAAAAAACAAATCTACCCCCACAAACACTCTGTTTCTGTTTGACGTTTCTATATGCAAGGGATTTTATTTGGAAAAAAATTTAAAAGGTCATTAATTCGAGAGAAACAAGTATGAAATTGTCCAGTCTCACTCCCTTGCTTTGCCTGGCCCAATCTATTAAGTGGAACCTGTTTATGTTGGTTTTGAAACCTATTTAGTAGGCTGTAAATTTATGATAGGTTGAAAGTTTGTATTCATTTCTTTTCCCTCTATAGCAACTAAGACTAGCCCTGGTCCCTCTGCAAATGGTCTATCTTCTCCATTTCTTCCATGATTACTGATCTATTCAGGTTTTCTATTTATTCCATTTGGATAATTTATATTTTTCTAGGAAAGCATCCATTTCTTCCAGATCTTTTAATATATTGTCATAGAGTTTCAAATAATATTCTTCTATAAAATTTTTAATCTCTTATCTACCCACAGTTCCATACAATTTTTTATCTTTAATATTATATCCTTTTACTTTCCTCTTTTATTGTAGGATTATGAGCAGGATAATGACATATTTGGACTATGTCCCAGAGAGACAATACTCATGATAATGAATATAATGGGCTGAAAGAGAACACCAGGAACACTGTTTAGAAGGCAACTATAACATCTCACATTAGTGACGACTGACATCTGAACAATGGAGAAGATTTTGTAAAATAAAACTAGTAGGAATTTGTGACTACTGATGTGTTTATAAGACAAATATAAAAGGTTAGCATGATGCTACAGTTTCTTACCTAGGACGATTGGGATAATCATAACCAAAGGGGAGAGAAAAATAATTTTTTGAGGGGACATTTGACTTTGAGGTGTTAGAAGGATAGCCATATGTAAATGTCCCATCAGTCTGGAGCTAGAAATACAAGTCGAAGCTAGAAGCAGCAGATAAAGTTGTGAGATCAGCTGGAAAAAAAAATGTAGAGCAAAAAAAAATTTGTATTAAGATGTCAATAACTGAAATGTTTTTGTAAAGTCTTACATTTTGGGGCAGCTGAACAAAATCTGGGTTCATGTTACAGAAGCCAAAGCAGAAGAGAATTTTAAGAAGGAGAAGGTTTAGGAAAATCATAGCACAAAACAAGTAATACATTAAAATGATGATGATCTATACAACAGAAAGAATAATTTTTGTATGAAACAAAGTAACATAAATTGGAAAAATATTTCCAATACATCTGACATAGAACTAATTTCCTCAAAATATGAGCATTTAAAAGTCAATAAAACCATACAGGAAAATTTGATAAACTTCATTTTATCAAAAATGGAAACTTTTGCTCTGTGAAAGCCCTCTTAAGAAGATGAAAGAACAATGTTCAGACTAGAGAAAACAGTTGCAAACCACATACCCAACAAGAAATTTTATCTAGAATATAAAGAACTCTCAAATCACAAAAGCAAAATAAACAAATGATCCAATTAGGAAATGCGCAAAAGATATGAAGAGATATTTTACCAAGAATGAAATAGGAATAACAAATAAGCACACGAAAAGAAGTTCAACAACATTAGCTGTTAGGAAAATGCAAATTAAAACCACAATGATATGTCATTACACATCTATCAGAATGGCTAAAATAAAAAATGGTGATAATACCAAATACTGGGTAAGATGAGGAGAAACTTTATCACTGATACACTACTGGTAGAATGTAAAATGGTACAACCACTCTGGAAAATAACTTAGCAGTTTCTCTTAAAAGTAAACATGCATTTGCCATATGACCCAGCTGTCACACTCTTTGGCATTCATCTGACATGAAAATTTATGTTCACACAAAAACCTGTTCATGAATGTTCACAGCAGTTTTATTTGCAGCTGCCAAGATTGAAAACAACCCAATGTCCTTCAATGGGTGAATAGTTAAACTCTGATGCATTCATACAATGGAATACTACTCAGCAATAAAAAGAATAAATTTGTATAATAAACAACCTGGATAGATCTCCAGGCTATTATGCTTAGTGAAAATGCCAACCTCAAATGGTTAAATATTGTATGGTTAAATTTATATACCATTTTCCAAATAATAAAACTATAGAGATAGAGAAAAGATCAGTGGATGCTAGGGGACAGGGATGGAGTGGATACTAATATAAAGTAGCATGAGACTCCAATGTCCATTATCCCACTCTTTATGCCTTTGCATACCCATAGCTTAGCTCCCACTTATAAGAAATACAGTATTTGGGGTGGAGCCAATATAGCCGAATAGGAACAGCACCAGTCTACAGCTCCTAGCGTGAGTGACGCAGAAGACAGCTGATTTCTGCATTTCCAACTGAGGTACTGGGTTCATCTCACTGGGGAGTGCCAGACAGTGGGTGCAGGACAGTGGGTGCAGTGCACTGTGCATGAGCTGAAGCAGGGCGAGTCATCGCCTCACCCGGGAAGTGCAAGGGGTCAGGGAATTCCCTTTCATAGTCAAAGAAAGGGGTGACAGATGGCACCTGGAAAATCGGGTCACTCCCACCCTAATACTACGCTCTTCCAACAGGCTTAACAAATGGCACACCAGGAGATTATATCCCGCACCTGGCTCAGAGGGTCCTACGACCATGGAGCCTCACTCACTGCTAGCACAGCAGTCTGAGATCAAACTGCAAGGTGGCAGTGAGGCTGGGGGAGGGGCGCCCGCCATTGCCCAGGCTTGAGCAGGTAAACAAAGCGGCTGGGAAGCTTGAACTGGGTGGAGCCCACCACAGCTCAAGGAGGCCTGCCTGCCTCTGTAGGCTCCACCTCTAGGGGCAGGACACAGACAAACAAAAGACAGCAATAATAACCTCTGCAGACTTAAATGTCCCTGTCTGACAGCTTTGAAGAGAGTAGTGGTTCTCCCAGCATGCAGCTTGAGATCTGAGAATGGGCAGACTGCCTCCTCAAATGGGTCCCTAACCCCTGAGTAGCCTAACTGGCAGACACCCCCCAGTATGGGTGGACTGACACCTCACATGGCCGGGTACTCCTCTGAGACAAAACTTTCAGAGGAATGATCAGGCAGCAGCATTTGTGGTTCACCAATATCCACTGTTCTACAGCCACTGCTGCTGATACCCAGGCAAACAGGGTCTGGAGTGGACCTCCAGTAAACTCCAACAGACCTGCAGCTGAGGATCCTGACTGTTAGAAGGAAAAATAACAAACAGAAAGGACATCCATCCGAAAAACCCATCTGTATGTCACCATCATCAAAGACCAAAGGTAGATAAAACCACAAAGATGGGGAAAAAACAGAGCAGAAAAACTGGAAACTCTAAAAATCAGAGCAACTCTCCTCCTCCAAAGGAATGCAGCTCCTCACCAGCAACAGAACAAAGCTGGATGGAGAATGACTTTGATGAGTTGAGAGAAGAAGGCTTCAGAAGATCAAACTATTCAGAGCTAAAGGAAGAAGTTCGAACCCATGGCAAAGAAGTAAAAATCCTTGAAAAAAAATTAGATGAATGGCTAACTAGAATAACCAATGTAGAGTAGTCCTTAAAGGACCTGATGGAGCTGAAAACCATAGCACAAGAACTGCGTGATGAATGCACAAGCCTCAGTAACTGATGCGATCAACTGTAAGAAAGGGTATCAGTGATGGAAGACGAAATGAATGAAATGAAGCATGAAGAGAAGTTTAGAGAAAAAAGAATAAAAAGAAATGAACAAAGCCTCCAAGAAATATGGGACTATGTGAAAGGACCAAACCTATGTCTGATTGGTGTACCTGAAAGTGATGGGGAGAATGGAACCAAGTTGGAAAACACTCTGCAGGATATTATCCAGGAGAACTTCCCCAATCTAGCAAGGCAGGCCAACATTCAAATTCAAGAAATACAGAGAACACCACAAAGATTCTCCTCAAGAAGAGCAACTCCAAGACACATAACTGTCAGATTCACCAAAGTTGAAATGAAGGAAAAAATGTTAAGGGCAGCCAGAGAGAAAGGTCGGATTACTCACAAAGGGAAGCCCATCAGACTAACAGCTGATCTCTCAGCAGAAACTCTACAAGCTAGAAGAGAGTGGGGGCCCATATTCAACATTCTTAAAGAAAAGAATTTTCAACCTAGAATTTCGTAATCAGCCAAATTAAGCTTCCTAAGTGAAGGAGAAATAAAATACTTTACAGACAAGCAAATGCTGAGAGATTTTGTCACCACCAGGCCTGCCCTAAAAGAGCTCCTGAAGGAAGCACTAAACATGGAAAGGAACAACCAGTACCAGCCACTGCAAAAACATGACAAATTGTAAAGACCATCCAGGCTAGGAAGAAACTGCATCAACTAAAGAGCAAAATAACCAGCTAACATCATAATGACACGATCAAATTCACACATAACAATACTAACCTTAAATGTAAATGGGCTAAATGCTCCAATTAAAAGGCACAGACAGGCAAATTGGATAAAGAGTCAAGACCCATCAGTGTGCTGTATTCAAGAAACCAATCTCACGTGCAGAGACACACATAGGCTCAAAATACAGGGATGGAGGAAGATCTACCGAGCAAATGGAAAACAAAAAAAGGCAGGGGTTGCAATCCTAGTCTCAGATAAAACAGACTTTAAACCAACAAAGATCAAAAGAGACAAAGAAAGCCATTACATAATGGTAAAGGGATCAATTCAACAAGAAGAACTAACTATCCTAAATATATATGCACCCAATACAGGAGCACCCAGATTCATAAAGCAAGTCATTAGTAACCTACAAAGAGACTTAGACTCCCACACAATAATAATGGGAGATTTTAACACCCTACTGTCGACATTAGACAGATCAACGAGACAGAAAGTTAACAAGGATATCCAGGAACTGAACTCAGCTCTGCACAAAGTGGACCTAATAGACATCTACAGAACTTTCCACCCCAAATCAACAGAATATACATTTTTTTCAGCACCACACCACACCTATTCCAAAATTGAACACATAGTTGGAAGTAAAGCACTCCTCAGCAAATGTAAAACGACAGAAATTATAAGAAACTGTCTCTCAGATCACAGTACAATCAAACTAGAACTCAGGATTAAGAAACTCACTCAAAACCGCTCAACTACATGGAAACTGAACAACCTGCTCCTGAATGACTACTGGGTACACAACAAAATGAAGGCGGAAATAAAGATGTTCTTTGAAACCAATGAGAACAAAGACACAACATACCAGAATCTCTGGGACACATTCAAAGCAGTGTGTAGAGGGAAATTTATACCACTAAATGCCCACAAGAGAAAGCAGGAAAGATCTAAAATTGACACCCTAACATCACAATTAAAAGAACTAGAGAAGCAAGAGCAAACACATTCAAAAGCTAGCAGAAGGCAAGAAATAAGTAAGATCAGAGCAGAACTGAAGGAAATAGAGAAACAAAAAGCCCTTCAAAAAATCAATGAATCCAGGAGCTGGTTTTTTGAAAAGATCAACAAAATTGACAGACCACTAGCAAGACAAATAAAGAAGAAAAGAGAGAAGAATCAAATAGACGCAATAAAAAATGACAAAGGGTATATCACCACTGATCCCACAGAAATAAAAACTACCATCAGAGAATACTATAAACACCTCTATGCAAATAAACTAGAAAATCTAGAAGAAATGAATAAATTCCTGATACATACACTCTCCCAACACTAAAGCAGGAGGAAGTTGAATCTCTGAATAGACCAATAACAGGCTCTGAAATTGAGGCAATAATTAATAGCTTACCAGCCAAAAAAAGTCCAGGACCACATGGATTCACAGCTGAATTCTACCAGAGGTACAAGGAGGAGCTGGTAGCATTCCTTCTGAAACTATTCCAATCAATAGAAAAAGAGGGAATCCTCCCTAACTCATTTTATGAGGCCAGCATCATCCTGATACCAAAGCCTGACAGAGACACAACAAAAAAAGAGATTTTTAGACCAATATCCTTGATGAACATTGATGCAAAAATCCTCAATAAAATACTGGCAAACCAAATCCAGCAACACATCAAAAAGCTTATCCACCATGATCAAGTGGGCTTCATCCCTGGGATGCAAGGCTGGTTCAACATACGAAAATTAATAAACGTAATCCAGCATATAAACAGAACCAAAGACAAAAACCACATGATTATCTCAATAGATGCAGAAAAGGCCTTTGACAAAATTCAACAACTGTTCATGCTAAAAACTCTCAATAAATTAGGTATTGATGGGATGTATCTCAAAATAATAAGAGCTATCTATGACAAAACCACAGCCAATATCATACTGAATGAACAAAAACTGGAAGCATGAAGCATTCCCTTTGAAAACTGGCACAAGACAGGGATGCCCTGTCTCACCACTCCTATTCAACATAGTGTTGGAAGTTCTGGCCAGGGCAATCAGGCAGGAGAAGGAAATAAAGGGCATTCAATTAGGAAAAGAGGAAGTCAAATTGTCCCTGTTTGCAGATGACATGATTGTATATCTAGAAAACCCCACCATCTCAGCCCAAAATCTCCTTGGGCTGATAAGCAACTTCAGCAAAGTCTCAGGTTACAAAATCAACGTGCAAAAATCACAAGCATTCTTACACACCAATAACAGACAAACAGAGAGCCAAATCATGAGTGAACTCCCATTCACAATTGCTTCAAAGAGAATAAAATACCTAGGAATACAACTTACAAGGGATGTGAAGGACCTCTTCAAGGAGAACTACAAACCACTGCTCAATGAAATAAAAGAGGATACAAACAAATGGAAGAACATTCCATGCTCATGGGTAGGAAGAATCAATATCGTGAAAATGGTCATACTGCCCAAGGTAATTTATAGATTCAATGCCATCCCCATCAAGCTACCAATGACTTTCTTCACAGAATTGGAAAAAACTACTTTAAAGTTCATATGGAACCAAAAAAGAGCCCACATTGCCAAGTCAATCCTAAGCCAAAAGAACAAAGCTGGAGGCATCACGCTACCTGACTTCAAACTATACTACAAGTCTACAGTAACCAAAACAGCATAGTACTGATGTACCAAAACAGAGATATAGACCAATGGAACAGAACAGAGCCCTCAGAAATAATGCCACATATCTACAACTATCTGATCTTTGCCAAACCTGACAAAAACAAGAAATGGGGAAAGGATTCCCTATTTAATAAATGGTGCTGGGAAAACTGGCTAGCCATATTGTAGAAAGCTGAAACTGGATCCGTTCCTTACACCTTATACAAAAATTAATTCAAGGTGGATTAAAGACTTAAATGTTAGACCTAAAACCATGAAAACCCTAGAAGAAAACCAGGAAATACCATTCAGGACATAGGCATGGGCAAGGACTTCATGTCTAAAACACCAAAAGCAATGGCAACAAAAGCCAAAATTGTCAAATGGGATCTAATTAAACTAAAGAGCTTCTGCACAGCAAAAGAAACCACCACCAGAGTGAATAGGCAACCTACAAAATGGGAGAAAATTTTCACAACCTACTCATCTGATAAAGGGCTAATATCCAGAATCTACAATGAACTCACACAAATTTACAAGAAAAAACAACCCCATCAAAAAGTGGGTGAAGGATATGAACAGATACTTCTCAAAAAAAGACATTGATGCAGCCAAAAGACACAGGAAAAAATGCTCATCATCACTGGCCATCAGAGAAATGCAAATCAAAACCACAATGAGATACCATCTCACACCAGTTAGAATGGCAATCATTAAAAAGTCAGGAAACAACAGGTGCTGGAGAGGATGTGGAGAAATAGGAACACTTTTACACTGTTGGTGGGACTGTAAACTAGTTCAACAATTGTGGAAGTCGGTGTAGTGATTCCTCAGAGATCTAGAACTAGAAATACCATTTGACCCAGCTATCCCATTACTGGGTATATACCCAAAGTATTATAAATCATGCTGCTATAAAGACACATGCACACATATGTTTATTGCAGCACTATTCACAATAGCAAAGACTTAGAACCAACCCAAATGTCCAACAATGATAGACTGAATTAAGAAAATGTGGCACATATACACCATGGAATACTATGAAGCCATAAAAAATGATGAGTTCATGTCGTTTGTAGGGACATGGATGAAGCTGGAAACTATCATTTTCAGCAAACTATCGCAAGGACAAAAAACCAAACACCGCATGTTCTCACTTATAGGTGGGAATTGAGCAATGAGAACACATGGACACAGGAAGGGGAATATCACACACCGGGGACTGTTGTGGGGTGGGGGGAGGGGGTAGGGATAGCATTAGGAGATACACCTAATGCTAAATGACGAGTTAATGGGTGCAGCACACCAATATGGCACATGTATACATATGTAACAAACCTGCACTTTGTGCCCGTGTACCCCAAAACTTAAAGTATAATACTAATAAAAAATAAAAAAATAAAAGACTCAGCACGAATATCACTTCTGTTGGAAGCATTTCTACCTTTTCTACCCTCTACATCTCAGGTTCTGCTAGGTACTCTACTATGCTCTGACAATCCCCCATTACAGTACTTAAACTTTAAAAAAAAAAAAAAGAAAGAACAGTATTTGGTTTTCTATCCCCGAGTTACTTCACTTAGAATAATGGCCTCTAGCTCCATCCAAATTGCTGCAAAGGACATTATTTCACTCTTTTTTATGGTTAAGTGGTTTATATATACCACATTTTCTTTATCCACTCATCAGTTGATGGGCACTTAGGCTGGTTCCATATTATTACAATTATGAATTGTGCTGTGACAAACAGACACAGGATGTGTCTTTTTAATATAGTGACTTCTTTCTCTGTGGGTAGACACCCAATAGTGGGATTAATGGATTAAATGGTAAATCTACTTTTAGTTCTTTGAGAAATCTCCACACTGTTTACCATAGAGATTGTACTAATTTACATTTCCATCAGCAGTGTATAAGTATTCCCTTTTCACCACATCCATGCCAATATCTGTTGTTTTTTGATTTTTTAATAATGGTCATTCTGGCTGGGGTAAGGAGGCACCTCATTGTGGCTCTAATTTGCATTTCCTCGGTGATATGTGATGTTGAGTATTTTCTTTCACATGTTTATTGACCATTTGGATGTCTTCTTTTGAGAAATGTCTATTCATGTCATTTGCTCACTTTTTGATGGAATTATTTGTGCTTTTTCCTTGCTGATTTGTTTGAGTTCCTTATAGATTCTGGACGTTAGTCCTTTGTTGAAAGCATACTTTGCAAATATTTTGTCCCATTCTGTGGGGCGTGTGTTTACTCTGATGATTATTTCTTTTGTTATGCAGAAGGATTTTTCATTTAATTAGGTCCCACTTATTTATTTTTATTTTTATTGCATTTGCTTTTGGGATATTAGTTATAATTTCTTTGCCTAGGCCAATATCCAGAAGAGTTTTTCCTAGGCCTTCTTCTAGAATTTTTATGGTTCCAGGTCTTAAGGTTTCAATCTTAATCCATTTTGAATTAATTTTTGGTATGGTGAGAGACAGCAATCCAGTTTCATTCTTCTACATGTGGCTATCCAGTTTTCCCAGCACCATTTACTGAATAGGGTGTCCTTTCCCCAACTTATGTTTCTGCATGCTTTGTCAAAGATCACTTGGTTGTAAGTATGGTATTTGGCTTTCTTTCTAGGTTCTCTATTCTGTTCCGATCTATGTAACTACTTTTATTTTTATTTATTTACTTATTTATATTTATTTTTTTGAGACGGAGTCTCGCTCTGTCGCCAGACTGGAGTGCTGTGGTGTGATCTGGGCTCACTGCAACCTCTGACTGCCTGGTTCAAGGGATTCTCCTGCCTCAGCTTCCTGAGTAGCTGGGATGACAGAGCTGGGATTATAGGCACATGCCACCATGCCTATTTTAGTAGAGATGGAGTTTCACTATGTTGGTCAGGATGGTCTCGATCTCCTGACCTCATCATCCGCCCACCTCGGCCTCTCAAAGTGCTGAGATTACAGGTGTGAGCCACTGCACCCAGCCCTATGTAACAACTTTTATACCAGTATCGTGCTGTTTTGGTTACCGTAGCCTTATAGTATGAAGTCAGGTAATGTGATGCCTCCAGATTCATCCTTTTGGCTTAAGATGACTTTGGATATTCAGGCTCTTTTGTGTTTCTATATGAATTTTAGGATTTTTTTCTAATTGTTTGAAAAATGATGTTGGTATTTTTAAGAATTGCATTGAATCTCTAGATTGCTTTGGGCAGTATGATCATTTTCATGATATTGATTCTTTCAATCCATGAGCACACGATGTATTTCCATTTGTTTGTATCATCTATGATTTCTTTCAGTAGCGTTTAGTACTTCTCCTTGTAGAGATCTTTCATCTCCTTGTTTAAGCATATTCCTAGGTATTTTGTTTTTTTATTGCTGTTGTAAAAGGGATTGAGTTCTTTATTTGATTCTCAGCTTGGTTGTTGGTGGCGTATAGCAGTACTACTAATTTGTGTGCATTGATTTTGTAACTTAAGACTTTAATGAATTCATTTATCAAATATAGCAGCCTTTTGGAGGAGACTTTAGGGTTTTCTAGGTATACAATCATAACATTGGCAAACAGAGATGGTTTGACTTCTTGTTTTCCAGTTTGGATGCCCTTTATTTCTTTCTCTTGCCTAACTGCTCTGGCTAGGACTTCCAGACTTTGTTGAATACAAGTGATGAAAGTGGGCATCATTGTGTTGTTCCAGTTCTTAGGGGGGATGCTTTTAGCTTTTCCCTATTCGGTATGATGTTGGCTGTGAGTTTGTCATTGATGGCTTTCATTATTTTGAGGTATATTCCTTCTATACCTAGTTTGTTAAGGGTTTTTATCATAAAATGCTGCTGAATTTCACCGAATGTTTTTTCTCCGTCTGTTGAGATAATCATGTGGGTTTAGTTTTTAATTCTGTTTATGTGATGAATTACGTTTATTGACTTGCATATGTTGAACCATCCCTGCATCCCTGGGATGAAACCCACTTGATCATGGTGAACTACTATTATTATTGTTGTTAATTTTTGAGAAAGGGTCTTGCTCTGTCACCTAGGCTGGAGTACAGTGGCACAATCGTGGATCACTGCAGCCTTGACCTCTTGGGCTCAAGCAATCTTCCCACCTCAGCCCCCTGAGTAACTGGGACTATAGGTGCACACCGCCACATGCATCTATTTTTTATATTTTTTTGTAGAGATGGGGTTTCACCATGTTGCTCAGGCTAGTTTTGAACTCCTGAGCTCAAGCAATCCTCCTGCCTTGGCCTCTCAAAGTGCTAGGATTACAGGTGTGAGCCACTGCACCTGGCTTGAATTATCTTTTTGATGTGCTGTGTGATTTGGCTTGCTAGTATTTTGTTGAGGGTTTTTGCATCTATGTTCATCAGGGATATTGGTCTGTAGTTTTCCTTTTCTTTGTTATGTCCTTTCCTGGCTTTGGTATCTGGGTGATATTGGTTTGATAGAATGTGTTAGGAAGGATTCCCTCTTTCTCAATCTTTTGGAATAGTTTCAGTAGGATTAGTACTAATTCTTCTTTGGTAGAATTCGCTGTGAATCCATTTGCATTGGGCTTGTTTTGTAGTTGGAAATTGTTTTATTACTGATTCAATCTCACTGCTTGCTATTGGTCTGTTCAGGATTTCTATTTCTTTCTGATTCAAGCTAGGAGGGTTGTATGTTTCCAGGAATTTATCCACTTCCTCTAGGTTTTTTAGTTTGTGTACATAGAAGTATTTATAGCAGCCTCAAATCTTTTGTATTTCTTTTGATCTTTTGCATTTCTTCTGATCTTTTGTATTTCTGTGGTGTCATTGTAATGTCTCCATTTTTCATTTCTAACAGCTTGTTTAAAACTTCTCTATTCGTGGTTAATCTAGCTAATGGTCTATTGATATTTTTTATCTTTTCAAAGAACCAACTTTTTGTTTCATTGACCTTTTATATTATTTTTATGTTTAATTTCATTTAGTTTTGTTCTTTGTTATTTGTTTCTACTAGCTTTGGGTTTGGTTTGTTTTTGTTTCTCTAGTTCCTTGAGGTGTGTGTTAGGCAGTCAATTTGTGACTTTGAAGACTTTTTGATCTAGACATTTAGCACTATAAATTTTCCTCTTACATTGCTTTTGCTGTTTCCCAGAGGTTTTGATAACTTATGTCACTGTTAGTCATTTGAAAGAATTTTTAAATTTTCATCTTGATTTCATTGTTAACCCCAAAATCATTCTGGAGCAGATTAATTTCCATGTATTTGTATTGTTTTGAAGATTCCTTTTGGAGTTGGTTTCTAGTTTTATTCCACTGTGGTCTGAGAATATACTTGATATAATTTGGATTTTTAAAAATTTTTTGACTTTATTTTGAGGCCTATAATATGGTCTATCTTGCAGACTGTTTCATGTACTAATGAGAACGTATATTTTGCAGTTCTTTGGTAGAATGTTCTGTAAATATCATTAGGTCCATTTGTTCTAGAGCGCAGTTTAATTGCAATGTTTCTTTATTGACTTTCTGCCTTCATGATCTCTGTTTAGTGCTGTCAGTGGAGTGTTGAAGTCCCCCACTATTATTGTGTTGCTGTCTATCTCTTTTCTTAGGTCTAGTAGTAATTGTTTTATGAATCTGGGAATGCCAGAGTTAAATGCATACATATTTAGGACTGTAATATCTTCTTGTTGGATTTATACTTTTATCATTACATAGTGACTTTGTCTTTTTTTACTGCTGTTGCTTTAAACTCTGTTTTATGTGGTATAAGAATAGTATATTCCTTCTAACTTTTGGTTTCCATTTGCATAGACTATCTTTTTTTTAACTCCTTTACCTTGAGTCGATAAGAATCCTTGTATGTTAGATGAGTCTCTTGAAGATGGCAGATATTTGGTTTGTGACTTTTTAATCTGTTCTGCCAATTTGTATCCTTTGAGTGGAGCATTTAGACCATCTACATTCAATGTTTAATATTGAGATGTCAGGTATTGTTCCAGTCATCATGTTGTTACCTAGATACTTTGTTTTTTCATTATTATTTTTTTATAGGCCCTGTGAGTCTTTATGTTTTCAAGAGGATCTATTATGGTGCATATCCAGCTTTTGTTTCAAGATTTAGAACACCTTTCAGCATTTTTTTGTAGGTATAATCTGGTAGTGACAAATTCCCTCAGAATTTTTCTTGTCTGAAAAAGACTTTATGTCTTCTTCATTTATGAAACATATTTTTTCTGGATGCAAAATTCTTGGCTGAGAGTCACTCCATTTAAGGAGGCTAAAGATAGGACCCCAATGCCTTCTGGCTTGTAAGGTTTCTGCTGAGAAGTCTGCTGTTAGTCTGATAGGTTTTCCTTTATAGGTTACTTGACACTTTTGTCTAACTGCTCTTAGAATACTTTTCTGCATGTTAAGTTTACATAGCCTGATGACTATATGCCTTGGTGAAGTCCTTTTTCCAGTCAATCTTTCAGGAGTTCTTTGAGCTTCTTTTATTTGGGTGTCTAAATCTCTAGCAAGGCCAGGGAAGTTTTCCTCAATTAGTCCCTCAAATATGTTGCCCAAACATTTTGTTTTTTCTTCACCCTCAGGAACACCAGTGGTTCTTAAGTTTGGCCATTTTATATAATTACATATTTCTTGGAGATTTAGTAAACTTCTTTTGAGTTTTTTTCTTTATTTTTTTCTGATTGGGTGAGTTCGAAATGCTCATCTTCGAGCTTTGAAATTCTTTCTTCTAGTTCAAATCTATTGTTAAAACTTTCCCACTGCATTTTGTAATTCCCTAAAATGCGTCTTTCATTTCCAGATGTTCTAATTGGTTTTTCTTTAAAATATCTAATTCTAAAAAAATTTTCATTCATATCCTGAATTATTTTAAAAAGTTTTTATGTTAGTTTTCACCTTTCTCTTGTATCTCCTCCAGTAATTTAATAAGTAACCTTTTGAATTATTTATCTGGTATTTCAAATATTTCATCTTGGTTTGGATCCATTGCTAGAAAGCTACTGTGATCTTTGTAGTGGAGTGAGGGCAGTTATAGAACCCTGTTTTGTCATATTACCAGAATTATTTTTTCTGATTCCTCCTCATTTGGATAGAGTACTTCTTCTAATTATTTTAGAATTTCTTTTTTATTCAACTATGTTTATTTTTAAATTTCTTTTTCTTATTTTCCGATTAAGGATGTGACTTTAATGATTATAGTTTATTGTAACCTAATTCAGCTCTGGGTGCTTTCAAGGGTGAAGACTCTGCAGGAGTTTCCTGTTTATAGAGAGTCTTTATGATGGCTTTATCAGATGTTGGTTGTAGTAACAATATGCTCAGTGTGTGAGCAGATTTGCTGTCTCCTGTGGGGTAGAATGGCAGAGATCTCTTGAAGCTTATCTCATTCCTCAGTGGTGTGCAGTTATTTATTTATTATTTTTCCCCCAGTAGTTTATTTACTGGGTTAAACAGTTCAGGATTCAGGCCAGTAGAAATGGGGTCCATGGGTACAAATCAGCTGTGGCTAAAGCAAGTGGATAAATGCAATACCCAATGATGGGCTGAGGTCCCAGTCTTGACAGAGATGGCTGAGGGAGCTCTCAGTGAATCACACTGAGGTCTTTTCACGGGGAGGGAGGTAGACACCTCAGCTCTCCTGCAGGCCAGGAGGAAAGCAATCTGCCTCCCAGTCACACTCCTGACCCAGTGTTCCAGCTATTTAGATCAGACAGGCACCTCTCTACATCTGTATGAATGCTGATGTTCTATGTAGAGAGGGATTGTGACTCTATCCCTTGTGGAAGCCTGAACTGAAGAGCAGTCTCCCGTGTGGATGCAGTCACCCTTAAGTGCTCCAGAAAGTGTGTCTACAAGTGCACCCACACCATGCTCCCACGGGAGAAGCCCCAGCTGTGTCCACAGTGGTGGGCAAGGGTAAGAAGTTTCTTCTCCAAGACCCTTCATTAGCACTAGGGCTGCGTAACTGTTGGGGTAGAGCTGCAGACTTTCCCCACTGAGCCCAGTACTGCACCTGTGCCTCTGCTGAAAGAAACTTCCCACAAGCAGAAAGTTCTGGGACTCAATTCCAGTCATCTGGATTCTTTTGTCCCATGGAGTGATCCCTTGGTGTGGTATACTCCCGCTTCTGGAGTAGGAGTCCCTGAGGCCCAATTCTGCTGTTCCTTTGGGTCTAGCCACCCAGTGGGACCACAGTAATCCACACTGGTGCCGGGAAATGTCTGCAAAGGATCCAGACATGTGAACTGTCCTCAAGTCTCCTAGCAGCAGATACCAGCACCAGCTCTGATAGGGATGGCAGGGGAGTGATAAAGACTCTGTGAGATTCCTTGGTTATAAATAACCTTACAGTGTTGGCTCTCAAATTCCAGCTATAGTAGTAATGAACTGGTCATGTGACAGACTTAGGACCTTCTGGTTTTCTAGCCAGGGTGATTCAGGCAATGGTGATAGCTGAGGTCACACACAAGGTTTCTCCTTCCTGGGCACTGTGGTCTCCTGCAGTTTTCCACGTGGCTCATGGTGTAGGCTGTAGCCTGTCACTTCATTCAAAGGATCTGTGGTTTCTTTCGGTTTTCTTGTTAAGTTTGTGTGTTGCTTCTTGGAATAAAGTTCACACTGTGAATCTCTATATACTATTTTGTCTTTCTAAGTGGGACAGGCATGCTAACAATGCCTCCAATCCACCGTCTTGAGGGGAAAAAAGGGAAGTCTTTACCACCAAATTGAGTAGACTATTCTCCGTCCCTCTCCAACTTCTTAAAAAGTAGAAGGTAATCAGAATGCCCCTAGAGCGATTCCTAGATCCTAAGCAGGTGAAAGCTGACTCTTCTCTCCACTGATGGAAGGAAGAATAAAGGAAATGCCTGGTATAAGGAAACACCCCTTCCCTCTGGCTTCAGTTGTTCTCCTCTATCCAGAGTGGCCTGGAGTTGCAGCCTAAAGAAGCTCCAGTCCACTGGGCTGAGCTCAGCAGAAATGGAGAGAGAAGCTACTGGTAGCCATGGCCCCCGTGTACCCCCTCATCCATCCCAGCCTCCCAGGAATTGAAAAAGGGTGGGTGTGAGGTTCTTCTCGCTGTGCATGAAGGGAAAGAGACAGACCTGGAGAAGAGGCCACAAGTCTCAGATTATAGTGAAGACTATCACAGAGACAAGGATTCTGGCAGATCTAGGGGAGGCAGGGTCCCCAGGGATATCCCAAGGCCCCGTGGTGCCTGAATTCAAAGCAGGAAGGCCCATAATGCTCTGTACTTCTCCTTCCCTTGCAGCGGGTACAGCCCAGCATTCAGAACCAATAATGCTGCCTCAGCTGAGTATATTTGAACCCTATAGGGATGGGAGGGTGAGTGCAACTCTGGAAGAGAAAGAAAGATCCCCAGGAACTCTGGGATCCTGATGGGAGAAAAAAGAGCTTCATGGGAAAGGGATTTTCCCCTGAGCTCTTTACATACCTTGCTCCTTTCTCTCAGGCCACAGCTCATAGGTCACCTCCTCACTGGGGCCCTCTATACTCCCTGATGAGAACACCCCCCTCCAATTCTTCCAGAATCCTGGCTATTGCCTTCTTTGGGTTCTGATCCCAAATTATCTTGTATATTTATTTCCTTTACTTATTTATTGTCTCTCTCTCTCTGAGGTGATACATATGTTCCATGAGAACAGGAAACTTATCTGCCTTGTTCCCTGCTGTCATAGCTTGGTTTACCCCAAAACAGATGCAGATTTGGTTTTTTGAGAGGTAAGCCTAGAAATGAGACAGGAAGGAAGGAAAGCAAAGACAGTGTTGATGAGCAGGTTACCACTGGGGGTGAACTAGACCTCAATCCTTCTGGAGATCCTCTCAGAAATTATGGGAGATGTTTCAGAATTGTCCTACTGAGGGATAAGGAAGCTGGGGCATATCCAACATCTCCCATCCTCATTGGTTGAAGATCAACCTTATTCAGTTCTGGTTGAGGATCCTTTCAGAGGTGTTAATGCACACCCAGGCCTAGAGAACATCCTCAGCAGAGACACTTGAGAATCCATTGGCATGAAAAGGGACCATGTGCGGGAAATCTCCAGAGAAGGCTGAATGGATATGGACCAGGCAAGAACAAGTTATTCCTGTCATAATCTCAGCACCAAGATCAAGCTCTGGAATATGGTACAGGCTCCATAAACAACAGCCATACAAAAAGGAAGATTGAGAAATGAATGAATAAAAGAAAGGCTGAATGGGAGTCTAGTAACTCTATTACCTGAGAGAAGTGGTTTTTCTTTCTCGGTGTTGGCCTTAATTTTGACTCAGGTTTTTGACTTTTACATCCTCCCTGTATGTATACTGGGAAAAGTCCATCCTATTTTTCCTGGCAAATACTCCTCTTCCTCTTCACCTCTGTGACTGCTGCTTCATATTCCTCCTTCATCAGTGAAAGGTGTTTCCTTGTGCTCACCCACCTCTGAAAAAAATCACTTTCAGATCGACTTCATTCCTATTCATTTTTCAGTGAGAAAAACATTGCCAGATTTCTTGGAAATAAATATCGCATTACTTACTGATCCAGTTTTTTTCTGGTGTGTAAGCTATTGCCTATAAATTAGCTGGCCTACTTTTTAGAAGTTACATTAATTCTTTCGGGGCAATTGAGTGCCCTTTAGTGCACAAACAGCAATAGAAGTTAAATTTACAATGTGGCTGACTGGAACCATTACTCTAGATCAATGCATTATAGGGACCACTTTCTTCTTTCCTCCTTTTTATATAGTTTTCATTTGAGTTATGAATAGGACATCTTGTCCTAAGCAAAGAATTATTATATCTTTGGGACATTTAAATTCTTGATTAATAGTGCTAAAAATCTTTTAACCTTGAATGAATATTGCTGATGTGCACATTCTTTTTGCTTGTCACCCAGAGCTCTTGGTTCACATAAGCTTGGCTTAATTTTGTTACATAGCAAATACTCAGTGAGAATGAACTTTAGCCATGAAAAAAATAATAACCCAAGTATTGAAGGTGAGGCCTCGTGGGAGGTGATTAGATCATGAGGGTGTATTCTACCGGTTTAGCACCATCCCCTCAAGAGATCTGATTGTTTGGAAGTATGTAGCACCTCCTCCTTTGCCCTCTCTTCTTCCTGCTCTGGCCATGTGACAACATGCCTTGCTTCCCCTTTGCCTTCCACTCTCATAGTAAGTTTCCTGAGGCCTCCTCAGCCATGCAGTACTTTGAGCCGATTAAACCTATTTTCTTCTTAAATTACCCAGTCTCAGGTAGTTCTTTATAGCAATGTGAGAACAGACTAATACAACTATTAAATAAACTTGTTTCTATTTAAGGGTCCTATGATAGTTAATTTTATGTGTCAAATGGCTAGGCCGTGGTACCCCAGTTTTTGGTCAAACAGCAGTATAGATGTTGCTGGGAAGGTATTTTTTAGATATGATTAACATTTAAAACTATAGATTTTGAGTAAAGCAGATTAGTGTTCAGAAAGTGGTTTGGTCTTATTGAATCAGTCAAAGGCCTTAAGAGAAAGCTAAGGTTTCCCAAAAAAGAAGGAATTCTGCCACCACATAGTCTTCAGATTTGAGACTGCAACATTAACTCTTCCCTGGGTCTCAAGTCACTTGACTGCCCCTAAGATTTCAGACTGCTCAAGCTCCAAACTGGTGTGAGCCATATCCTTAAAATAAATCTGTGTGTGTGTGCCTGTGTGTGTGTGTAGGCATATTTTGCTTTATTGCACTTTGCAGATATTGTGTTGTTTCACAAATTGAAGGTTTGTGGCACCCCTGCACTGAGCAAGTGTATCAGTACTATTTTTCCAATTGGATTGACTCCGATTTTGAAAGAAGTTCTGCTGTGGCTAAAACGCTATCAAACAGCATTATAGACTACAGAGAAATCTCTCACAAAAGGAAAAGTGGGCCAGATGCGATGTGGGCCAGATGAGGCAGTGGCTCATGCCTGTAATCCCAGCACTTTGGGAGGCTGGAGGAGGCAGATCACAAGGTCAGGAGATCAAGAGCATCCTGACTAACACGGTGAAACCCCATCTCTACTAATAATAAAAAAAAATCAGCCGGGCATGGTGGTGCATGCCTGTAGTCCCAGCTACTCGGGAGGCTGAGGCAGGAGAATTGCTTGAACCTGGGAGGTGGAGGTTGCATTGAGCCGAGATGGTGGCACTGCACTCCAGCCTGGCCGACAGAGTGAGACTCTTCCCCCCCCCCCCCCAAAAAAAAAAAGGAAAAGTGAATTTGAATTGACACAGCAAACTTCACTGTGGTCTTATTTTAAGAAATTACCAGTTGGGCACGGTGGCTCATGCCTGTAATCCCAGTACTTTGGGAGGCTGTGGCGGGCTGATCACGAGGTCAGGAGTTTGAGAACAGCCTGGCCAATATAGTGAAACCCTGTCTCTACTAAAAATACAAAAAATTAGCTGGGCGTGGTGGCGGACGCCTGTAATCCCACCTACTTGGGAGGCTGAGGCAGGAGAACTGCTTGAACCTGGAAGGCAGAGGTTGCAGTGAGCCGAGATTGCACCATTGCACTCCAGCCTGGGTGACAGTGTGAGACTCTGACTCAAAAAAAAAAAAAAAAAAAAAAAAAAAAAAAAAAAAAAAAAAAAAAAAAAAAAAAAAAACCAGAAAAAAAAAAAGAAAGAAAGAAAAGAAATTACCACAGCTACACCAACATTTAGCAACTACTGCCTTGATTAGTCAGCAGCCATCAACATTGAGGCAAGACCCTCTACCAGCAAAAAGATTACAACTTGCCAAAGGCTCAGATGATTTGTTAGCATTTTTAGCAACAACGTATTTTTAATTAAAGCATATATATTGTGTTTTTAAACATAATGCTACTGCACATTTAATAGACCAGTACAGTATAAATATAACTTTTATATGGACTGGGGAACCAAAAAAAATTTGTGTGACTCGCTTTATTGCAGTGATTTGGAATAGAATCCGCAACATCTCTGGAGTATGCCTGCGAGTGTATACACACACACACAAAGTTGAGCATCACTAATCCAAAATCTGAAAAGCTCCAAAGTCCAAAAGTCTTTGATTGCCAACATGATGCCACATATAGAAAATTCCAAATGTAACCTCAGGATGGGTCACAGTCAAAACACAGGCCCACACCACCGTTTATCCAGCATTCCCAAGGAAAAAAGGGCCCTTTCAGCCCCATTCTTCATTAAATGGAACCAGATGTCTGACTCCTTACATATGCAAAAAATATATGTCTCATAGTCCATCAGTAAACTGAATGAAGTGGATACTGAAGAAGTTTTTGACATTGATAATGATGCTCCAGGCTGGGCGTGGTGGCTCACATCTGTAATCCCAGCACCTTGGGAGGCCGAGGTGGGTGGATCACCTGAGGTCAGGAGTTCAAGACCAGCCTGACCAACATGGTGAAACCCCATCTCTACTAAATATAAAAAATTAGCCAGGAGTGGTGGAGCATACCTGTAATCCCAGCCACTTGGGAGGCTGAGGCAGGAGAATCATTTGAACCTGGGAGGCGGAGTCTGCAGTAGGCTGAGATCACGCCACTGCACTCCAGCCTGGATGATAAGAGCGAAACTCTGTCTAAAAAAAAAAAAAAATAAGAAGAAGAAAATGAGGCTCCAGTTGTTTATTCTTTGACTGATGGTGAAATAGCAGAAATGGTTCTGAATCAAGGTGATCGTGATAACACTAATAATGAAGACGACGTTTGTTAATGCTGCAGAAAAAGTGTCAATAGACAGCATGGTGAAAATATGTGATGGGCTTACTGAAGGACTAGAGCAGTCTGCATTCATAACAGAGCAAGAAATAATGTCAGTTTGTAAAATCAAAGAGACAGCCAGACACAGTGGCTCACTCCTGTGATCCTAGCACTTCGGAAGGTTGAGGTGGAAAAATCACTTGAGTTCAGGAGTTTGAGACCAGCCTAGGCAACATAGTGAGACCTCATTTCCACAAAAAACTGAAAAATTATCCAGGCATGGTAGCATGCACCTGTTGTCCCAGCTACTTGGGAGGCTGACATGGGAGGATCAATTGAGCTTGGGAGGTCGAGGCTGCAGTAAGCCATGATCACACCACTGCACTCCAGACTCGTGACAGAACAAGACTCTGTCCAAAAAAAAAAAAAAAAAAATCAAAACCGAAAATAAAATAAAAGAGAGTCGTCTAAGCCAACAAAAGAACAAAAGTTGTTAATGAGGCAGATGACTGGAGGAAACATTTTAAAAAGCCATCCAGCAGAATGCCTCCTCATTCCTAAAGGACCCGCTTCCTCATCCCTCAACTGCTTCTGATTGTTTCTTCTCATCTTAAAAAATCATTTTAAATAAAAACACAGCATTCAAGCTGGGTGCGATAGTTCTAGCCTATGGTCCCAGCTACTCAAGAGGCTGAGGCAGGAAGATAGCTTGAACCCAGGAGTTCAAACCCAGCCTGAAAAAAAACCCCACAGCATTGTAGGTGGAGAATGACTGAAAGCCTGCTGTTGTTTGTTGTTTGCGTTAACAGCTGATACAGGTATTCTGGTAGTGCTACTGTGCTGCTTAGTTACCCTGATCTTACTATTTTTTCTCTGCATTAATGTTATGTCATTTATTTTGCTGTTAAGTGCTTAAGTGTGAATAACTGTAAGAAAATGATTGCTTATCCATAGCATATTAATTCGGAGTCAAGAATGATGGTGAGGCCAAACAACCACAGATTATCTACAGGGATGGCTGAGATAATGACATCTTTGCTTTCTGATGGTTCAATGTACACAAATTGTTTCATACACAAATGTATTAAAATACTGTACAAAATTACCTTCAGCTATGTGTATAAGGTATATATGAAACATAAAAGAATTTTCTGTTTAGACTTGGGTCCCCTTCCCAAAATATCTTATTATGTATATGCAAATATTCCAAAATACGAAGAAGTCTGAAATCAAGAACACCTCTGGTCCCAAGCCTTTTGGATAAGGAATCCTCACCCAATATAATCCCTATTCGTTTTATTTCTTTGGAGAACTCTTGTTCCTAAATTTCAAAGAAAGTAAATCTTTAGAGGAAAGTCTAATGTGAATTTTTATGTTTAGCAGGATTTCTTCCTTGATTATCCTCCATCATTTCAGATACCATATTGGGTATTAAGAACACAAAGAAGAAAAATCATGGGCATTGCTTTGACATTTCAACATGATGAGACAACAGCAAAGGTATACGCAAGGGAGGAAAGGAGGCTGGGAAGGCTTGACAGAAAAGTCACATTTGAGCTGGATCTTGAGAGATTACTAGGAGTTGGCTAACTGGCAAAGGAAGCAGGGATCTTCTAGACAGGTAGAACATTTGGGTCAAAAATATGGCAGTGATCTCTGATATTCATAAATTTATTTAACAAATATTTAATGAATGTATGTTTTGTGTCAGAGATGGGTTTTGTCCCTAATTTTGATCCATGTTTTTATATCCCCTTCCTGAGCTGGGGAAGATGGATCATATTTATCCATCTAGATGGCTGCCTCTCATAGTTCTGTTCCCTTCAGAACAGAACATATCCCCAGGGATAAAATGGTGAGCAAAAACAAACAGAAAGGAGATGTTTAGAATTAGTTTTGTCAGCTAATGACAGAAGACCTAAAATAACAGTGGCTTATTAGACAGAATTTTATTGTTCTCTCATCTAAATGTCCATATCAATGATCTAGAATGAAGAGATAGCAATGAGCTTTATTTTTATCTTATTGTTCCATCAACCTCATTAGGCAGCTATTGCTTAGTGATCCAAGATGGCGGCTTCAGCTCTATTTCTCTTGTCTATAGTATTCTAGCCAAAAGAGAGGGGAAAGGAAAAGAAGATGAGCATTCATCTTCTCTTTAAAGACACTTCTTGGAAGTTCCATACATCACTTTATCAATATCCCATTTTAAATAACTTAGTTCTATAACCAAAACTAGTTTTCATTCCTACCAAACATATGCCCAGCTAAAAATTGAAGAAGGAAAGACAAGTATTGAGAGTCAATGGACTGCACTGCAGAAAGGAGAGAATCAGGATGAATAACTCTGAAGACTGTTCTCAAACTGAAAAACAGAGTTGATAAGCAGAAGCTAATTGTTGTTTTATATCTTCTAAAGTCTTTACTATATAATTACATTGTCTTGATAGCCATTTAGAGCTAGTTGTTTAGAAGAAAAGTATACTTGATTTAAAAAAAAAAACAGGTAACCAATTTTTGTCTTCATAAGTTAATTGACCCATGGTTATGGCAATTGGTTTTTAAAAGATGAATTTATGTCCAATGTTTATATCTTCAATTTTTAATGTTTTGAATCCTTCATATGATGCATGTGAAGGGAAAACACAAGCGCTGAAAACACAAAATAGAAGTCAATAATAAGGTTTTGCTATTAGTTTTTCACTAATAGCAAAAGTGAAAAATGTTTTTAATTATTGTACTCAAACATATCTATGTGGTGGCCCTTGAGAAGCAGCACTCAGACCTCCTTTCAAAGTACTTGCTGTGAGGAACATTATTGACTGTCATATCTCCACAAGCTTCACACGGAGGCCACACACTCTCCCCCTGCTCCCAGCCCATACTAAGCAAATAGTGGAGATACTAGAAAAGTAACCTGTGAGATTTCCAAGCCTAGTCCTCAAAAGGTCTCATAGCTTCTGTTCTCAGTCTTCACGTGCCAACACCACAAGAAGAAGCCCAGGCATCCTCCTCAAGAATAAGAGACTAAACAGAATAACTCAGTCAACAGCTGACACCAACCACCAGACCTAGAAGAACATCTTGAACCATCTAACTCCAGTGAAATTACCAGGTGACTTGTAACCACCTGAGCAATCCCAGGCAAGTCTGGAGAAGAACTATGTGGCTCAATTCCACCCATATTGCTGACCCACAGAATCATGAGCAAATTAAATTGTTGCTGTAATAAGCTAGTAAATTTTTGAGCATCATATTAAGCAGCAATAGATAACTAATGTGTACAATAAGTAGAAGGTATAGGGTGATTAAAGATTTAAAAAATATACATGACAAATACTAACAAGGTGAAAGTTCAGCTGTATATTAATATCAAATAAAATTGATTTTAATACAAAAGTTACTATTAAAGTTAAAAGGTCAGTATAATTATAAATTGTGTACACATTATAAAAAGTTCTCAAAATATATAAAGCAGAAAAAAGGAAATTATGCAACTATAAGAAGTAGATAAATTCAAAATCAACACAACTGTTTTAGTGATTAAAATAAGTCAAGCAGACAAAAAAATAAGCATAAAGGAGATGTAAGACACTATACCCTGTGGTGGGCAGAATTCTAAGATGGTCCCCAATATAGCCCTCTGATATACACAACCCATATAATCTCCTCCACTTGAATATGGGCAGGACCTGTGAATATGATGTGATAGTCACTTCCTTAATTACATTATATTATATCCAACTCCATCTTGCCAGACTAGAGAGATTCTCCTGCTGGCTTTTGGTAAAGTAACCTGTCATCAGGGAGAGGATCCTTTGGCTAGGACCAGAGTGGGCTCTAGGAGCTGAGAGCAACCCTTGGCCAACAACCAGCAAGGAAATGAAGACATCAGTTCTACAACCACGGGAACTGAATACAGTCGACAACGTGAATGAGCTTGGAAGAAGACCTTGGGCTGCAGATCAGAACATTGCTGGTGGATACTTTCATTTCAGTCTTGTTTCCCATGAGCCCATGCCCAGACTCCAATGGGTGTTGTTTTAAGCCTCCAAGTTTGTATTAATTTGTTATACAGGAATAGAAAACTAATACAATAGGGCCTCCTTCTCTGAGGGGAATACATTCAACAACCCCCCGTTAATGCCTGAAACTACAGATAGCACTGTACCCTATATAGACTATGTTTTCCCTATAAAAACACAGCATGCTAAAGTTTATAAATTAGGCACAGTAAGAGATTAGCAACAATAACTAATAATAAAACAATTATTATAATATATTGCAATAAGTTATGCAAATGTGGTCTTTCTGTCTCTCCTAGAATATCTTATTGTACTGTACTCTGTTAAAATGACTGCCTGATGAGATGAAGTGAGGTGAATGACATAGGCATTGTGATGGAGCATTAGGCTACTATTGACTTCCTGTATTCCTGACTCCGTGTAACAATCCCTTACTTGCAGTAAATGGCTTGGTGTCACTCATTTCAGAGGATCATTTGCTGAAGTCTCCATATAGGTTCAATTCTTTCTGGTGCAAACCACATTGCTGTTGATTTGTTGATTGGAACACATTTTCTGTTCATGTCTTCTATTCACAAATTTAATGGCTTTTCCATCTTAACTAAGCACTTATTATGGACTGGGGCTGTAACATTTTTTTTTTTTTTTTTTTGAGAGGGATCTCACCCTGTTGCCCAGGCTGGAGTGCAGTGGCGTGATCTCGGCTTACTGCAACTTCTGCCTCCCGGGTTCAAGTGATTCTCCTGCCTCAGCCTCCTGAGTAGCTGGGGTTACGGGCATCTGCCACCATGCCCGGCTAATTTTTTGTATTTTTAGTAGAGACGGGGTTTCACCATGTTAGCCAGGCTGGTCCTGAACTCCTGACCTCAGGTGATCCATCCTGGGGCTGTAACTCTTACAGTTTAAGTTGCAACAGCAAAACTAACCGGAATTTATTTTTCCTTCTTTGTGATTTCACAGATAGAAGATTCATTCTTACTGTATCTTTTAGCAATCTCAGCAATTTTTTTCTGTATTAAGTTGAGTACTGTCACCTTTTTATTTAAAGGAAGCACTTTATGGCTTCTCTGTAGCACATCTGAATTACCAGCATCACTACTCTTGCAATTTGGGGGCATTAATAATTAAAATAAGAGTTACTTGAACACAAGTACTATAATACCGTGACTGTTGATCTGATATCTGAAAGGGTTACTAACTAATTGGTGGGTAGTACATACAGCATGGCTACACTGGACGAAGGAATGACTCACATCCCTAGTGGGACAGCATGAGATTTCATCACTGCTTAGAATGGCATGCAATTTAAAACTTATGAATTATTTCTGGAAGTTTCCATTTGATATTTTCTTACTGTGGTTGACTGTGGGTAACTAAAACAATGGAAAATGAAACCACAGACTACTGTACACATTCAACAATTAGAGAAGCATATTCTTAACCATGCATTGAATATTTTAAAAATGATCACAAACAAAGTCTTAGGGCAAGTTTCAGCAAATTTCAAATTATTGATGTCATACAGATTATGTTCTCTGATACAGTATGATTAATACTACAATCTATACATCAGTTTCAGGACATCCAGAAGTTTTCAGTGCTCCAGGGTAGCCTAAAAGTGCTAAGAGTACTACACATGAGCAAAATCCTGACCTCAAGAGAAAGAGGCCACCATGAGTGAAAATATTGGAGACAAATGACTGATGAACTCTGCGATGAGTCCTGTGCCTGAAGAGTTCACAACATGCCAGGCACTAGCTGTACTTCCAAGTCGTTGGTCCAGGGTCCATAGCAGGACCAGCAATGACTGCAAGGACACTTTTCTCCCCAACATCCCCAGAAATGAGAAAGCCCCTTCCCCGCCACATCTAAAAGTTTTTGGAGAAAAGCAGGTAGGAGGGAAGAGACAAATACTGGTAGTGACCCAAAAGGGAATGAGTATCCCCAAAAGACTACTTAAATGGGAATAAATTGAGATACTATTGATAAGCAAAGTTTAAATTTCACTTAGTTTCCCTATTATGCAACATAGGTGGCTTGTGAGATATTTTTTTCCACAGCTGAGAGGAGTGTGAGTGACAATATTTTAACACACCACACACAATTACACAATTTTCTTTTAAATGAGTTTTAAAGAAGTGTGTGTGTGTGTGTGTGTGTGTGTGTGTTTGAGACAGAGTCTTGCTCTGTCACCCACACTGGAATGCAGTGGGTTGATCACACTTCGCTGCAACCTTGACTTCCCAGGCTCAAGTGATCCTCCCATGTCAGCCTCCTGAGTAGCTGGGACTACAGGTACATACCACTACACACAGTTAATTTTTTTTTTAGTAGAGATGGGGTCTTGCTGTTTCCTAAGCTGGTTCTTGAGCTCAAGCAATCCTCCCATCTCAGCCTACCAAAGTGCTGGGATTACAGGCATGAAGCACCATGACCAGCCTACAAGAACAGTTTTTAAAATCAGTTCATAATATAGCATCTCATGGTAGGTATTTGCTTGTTAGGCTTATCTCTATACCAGGACCTCAAACTCAACTGCTTAACAAAGACCAGGCAGGTAACATACATAAATGAAGCAGATTAAGTTTAACAGAATAGGATATAGTGGAGTCTTTGACAAACTGAGGAACACAAGCCCAAAATAAAAGCATCCCAAATTCTGTGGACTGGTTCTAGTCAATAAGCCACCATTTTTCCTCTTCCATAATATGGAATACATATGTATAGTTGCTATCTCTAAAACAGCTTGGTCAAATTGTATCATAATTAAATATTTTTTATATCTGTTTCTCTCATAGTGACAGCCTCCAAATGCTGGAACATTGTCCTATTCATCTTTACATTCCCAGGATATATATCCTGGCATATAATAAGCCTGCAATAAATGTTTGTGGTGGGAATGGTGAATGAAAGAATAAATGCACAAGGGCACATAGCAGCAAAAAAAAAAAAAAAAAAAAAGGCCAATCAATGCATTAACTGAATGATAGTAAGAGTAATCAAATCAGGGACATGAACATGAAACAACTCACAAAAGTCTGCCTCTCTGTGATGTGAAATGCGAACAGCTGACAGCTCTCTGCTTAATGACCGTCCGTGATCTGAGATTCTAGAAGCTCAGTGTTTGAAAAAGGCACTAATTTCTTTGATTTTTAATTAGGTGACCAGTGATTAGATTATTATTGCTAGAGACAGACTGATTAAGAAGTCACTGACAGTCATTTGTCCTCCTCAGAGAGGTGTCACATGGGTACATTTACATAATGACAGCTTCCCAGCTGGGAGCTCTACTCTCTGCTTGTGTCACTTCTGGCGATAAATGCTGGTCCCTCACTGTTTGGGACTTCAGTAAATTTCTCCAAGCAGGCAGTCTTTTAGAGGAAACTTTGAATGAAAAACCTCAGAAATGGAAATACATCCTAAGGGAATTTACTAAGGCTTCTACATTTCTTTTTTTCCCTAGGAAGTTTCCTAACGTAGCGGTTGTAGGGGAGGGTTCATCATTTCCATTTAAATGCTTGGAGGAATTTTTTAAAAGTATATCACCTTAAAGGTGATGGAGTTATAGGGGAGTGTGTGTATATATGTATGTGTGTTGGCGGGGCAGGTGTATGGGGAAGGGGTTGAAAAGTGGGGGATGGGTAGAAAGTTCTCACCTAAATATTGTATCTGAAAAGCAGAGAAAGGCCTTTTCACTTAATAAATGTTTAAAACTGACAATCCCAAGCCTCTAGACTGCCTTATTTTAATTTTTTCTTATTTTTAATTTTCAGAAATGTTTCAAGGATCATTGTGTTTCTCCATTTTTACATAAACAGTTGATTACATTCACAAAATAAAACATCCAGTGATATAAGACAAAGTGGAAGGGGAAAGGAAAAGGGAGAGAAAGCAGGAGGTAGAAAGGAAGAGGGAGAGAAGGAAAGAGGGGGAGAGAGAATTCCTCTTCTGGTTATTTCATGTTAGTGAAGCCTGGGTTATTTTCTAAATGGAATTTCATTAATTAAGTCCCCATGCTGAATCATAAAAAAGACAAATGGAAAAACAGAACTTCAAATACAGCCTTCAAAACAGCTCAAAAATATGAAATACTAGATCATTTGGATTAAGTGTTCTAAATTAAAGAAAAATCCAATTTTGCAAAATAAGAAAAACTGGTTTACAATGTTGCCAGCTAGGCGTACTTCTGGACTAATAATGATATTCTACCTATGTGTCTGAAATTCTCAGAAATAGGTGAAACATTTTTCATGTATTTTATTTACATTATTAATTTGGTAAACATATTTTTCCATGGTTATGCTCAGTAGAGTACCCAAATTGTAGGAGTACATCTAGATTAAAAAGGGCTTATTCCAAGAACACAAGGAGTTCAACATCAGGAAATCTACAAATGCAATTTACCATAGAAACAGACTCAAAAAAAAAGCATATTATTTTGCTTGTAATTGGGTAATTTGGGGAGGAC
Source organism: Hylobates moloch (assembly GCF_009828535.3). Classification (NCBI taxonomy): domain Eukaryota; kingdom Metazoa; phylum Chordata; class Mammalia; order Primates; family Hylobatidae; genus Hylobates; species Hylobates moloch. The sequence continues at coordinate 40,195,002 of NW_026652281.1, forward strand.
TTCATAGAGATAGTTCATCTCTGCTACACACAGCTTCAGTTGGGGTGGTTCAACTGCAGCTGGGCAGATCAACTTACTTGCTCCCTTACCTGGCAAGCAAATTGGTACTAGTTGTCATCTAGAAGCCCAGATGAAATTTTTAGGGAGCCTCAGTTCCTCTCCAAAGGGCTACTTGGACTTCTTTCCAGCATGACCACTGATTTCCAAGAGCAACTGGTCCAAGGGACTTGGGTGGAAGCTGCAAGGCTTCTTATGATTTAGTCTTGGAAGTCCCAGAACGTCATGTCCATTGCATTCTCTAGAGTAAAGCAAGTCTCTAAAGCCAAACTAGATTTAAGGAGAGAGGACTACTTAATCTGATTTATGAGTGCCAGCCTTTATAGGAGTTATATGAGAACACTAGCTGCTTAAACCTGGAGATCTGGGGGGTCTGTGGGATGGTATAGCACCTCCTCTGTCGGGGGCAGAAGTCATTGATCACATGGGAAGCTAAATCTGGATGTAGCTTCTCCAATCAATGGAGGAGGTAAGCTGAGTCTCAGCTTGTTGACAAGACAATCCACAGTGAGCACCACAATGAGTACTTTAGCCAATCCTCTCATAGCATTCCAGGTTTATTTGTCTACTTTCATCCATTATGCTGGACACTTCCTGGGCCCCTTCAATATTTCCCACCATCTGGTGTCTCTGTTCTCTCTCTCTCTTGGAATTCCTATTATTTGGACATTGAATTCCCTAGACTAGTCTTCTAATTTTCTTGTTTTCTTCATTCCTATTTTCCATCTCATATCTTTGTTCTGCTTATTGAGGGATTTCCTCCATTTTATCTTCCAATATTATATTGAGTATCTTCCCCTGCTATGTGTTTTTAACTTCGAAAACTTTGTTTTATTTCTTTAAAAATGGTTTAGCATCCAGAGGTATAAAGCGGAGCTGGTACCATTCCTTCTGAAACTATTCCAAACAATAGAAAAAGAGGGACTTGTCCTAACTCATTTTATGAAGCCAGCATCATCCTGATACCAAAACTTGGCAGAGACGCAACAATAAAAGAATATTTCAGGCCAATATCCCTGATGAACATCAATGCAAAAATCCTCAATAAAATACTGGCAAACCAAATCCAGCAGCACATCAAAAAGCTTATCCACCATGATCAAGTTGGCTTAATCCCTGGGATGCAAGGCTTGTTCAACACATGTAAATTGATAAACATAATCCATCACATAAACAGAACCAATGACAAAACTACATGATTATCTCAATAGATGCAGAAAAGGCCTTCGACAAAATTGAACAGCCCTTCATGCTAAAAACTCTAAATAAACTAGGTATTGATGAAATGTAACTCAAAATGATAAGAGCTATGTATGATAAACACACTGCCAAAATCATACTGAATGGGCAAAAGCTGGAAGCATTCCCTTTGAAAACTGGCACAAGACAAAGATGCCCTCTCTCACCACTCTTATTCAACATAGTATTGGAAGTTCTGGCCAGGACAATCAGGCAACAGAAAGAAATAAACGGTGTTCAAAGAGGAAGAGTGGAAGTCAAATTGTCTCTGTTTGCGGATAACATGATTGTATATTCAGAAAACCTCATCATCTCAGCCCCAAATCTCCTTAAGCCGATAAGCAACTTCGGCAAAGTCTCGAGATACAAAATCAATGTGCAAAAATCGCAAGCATTCCTGTACACTAATAATACACAAACAGAGCCAAATAATGAGTGAACTCCCATTCACAATTGCTACAAAGGGAATAAAATACCTATAAATACAACAGACAAGAGATGTGAAGAACCTCTTCAAGGAGAACTAAAACCATTGCTAAAGGAAATAAGAGAGGACACAAACAAATAAAAAAAATTCCATGCTCATGGATAGGAAGAATCAATATCATAAAAAATGGTCATAGAGCCCAAAGTAATTTATAGATTCAATGCTATCCCCACCAAGCTACCACTGACTTTCTTCACAGATGTAGAAAAACTACTTTAAATTTCATATGGTATTGAAAAAGAGCCCCTATAGCCAAGACAATCTTAAGCAAAAAGAACAAGGCTAGAGGCATCATGCTACCTGACTTCAAACTATACTAAAAGGCTACAGTAACCAAAATAGCAAGGTACTGCTACCAAAACAGATATATAGACCAATGGAACAGAACAGAGACCTCAGAAATAATGCCACACATCTACAATCATTTGATCTTAGACAAACCTGACAAAAACAAGCAATGGGAGAAAGATTCCCTATTTAATAAATGGTGTTGGGAAAACAGGCTAGTCATACGCAGAAAACTGAAACTGGATCCCTTCCTTATAACTTATACAAAAATTAACTCGGCCGGGCACGGTGGCTCACTCTTGTAATCCCAGCACTTTGGGAGGCTGAGGCGGGCAGATCACGAGGTCAGGAGATCAAGACCACGGTGAAACCCCGTCTCTACTAAAAATACAAAAAATTAGCCGGGCGTGGTGGCGGGCACCTGTAGTCCCAGCTACTCGGAGAGGCTGAGGCAGGAGAATGGCGTGAACCCGGGAGGCAGAGCTTGCAGTGAGCCGAGATCGTCCCACTGCACTTCAGCCTGGGTGACAGAGCGAGACTCCGTCTCAAAAAAAAAAAAAAAAAAAATTAACTCAAGATGGATTAAAGACTTAAACATAAGACCTAAAACCATAAAAATCCTATAAGAAAACCTTGGCAATACCTTTCAAGATACAGGCATGGGCAAAGACTTCAGGACTAAAACACAAAAAGCAATGGCAATGAATCCAAAATTGACAAATGGGATCTAATTAAACTAAAGAACTTCTGCTCAGCAAAAGAAACTATCATCAGAATAAACAGGCAACCTACAGAATGGGAGAAAATTGTTGCAATCTATCCATCTGACAAAGGGCTAATATCCAGAATCTATGAAAAACTTAAACAAATTTACAAGAAAAAAACAAACAACCCCTTCAAAAAGTGGGCAAAAAATATGAACAGACACTTCTCAAAAGAAGACATTTATGCAGCCAACAAACATATGAGAAAAAGTTCATCATTACTGGTCATCACAGAAATGCAAATCAAAACCACAATGAGATACCATCTCATGCCAGTTAGAATGGCTATCATTAAAAAGTCAGGAAACAACAGATGCTGGAGAGGATGTGGAGAAATAGAAACACTTTTACACTGTTGGTGGGAGTAACACAACCATTGTGGAAGGCAGTATGGCAATTCCTCAAGGATCTAGAACCAGAAATACCATTTGACCCAGCAATCCCATTACTGGGTATATACTCAAAGGATTGTAAATCTTTCTACTATAAAGACACATGCAGAGGTATGTTTATTGCAGCACTATTCACAATAGCAAAGACTTGGAACCAATCCAAATGTCCATTGATGATAGACTGGATAAAGAAAATATGACATATATACACCATGGAATACTATGCAGCCATAAAAAAGGATGAGTTCATGTCCTTTGCAGGGACATGGATGAAGCTGGAAACCATCATTGTTAGCAAACTAACACAGGCAGAAAACCAAACACCACATGTTCTCACTCATAAGTGGGAGTTAAACAATGAGAACACATGGACAGAGTGAGGGCAACATCATGCTCCAGAGCCTGTCAGGAGGTGAGGGGCTAGGGGAGGGATAGCATTAGGAGAAATACCTAATGTAGATGACTGGTTGATGGGTGCAGCAAACCACCATGGCACATGTATACCTATGTAACAAACATGCACGTTCTGCACATATATCCCAGAACTTAAAGTATAATTTTAAAAAATGGCTTAGCATCCTCGTCTTCTTTTACAGTTGCAACATTTTATCACTCAGAGGATATTTTACAGATCATTTTTTGTTTTACATTTTCTTTTACCTGGTGTATTATTCCATTTTTGGGCAGCTGATAAAGACATAATCAAGACTGCAATTTACAAAAGAGGTTTAATGAACTTACAGTTCCATGTGGCTGGGGAGGCCTCACAATCATGGCAGAAGGTGAAGGGCACATCTCACATGGTGGCAGACAAGAGAAGAGAGCTTGTTCAGGAAATCTCCCCTTTATAAGACCCTCAGATCTCATGAGACTTATTCAGTATCATGAGACTTATTCAGTATCATGAGACTAGCATGGGAAAGACCTGCCCCCATGATTCAGTTACCTCCCACAAGGTCCCTCCCATAACACGTGGGAATTGTGTGAGTTATAATTCGAGATGAGATTTGGGTGGCGACATGGCCAAACCATATCATTCCACCCTTGGCCTCTCCCAAATGTCATGTCCTCACATTTCAAAACCAATCATGCCTCCCCAACAAGTCCCCGAAAATCTTAACTCATTTCAGCATTAACTCAAAAGTCCACAGTCCAAATGGTTATCTGAGACAAGACAAGTCCCTTCTGCCTATGGGTCTGTAAAATCAAAAGCAAGTTAGTTACTTCCTAGATACAATGGTGTTACAGGCATTGGGTAAATACAGCCATTCCAAATGGGAGAACTTGGCCAAAATAAAGGGGCTACAGGGCCCATGTGAGTCCAAAATCCAGTGGGGCAGTCAAATCTTAAAGCTCCAAATGATCTTCTTTGACTCCAGGTCTCATATTTAGGTCATGCTGATGCAAGAGGTGGGCTCCCACTGCCTTGGGCAGCTCTGCCTCTGTGACTTTGCAGGGTATACACCCCCTCCTGGCTGCTTTCATGGGCTGGTGTTGAGTGTCTGCAGCTTTTCCAGGTGCATGGTGCAAGCTGTCAGTGGACCTACCATTCTGGGGTCTGGAGGATAGTGGCTCTCTTCTCACAGCTTCACTAGGCAGTGCACTGGTAGGGACTCTGTGTGGGGGCTCTGTTCCCACATTTCCCTTCTGCACTGCCCTAGCAGAGGTTCTCCATGAGGGCCCCATCCCTGCAGCAAACTTCTGCCTGGACATCCAGGAGTTTCCACACACCCTTTGAAATCTAGGCAGAAGTTCCCAATTCTTGACTTCTGTGCACTTAAAGTCTCAATAGCATGTGGAAGCTGCCAAGGCTGGGGGCTTCCTCCCTCTGAAGCAACAGCCCAAGGTGTACCTTGGCCCCTTTTAGTCATGGCTGGAGCAGCTGGAACACAGAGCACCAAGTCCCTAGACTGCACACACCACAGGGGCCCGGGGCCTGGGTCATGAAACCATTTTTTCCTCCTAAATCTCTGGGCCTGTGATGGGAGGGGCTGCTGCAAAGTTCTCTGACATGTCCTGGAGACATTTTCCCCATTGTCTTGGTGATTAACGTTTGACTCCTTGTTACTCATGCAAGTTTCTGCAGCTGGCTTGAATTTCTGCTCAGAAAATGGATTTTTCTTTTCTACTGCATCACCTGGCTATGCATTTTCTGAATTTTTATGCTCTGTTTCCCTTTTAAAACTGAATGCCTTTAACAGCACCCAAGTCACCTCTTGAATGCTTTGCTGCTTAGACATTTCTTCTGCCAGATACCCTAAATAATCTCTCTCAAGTTCAAAGTTCCACAAATCTCTAGGGCAGGGGTAAAACGCCACCAGTCTGTTTGCTAAAACATAACAAGAGTCACCTTTGCTCCAGTTCCCAACAAGTTCCTTATCTCCATCTGAGACCACCTTATCCTGGATTTCATTGTCCAAATCATTATCAGCATTTTGGTCAAAGCCACTCCACAAGTCCCTAGGAAGTTCCAAACTTTCCCACATTTTCCTGTCTTCTTCTGAGCCCTCCAACCTATTCCACCCTCTGTCTGTTACCCAATTCCAAAGTTGCTTCTACATTTTCAGGTATCTTTTCAGCAGTGCCACACTCTACTGGTACAAATTTACTGTTATTAGTCTATTTTCACACTGCTCATAAAGACATATCAGAATGTGGACAATTTACCAAAGAGGTTTAATGAACTTACAGTTCTACATCACTGGGGAGGCCTCACAATCATGGTGGAAGGCAACAAGGAGCAAGACACATCTTACATGGATGGCAGCAGGCAAAGAGAGAGAGCTTGTACAGGGAAACTCCCCTTTATAAAACCATCAGATCTCATGAGACTTACTCACTATCAGGAGAATAGCATGGGAAAGACCCAGCCTATGATTCAATTACCTCCCACTAGGTCCCTCCCACAACAAGTGGGAATTGTGGGAGTTACAACTCAATATGAGATTTAGGTGAGGACACAGCCAAACCTTATTACCTGGATAGTTTCTGTTCCTCCAAGTTGCTGTTTTCTGCTAGCTTCTGTCCTCATTTTCTATGGTAGCTTTCCTCCTATACCTGGCAATACTTGGCTCATGTCCTTGAAGGATTAAGAATTGGGGACTAAAAAGCTAACTAGAAGCTTTGGGAATGTGAATGAGGTCTGTCAACACTGAACTTCTTTATAAGTTTATCTGGATAAGCCATTTTGGGAGAAAGATCTGGTGTTGATATCTTTAGGTATTCCCTTCTGGCCTGGTCATATTTCCAAGAGTCCTCTGATACTCTGACTGGAGGGCGAACATCTGACTGTGGTTGTTCTAGAAGCCAAATAAGGGATGAAGCTATGGAGTCTGCACTCAGCATTCAGTTAAGTATACGGTCACTCATTCCCTCTGTTTTTGGCATAGAACCTATGTATTCTCAACTGTTAATTCCCTTCCCCACCAGTTCCTATAATTTCTGATCTATAATCAAGTTTATATAACCAAACTAAAATTGCTAAAGTACTATATATCTATGGTAGTTTAACTTCTATAATTTTTTTAAAGTTCATTGGTGGCATAGCGCTGGATCCTGGAAACACATTTCACGGATTTGGAAACCTGACTTTGAGTTTTCGAGGTCTCCTTGGCTCAAGCAATCCACCCACCTTGGCCTCCCAAAGTGCTGGGATTACAGGCATAAGCCACTGTGCCCAGCGTCAAGCACAAATCCTTAAGATAACTTTTGCACAATATTTATGAAAATTGATCATCATATATATCTTTCAAAAGAAAGACCTTCAAAAAAGTTACCACCTGCACTTTCTTTAGTAGGAAAATTCAGTCATTTATAACAATTTCTAATTCATCCTAACTGACCTTAAACTTCTTCAGTTTTACCAAAACTTAGAGAAAATACTTTAAATTTTCATTATAATTTTAATAACATCAGTTAAAACCATGAAATAACCATTGCATATGTCAATTTAATAAAGCTAGTATGTTATTAACAGCAAGCTAAACCTCATGGGATAATTTCTTCATTCTTTTGGTGACAGGTAAGTGTTTCAAATAATTACCTCTTTCTTTTGGTAATTAAAGCCAATCAATATTTTTTGCATTTCTACTATGAAAATGAACTTCTTTTTATGTCTTATTGCTTAATTGAAGGATATAAGTCTTCCCTGCTAATAAAAATGTTTTGCCACTTAAAAACCAGCATTGCAGTATCTCTTTTTCATTTTCTGGTTGAAAGTTGTCTTTATATAGCATGAAGCAAGAGTGACATCTGGTGATCAATAAGTTTATCACATACTACTATGCCCTTGGAAATATTTCATTTGTGTTTTAAGGCTTCTATAGAAACCAAAACTTTTAAGTGTGTACTTTTATATTTCATGAACTTCAAAAGTTGTTTTTAGGTAAAACATGTAGAAGATTACAAAGGTAGTAAGAGATGGGCTATATAATGAAAATCAATCAAGGGATATTTTCGATTTCATGAGAACCAAAAATGGAAACTAGATTTATCTTGTTTGATTGGTAGGAAAGATGAAAGCTGCTTTTTATGCTAAAAAAGTATATTGATTCTTCTGAAATTATGGGGATTTTGCAGAAGATTCCTCCCACAAATTTTTTTAATCCAACAATAAACAAAGCAAAGTATAATGACACTATTATCAGCTCTGAGCTAAGAGACTGTGTCTAATCTTGTCTAAAAACTCCACAGGTCACCAATAAAGGATAATTCAATTTAGATCGAGGTAAATGTAAATACCAGGGTCAAAAGAGCTTCCTTTCTGGAAAGGTCAATGTGTATAGCAAGACACTGAAAAAAAAAAAAAAAAACTTCTTTCAGTCTCAGCATCATAAGAAAACTTGTCACTACAAAAAGAATTTTTAAATTGTCCATGCATGGTGATGCACACCTGTGGTCCAACATACTCAGGAGGCTGAGGTGGAAGGATTGCTTGCTTGAGCCCAGAAAGTCAAGGCTGCAGCGAACCATGATTGCACCATTGCACTCCAAACTAAGTGACAGAGTGAGACCCTGTCTCAAAAAAACAAAAACAAAAACAGAAAAAAACCCACAAAAACCCCCAGCAATTTCTTTGATGCTCTCCAGTTTGGAAGTATCGCATTTGATGACAGAAGCACACTACGAAAAAAGACATGGAATATATTCTTTGGACCCTTAGCCAACATTCTAAGGCAGGAGCTAGAAGAGATACTGAGCCACAGAGGTTTTCTCCTTGACCCACCACAAAGTGGGAGAGAGATGAGGATAATTCCTGGGGACCCCTATCTTGTTCTTCAGTGAGAGTGGCAAGAAAAGGCAGATTAGTTCAGGGATGTAGGCACACATACTCACATACACACACAAATGACAAAAAATATGGTGACTATTCATCAATGTGGTTCACTCATCTTGAAGAGAAGAGCAAAACACACTGAAGGTAGTATGCCCTCCCAGTTGGTTAGGAAATACTACATCACTGGCTCAACTCAGCTAGCCTCTGGTTCAGGGATTTTAGCAGAATTATGAAAGAGAAACACAACAAAGATAAATTTCCCTTTATACAGTTGCCCATAGGCATAGATTTCTTTTCATTCATCTCATATAGCTTCATAATTGGATAGAGAATACAAACCAACAATGTGTACTCTTCTAGTTCAAGCTCTAAGTGAAGACTCAGTGCACAGGGAAATAGGAAAAGTCAGTAGGAATTCATATATAGTATTTTTGGGCAAATAATAATCCTGCATAAACTATCCTGATTCAAAGTTGAGAATAAAAAAACAAATTTTAATAGAACCTATGCAAAAGTTTAGTAAAAGGAAAAAAGAAAGTGAACACCAGCATCCCAAGAGCATACACTGGAAGAAGTTTACTCCAGAAAATAGAAAAAAATATATAAAACATGGCTTAATAATGTCAGAGGAAAAAAACAAGAGGATAAAATAAAAATAGAATAGATAGAATTAAGTATTTTAGGAGGAAAATACCTCAACTTAATCTGGAGCAAAATTTACCCTACAGAAAAAGTGAACTTATGACATTCGGACATGTTTAGGATTTCCACACAATGCAGAGGAAAAAGACAAAAGGATAAACATAGTGTAGGAGAAAAAAAGATAATAGAAAGATAACAGAAAGCCAAAATATAAATATTTGTTATAAATAGAAGGACAAGCCCAATGGAATAAAAACAACAAAACTTTCATAAAATGGAAGCATACATACCTGAGTCTACAGATTTAAGGGGATCACTGCATTACAGATAAAAATTAATGTAACCAGAATAAGCTACTCCACAAAAATCATCTATACATATGTTTAGTATCTTAATTCTTTCATTTAATCATTGAGTTCCCTAATTGCTTTATTAAAAGGAAGTTCAGTATCTCCCTCTTGATGCTCCATTCTCTCACAGATCTACCCATGAATTCTCATGGCCATTACACCGCCCCAAAATTCAGAAGGAGGATACTCCACCTTCCACATGTATGCAGGAATAGAATTGCATTATGATCAGCCCATCCTTGTAATTAGTGCAACCCAACAGGTTATTGAAAAACAGCCCATTAGGCAAATACACAGTAATAACATGTTAGGCAAGAACCATAAATGGGTGTTAAAATTAGTGGGCAAAATGTAATGAGAAATAAGACAGTCTCAAAGACTCTCCTTCCAAGATATTTATTAATTGAAAATAGAAGAATAGAAAGTGTACATGGAAAAACCCCGCAGACACCATGTTAATCAGGTGATGAAAGGTAATGTTGTCCCTGGTAATATGATACACTAACATCTTGTACCTCCTGATATGATTCACTGAAAAGAGCACAAATTCATTTCTGTGGTTTTTGGCCAAAAATGCCTAACTCCAAAGTAATCATACATAATGAAATACTGGACTAATCCAAGCTGAGGGAGATTGTTAAAAAAAAACAAAAATATTGACCTATAAGAACTCTTCAAAAGTGTCAAAGTCATAAAAGACAAAGGAAGACTTAGGAAATGTCACAGATGAAGGAAACTTGACAACTAATTGCAATATGTATCCTAGACTAGAAAAAGAACACTGGTGAGAAAATGACAAAATTATAATAGGATTGCAGTTTAGTTGATATTGTTCCAATGTTAATTCTCTGGTTTTGATAATTATATTATTATTATGTATATAACACCACAGAGTCCCAGTTGCCCACCATAGTTACAGACTCTATAATGTATTCTTTTTTGACTTTCTAGCTTGCCTGTCTCACTTTTACCATTTATTCACTTGTGCCTATATATTATGGAGGATGTTGTTAACATTAGTGGAAGCTGTGTAAAGGGTATATGGAAATTTTCTGAACTATTTTTGCAACTTTTCTATAAGTCTAAAATTATCTCAGAATAAAAGGGCTGTAGCTCATGCTTGTCATCCCTGTGCTTTGGGAGACTGAAACAGCAGGATCACTTGAGGCCAGGAGTTCAAGACCAGCCTGGGCAACATAGCAAGACCTCATATCTACAAAAAAATTTTTTTTAATTAGCAAGGCCACTTGGGAGGCTGAGGTAGGAGGATCACTTGAGCCCAGGTTTTGGAGACTGCAGTGAGCTATGATTGTACCAGTACACTCCAGTGCCTGGACAACACAGCAAGACCCTGTTTCTAAAAAAATTATAATAAATTAAAAATTAAAATTAATTTAAAATAAAAGGGTTTTTACAATTAATATAATTCATTAGTCTTGAAACAGATCCCTGACCAGGGCACATTGTCTTCTGAATGGGAATGATCCATTCCCTCAATGCTAACCAGCTAAGTTTCTTTTACCCTTGGGCTCCTTGGAGAGAGGCTTTTTGTGCTAGCTCCTTTCATTTCTCATACACAGAAACATCCCAGGGTTTCTGTTAAGCCAGGAGTGCTGGGATGGGATTGGTTTCTGGTTTAGGCCTTCTCACAACATCAAAACCATGTCTGCCTTTTCCCCACAGAGAATAATCCAAAAGGCAAGCAGCATTTTTTCTTTTTAATTATTATTATTATTTTTTGAGACAGAGTCTCACTATGTTGCTCAGGCTGTCCTTGAACTCCTGGGCTCAAGCAATCTTCCTGCCTCAGCCACCAGAATAGCTGGAACAAAATTATAATAGGATTGCAGTTTAGTTGATATTGTTCCAATGTGCACCACCACATGCCCAGCTGTTTGTAATTCTTAAAATATAAAGGATCTGATGATTTCCCTTTCTCTGAGTGATTCTCCTATTACTTCAGTCATCCTAGATGTACTAGACATGGCTGCTCTCCCAGCCCATATCCCCTCAATCCAGTGAGTTCACCTGCACCTACTGTAGACAGCTTCTAGCATGCTGAGGTTTTGTATTAACTTTGTATCCTGCAATCCTGCTATAATTGCTTATTAGTTCCTGGAGCTTTTTGTCAATTCTTTCAGATTTTCTACATTGATAATCATATCATCTGCTAGGCCTTTTATTTTAATTCATATTACACATTTTATATACTCTTCTTTATGTCCTTATTTTATTTTACCAATAATTTATAAAAAGAGAATACAAGGGTGAAATTACAAAATTTCTCTAGTCAATTTCCTCACAAAATAGAGTAGTCAAACCTTTATTTTATTTTATTTTATTTTATTTTATTTTATTTTATTTTATTTTATTTTATTTTTTGAGACAGAGTCTCACTCTGTCACCAGGCTGGAGTGCAGTGGCACGATCTTGGCTCACTGCAACCTCCGCCTCCCAGGTTCAAGGGATTCTCCTGCCTCAGTCTCCTGAGTAGCTGGGACCAAAGGCGCATGCCACCATGCCCAGCTTATTTTTGTATTTTTAGTAGAGAAAGGGTTTCACCATGTTGGCCAGGATGGTCTCAATCTCTTGACATCATGATCCACCTGCCTTGGCCTCCCACCTCAGCCCCCCAAAGTGTTGGGATTACAGGCATGAGCCACTGCACCCGGCCAAACCTTTTGTTTTATAATTGATGAAACCCTGCTTTGTTTCTCCTGAGAATAATCATCTTTAACTGATAATTGATTAGAAATTTTGTGTCTCTAGGGGCCTGTTCTCAAGGAGCTTCCACCTGGGGCAGGAATTTAGTTGCAGGTATAAACAGAAAAGTGAACATGATATCCCTTCAGGAAGGCTTGCTGATCATGCCTGGTCACCATATTCTAGGGTCTTCCCTCACCTTGCCAGGTGTAACCTGACTGTTGCTAACTAACTCTCTAGCTGCTATGATGTGTCCAACAAGGCCAGTTGGAGCTATATGCAGACCAGGTCATGTTCAAAATGGCTGGGACAACTTGGCACAATACTAGGGCCATAAAGGAAAACTTCACAGAGATTCCACAAACCCCCTCTGTGGGGATGACCTTAGCTGCTGCCAACATTGAATCTGCCAGGAGAGCCAACAAAGTCTACTGCTGTAGATGATTATGTCAGTTTAACCCTACATTGGAGTCTGGCTGGTGTCCTCTGCTGTCTAGCAACCACAAGTGAAAATGTAGGCCCCCAAACTCCCTGAAAGACCTCAGGACAATGGTTTGGTTCCTGGTTAGAGACAGTCAAAAGAGAAATATGAGAGGGATTTGGAAAGTTGTGAACTTAGAGGCAACAGTCAAGAACAAGGAATAGCTATTCCTAGACTGACAGCAGCCCCGTAGGATCCCGCTCTTAGCAGCTGGATGTGCCTGGCCTCCCCCAAGCTCTGACTTGTCCACATATGCCAGTGCTTTAGAGCAACTGGTCTTTTCATAATCCTCCAACTCCTTTATTTTCCCCAGAACTTTACTGCCTAGCACTTCTCCCAATTGTGTGTTGTCCAATTCCTAAAATAAATCCTTATTCTACATATTCATAGTCGTTCTGTTTTCCTGAATGAGCTTCATGGAAACACCTTCTCTGCAATAATCCATGACAGCAAAATGGGTGCTATGTACCCACTTGTTTCCCTGCATAACTCAGCTCCAAATAAATATTGCAGGAGTCTATATCTGATTCATGGCATTTAATTCATGTTGGCATTCATGCAAATGAGGAAATCAGAAATGTGTGGGTTTTGTTTTGCTTTTAAGTATTAAAATGTGGAGATGGTATCTGTATCAGTCCTATTTGGAATAGATGACACCCTTAAACTGGGTAATTTGAGGCTAGTTTAAGCTGTGGATAGGGTTTGGGAAAGTAACAAGGGATCATTTCCTACACCAGGGATAGTAACCATGGAGATTGGTTATAATCTCTAGGCCTGAGGGGTAAAACAGGAGATAGATAACACAAACAGACAGGTGGGGCCTTCCACGGAGGGACACAGCTAATCCACTGTGACCAGTCAGAGGTAAATATATTGACCATTTTCTCTTCCTGTCTTTTGGACCTCCTCTGATGTCTTCTATGGCTATGCACTCTCCTACCTCAGGGCCTTTGCCCATGCTATGGTCCTCACCCCTCAGTGTAGTTAATTCCTGACTACACTTCTGATACCACATCAGCTATTACTTGGATCTGTAATACTTTTTATAGTAGCTGGATGCAGTGGCTCACACCTGTAATCCTAGCACTTTGGGAGGCTGAGATGGGTGGATTGCTTGAGCCCAGGACTTTGAGACCAGCCTGGGCAACATGGCAAAACCCAGTCTCTCAAAAAAATACAAAAACTAGCTGGGCATGGTGGCACATGCCTGTAGTCCCAACTACTCGGGAGGCTGAGGTAGGAGGATCACCTGAGCCCAGGGAGTTCAAGGCTGCGGGGAGCTGTGATTGTAACACAGCACTCCAGCCTGGGTGACAGAGTGAGACCCTGTTTCAAAAAAAGTAATAATTTGTAAATAATATTAAAAATAATGTTTCTTTCTGCCACAAAAAGACTTTGCAGCATAACCTTTAAAATACATGTTGAAGACACTTCAGACACTGTGAAATTATTTACAATAGTAATTTTTAATTTTAAAATTCTACTTCATCATACAACAATGTTTATGATACAAGTGAATAAAAAATACATAAAAATAAAATAAATAAAATGCAAGCTGAAATATTTTACTATTCAACAGTAAATTTTTTTTGTTAAAATGAGTTTCTTTTTCTTTTCTTTCTTTATTATACTTTAAGTTCTGGGGTACATGTGCAGAACATGCAGTTTTGTTATATAGGTATACATGTGCCATGGTGGTTTGCTGCACCCATCAACCTGTCATCCACATTAGGTATTTCTCCTAATGTTATACCTCCCCTAACCCCCCACCTCCCGACAGGCCCTGGTGTGTGACGTTCCCCTCCCTATGTCCATGTGTTATCATTGTTCAACTCTCACTTATGAGTGAGAATATGAGGTGTTTGGTTTTCTTGTGATAGTTTGCTGAGAATGATTGTTTCCAGCTTCATCCATGTCCCTTCAAAAGACATGAACTCGTCCTTTTTTATGGCTGCATAGTATTCCATGGTGTATGTATGCCACCTTTTCTTTATACAGTCTATCATCAATGGACATTTGGATTGGTTCCAAGTCTTTGCTATTGTGAATAGTGCTGCAATAAACATACATGTGAATATGTCTTTATAGTAGAATGATTTATAATCCTTTGGGTATATACCCAGTAATGGGATTGCTGGGTCAAATGGTATTTCTAGTTCTAGATCCGTGAGGAATCGGCACATTGTCTTCCACAATGGATGAACTAATTTACCCTCCCACCAACAGTGTAAAAGTGTTTCTATTTCTCCACATCCTCTCCAGCATCTGTTGTTTCCTGACTTTTTAATGATAGCCATCCTAACTGGTGTGAGAAAGTCTCTCATTGTGGTTTTGATTTGCATTTCTCTAATGAACAGTGATGATGAGCACTTTTTCCTATGTCTGTTGGCTGCATAAATGTCTTCTTTTGAGAAGTGTCTGTTCATATCCTTCACCCACTTTTTGATGGCGTTGTTTTTTTCTTGTAAATTTGTTTAAGTTCTTTGTAGATTCTGGATATTAGCCTTTTGTCAGATGGATAGATTGCAACAATTTTATCCCATTCTGTAAGTTGCCTGTTCACTCTGATGATAGTTTCTTTTGCTGAGCAGAAGCTCTTTAGTTTAATTAGATCCCATTTGTCAATTTTGGCTTTTGTTGCCATTGCTTTTGGTGTTTTAGACATGAAATCTTTGTCCATAACTATGTCCTGAATGGTATTGCACAAATTTTCTTCTAGGATTTTTATGGTCCTACATCTTACATTTAAATCTTTGATCCATCTTGAGTTGATTTGTGTATAAGGTGTAAGGAAGGGGTCCAGTCACAGTTTTCTGTATATGGCTAGACAGTTTTCCCAACACTATTTATTAAATAGGGAATCTTTTCCCCATTGCTTGCTTTTGTCAGGTTTGTCAAAGATCAGATGGTTGTGGATGTGTGGTGTTATTTCTGAGGTCTCTGTTCTGTTCCATTGGTCTATACATCTGTTTTGGTAACAGTACCATGCTGTTTTGGTTACTGTAGCCTTGTAGTATTGTTTGAAGTCAGGTAGCATGATGCCTCCAGCTTTGTTCTTCTTGCCCAGGATTGTGTTGGCTATGCAGGCCCTTTTTTGGTTCCATATGAAGTTTGCAGTAGTTTTTTTCCAATTTTGTGAAGAAAGTCAGTGGTAGCTTGATGGTGATAGCATTGAATCTATAAATTACTTTGGTAGTATGGCTATTTTCACAATATTGATTCTTCATATCCATGAGCATGGAATGTTTTTCCAATTCTTTGTGTACTCTTTTATTTCCTTGAGCAATGGTTTTTAGTTCTCCTTGAAGAGGTCCTTCACATCCCTTGTAAGTTATATTCATAGGTATTTTATTCTCTTAGTAGCAATTGTGAATGGGAATTCACACATGATTTGTCTCTGTTTGTCTGTTATTGGTGTATAGGAATGCTTGTGATTTTTGCACATTGATTTTGTATACTGAAACATTGTTGAAGTTGCTTATCAGCATAAGGAGATTGTGAACTGACACCATGGGACTTTCTAAATATACAGTCATGTCATCTGCAAACAAACACAATTTGACTTTCTCTCTTACTATTCGAATACCCTTTATTTCTTTCTTTTGCCTGATTGCCCTGGCCAGAACTTCCAATACTAAGTTGAATAGCAGTAGTGATGAAAGGTGACAGCGTGCTGGCAGCCCTCACAGCCCTTGCTCGCTCTCAGTGCCTCCTTGACCTCGGTGCCCATTCTGGCCATGCTTGAGGAGCCCTTCAGCCTGCCACTGCACTGTGGGAGCCCTTCTCTGGGCTGGCTGAGGCCAGAGCTGGCTCCCTCAGCTTGCGGGGAGGTGTGGAGGGAGAGGTGTGGGTGGAAACGGGGGCTACACGCGGCCCTTGTGGGCCAGCGCGAGTTCCGGGTGGGTGTGGGCTCGGCAGGCCCTGCACTCAGAGCAGCCAGCCGGCCCGCAAGCCCCGGGCAGTGAGGGGCTTAGCACCTGGGCCAGCAGCTGCTGTGCTTGATTTCTCCCCAGGCCTTAGCTGCCTCCCTGCAGGGCAGGGCTCGGGACCTGTAGCCCGCCATGCCTAAGCCTCCCCCAATCCCGCTGTGGGCTCCTGTGTGGCCCAAGCCTCCCCAATGAGCGCCGCCCCCTGCTCCACAGCACCCAGTCCCATCAACCACCCAAGGGCTGAGGAGTGTGGCTGCACGGTGCAGGACTGGCAGGAAGCTCCACCTGTGGCCCCGGTACGGGATCCACTGGGTGAAGCCAGCTGGGCTCCTGAGTCTGGTGGGGACTTGGAGAACCTTTATGTCTAGCTAAGGGATTGTAAATACTCCAATCGGCACTCTGTATCTAGCTCAAGATTTGTAAACATGCCAATCAGCACCCTGTGTCTAGCTCAGGGTTTGTGAATGCACCAATCGACACTCTGTATCTAGCTACTCTGGTGGGGACTTGGAGAACCTTTGTGTCGACAATTTGTATCTAGCTAATCTAGTGGGGACATACAGAACTTTTGTGTCTAGCTCAGGGATTGTAAACGCACCAATCAGCACCCTGTCAAAACGGTCCAATCAGCTCTCTGTAAAACAGACCAATTGGCTGTCTGTAAAATGGACCAATCAGCAGGATGTGGGTGGGGCCAGATAAGAGAATAAAAGCAGGCTGCCCGAGCCAGCAGTGGCAACCCGTTTGGGTCCCCTTCCACAGTGTGGAAGCTTTGTTCTTTCGCTCTTTGCAATAAATCTTGCTACTGCTCACTCTTTGGGTCCACACTGCCTTTATGAGCTGTAACACTCACTGTGAAAGTCTGCAGTTTCACTCCTTAAGCCAGCGAGACCATGAACCCACCAGGAGGCATGAACAACTCCAGACGTGCCAGCTTAAGAGCTGTAACACTCACAGCGAAGGTCTGCAGCTTCACTCCTGAGCCAGCGAGACCACAAACCCAGCAGAAGGAAGAAACTCCAAACACATCCGAACATCAGAAGGAAAAAACTCCAGACACACCACCTTTAAGAACTGTAACACTCACTGTGAGGGTCTGCGGCTTCATTCTTGAAGTCAGTGAGACCAAGAACCCACCAATTCCAGACACAGTGAGAGAGAGCATCCTTGTCTCGTGCTGGTTTTCAAAGAGAATGCTTACAGTTTTTGCTCATTCAGAATGATATTGGCTATGGGTTTGTCATAAATAACTCTTACTATTGTCAAATACATTCCATCAATACCTAGTTTATTGAGAATTTTTAGCATGAAGTGCTGTTGAATTTTGTCAAAGGCCTTTTCTGCATGTATTGATAATCATGTGTTTTTGTCATTGGTTCTGTTTATGTGATGGATTACATTTATTGATTTGCATATTTTGAACCAGCCTTGCATCCCAGGGATGAAGCCAACTTGATTGTGGTGGTTAAGCTTTTTGATGTGCTGCTGGATTCAGTTTCCTGGTATTTTACTGAGGACTTTCTCATTGATGTTCCTCAGGGATATTGGCCTGATTTGTTGTTGTTGTTGTATCTGTACCAGGTTTGGTATCAGAATGATGCTGGCCTCATAAAATGAGTTAGGGAGCATTCCCTCTTTATCTATTGTTTGGAATAATTTCAGAAGGAATGGTACCAGCTCCTCTTTGTACCTCTGGTAGAATTCAACTGTGAATCCGTCTGGTCCTTGACTTTTTTTGGTTGGTAGGCTATTAAATACTGCCTCAATTTTGGAACTTGTTATTGGTTTATTTAGGGATTCAACTTCTTCCTGGTTTAGACTTGGGAGGGTGTTTGTGTCCAGGAATTTATCCATTTCTTCTAGATTTTCTAGTTTATTTGTGCAGAGGTGTTTATAGTATTCTCTGATGGTAGTTTGTATTTCTATGGGATCAGTGGTAATATTCTCTATATTATTTTTTATTGTGTCTATTTGATTCTTCTCTCTTTTCTTCTTTATTAGCCTAGCAAGTGGTCATTCTATTTTGTTGATCTTTTAAAAATAAACCAGCTCCTGGATTCATCGATATTTTGAAGAGTTTTTCATGTCTCTATTTCCTTCACTTCTGCTCTTAGTTATTTCTTGTCTTCTGCTAGCTTTTGAATTTGTTTGCTGTTGCTTCTCTAGTTCTTTTAATTTTAATGTTAGGGTGTCAATTTTAGATCCTTCCTGCTTTCTCTTGTGGGCATTTACTGCTATAATTTTCCCTCTACACATTGCTTTAAATGTGTCAGAAATTCTGGTATGTTGTGTCTTTGTTCTCACTGGTTTCAAAGAACATCTTTATTTCTGCCTTCACCCAGTAGTCATTCAGGCACAGATTGTTCAGTTTCCATGTAGTTGTGTGGTTTTGAGTGAATTTCTTAATCCTGAGTTCTAATTTGATTGCACTGTGGTCTGAGAGACTGTTTGTTATGATTTCTGTTCTTTTGCATTTGCTGAGTGTTTTACTTCCATTTATGTGGTCAATTTTAGAATAAATGTGATGAGGTGCTGAGAAAAAATGTATATTCAGTTGATCTGGCATGGGGAGTTCTCTAGATGTCCATTACATCTACTTGGTCCAGAGGTGAGTTCAAGTCCTGAATATTCTTTTTAATTTTCTGTCTCGTTGATCTGTCTAATATTGATAGTGTGGTGTTAAAGTCTCCCAGTATTATTATATGGGAGTCTCAGTCTCTTTGTAGGTTTCTGAGATTTGCTTTATGAATCTGGGTTCTCCTGTGTTGGGTGCATATATACTTAGGATAGTTAGCTCTTTTTGTTGTATTGATCCCTTTACCATTATGCAATGTCTTTCTTTGTCTCTTTTGATCTTTGTTGTTTTAAAGTCTGTTTTATCAGAGATTAGGATTGCAACGCCTGCTTTTTTTTTGCTTTCTATTTGCTTGGTAAATATTCCTCCATCCCTTTATTTTGAGCCTATGTGTGTCTGTGCATGTGAGATGGGTCTCCTGAATACAGCATACTGATGGGTCTTGACTCTTTATCCAATTTGCCAGTCTCTCTCTTTTAAATGGGGCATCTAGCCCATTTACATTTAAGGTTAATATTGTTATGTGTGAATTTGATCCTGTCATTATGATGTTAGCTGGTTGTTTTGCCCATTATTTGATGCAATTTCTTCATAGTGTCAATGTCCTTTACAATTTGGTGTATTTTTGCAGTGGCTGGTACTGGTTGTTCCTTTCCCAGTTTGGTGCTTCTTTCAGGAGCTCTCATTAAGGCAGGCCTGGTTGTGATAAAATCTCTCATCATTTGCTTGTTTGTAAAGGATTCTATTTCTAGTTCACTTATGAATCTTAGTTTGGCTGGATATGAAATTCTGGGTTGAAAATTATTTTCTTAAAGAATGTTGAATATTGGTGCTCACTCTCTTCTGGCTTGTAGGGTTTCTTCTGAGAAATCTGCTGTTAGTCTGATGGGCTTCCCTTTGTGGGTAACCCAACCTTTCTCTCTTGCTGCTCTTAACATTTTTTCCTTCATTTCAACCTTGGTGAATCTGATGAGCATGTGTCTTGGGGTTGCTCTGAATTTGAATGTTGGCCTGTCTGGCTAGTTTGGGGAAGTTCTCCTGGATAATATTGTTTTCCAACTTGGTTCCATTTTCCTCATCACTTTCAATCAAACGTAGATTTGGTCTTTTCATATAGTCCCATATTTCTTGGAGGCTTTGTTCATTCCTTTTTATTCTTTTTTCTCTAATCTCCTCTCTTTCTTTCATTAAGTTGATCTTCAATCACTGATATCCTCTCTTTGCCTTGATCAATTTGGCTATTTATACTTGTGTATGCTTCACAAAGTTCCTGTGCTGTGTTTTTCAGCTCCATCAGGTCATGTATGTTCTTCACTACACTTATCTAGTTAGCAATTCATCTAACCTTTTTTTCAAGGTTCTTAGCTTCCTTGCATTGGGTTAGAATATGCTCCTATAGCTCAGATGAGCTTGTTATTACTCCCGTTCTGAAGCCTACTTCTGTCAATTTGTCAAACTCATTCGCCATCCAGTTTTGTTCCCTTGTTGGCGAGGAGTTGTGATCCTTTGGAGGAGAAGAGGTGTTCTGGTTTTTGGAGTTTTCAGCCTTTCTGCACTGGTTTCTCCCCATCTTTGTGGATTCATCTACCTTTTATCTTTGAGGCTGGTGACCTTCGGATGGGGTCTTTGAGTGTATGTGCTATTCCTTTCTGTTTGTTAGCTTTCCTTCTAACCACCAGGCCCCTCTGCTTCAGGTCTGCTGGAGTTTGCTGGAGGTCCACTCCTGACCCTCTTTGCCTGGGTATCACCAGCGGAGGCTGCAGAAGGGCAAAGATTACTGCCTGTTCTTTCCTCTGGAAACTTTGTCCCAGAGGAGCACCTGCCAGATGCCAACCAGATCTCTCCTGTACAAAGTGTCTGTCAGCTCCTAGAGGGAGGTGTCTCCCAGTCAGGATACACAGGGGTCTGGGACCCACATGAGAAGGGAGTCTGACCCTTAGCAGAGCTTGAACACTGTGCTGGGAGGTCTGCTGCTCTCTTCTGAGCCATCAGGCATGGATGTTTAACTCTGCTATAAATCCCAGACTGGGGCTGCTACCTTTTTTTCAGAGATGCCCTGCCCAGAGAGGAGGAATCTAGCAGTCTGGCTACAGCAGCCTTGCTGAGCTGCAGTGGGCGCCACCCAGTTCAAACTTCTGAGCAACTTTGTTTACACTGTGAGCATAAAACCACCTACTCAAGCCTCAGCAATGGCGGATGCCCTTCCCCCTGATCAAGCTTGAGTATCTCAGGTCGACCTCAGACTGCTGCTGTGCTGGTGGCAAGAATTCAAGCCTGTGCATTTTAGTTTCCTGGGCTTTGTGGAGGTGGGACCCACCAAACCCGACCTCTTGGCTCCCTGGCTTCAGCACCCCTTTCCAGGGGAGTGAACGGTTTTGTCTCACTGGCATTCCAGGCACCACCGGGGTATGGAAAAAAATATAACTCCTGCAGCTAGTTTGGTGTCTGCCCAAATGGCCGCCCATTTTTTTGTTTGAAACCCAGGGCCCTAGTGGGGTAGGCACCGGAGAAAATCTCCTGGTTTGCAGGTTGCAAAGACCTTGGGACAAGCGCAGCATCTGTGCTGGAGTTCCTCAGGCTCAGTCCCTCACGGCTTCCCTTGGGCAGGAGAGCAAATTCCCAAACCCCTTGTGCTAGCTGGGTGAGGTGACAACCCACCCTGCTTCAGCTCGCCCTCCATGGGCTGCATCTACTGTCCAACCAGTCCCAGTGAGATGAACCGGGTACCTTAGTTAGAAATGCAGAAATCATTCACCTTCTGAATTGATCTCGCTGGGAGCTGCAGACTGGAGCTGTTCCTATTCGGCCATCTTGCTAGCAATCTCTCTTTTTTATTGACACATGGTCGTGCTTTGTCATCCAGGCTGGAGTGCAGTGGCACAGTTACGGCTCACTGCAGCCTCAAGCTCTGGGGCTCAAGCAATTATCCCAACTCAGCCTCCTGAGTAGCGGGGACTGTAGGCATGTGCTACCACATTGGACTTTTTTGTTGTTGTTTTGTAAATAGAGGATGTCACTATGTTGCACAGGCTGGTCTCTAACTCCTGGCCTCAAACAATCTTCCCACCTCAGCCTCCCAAAGTTCTAGGATAATAGGTGTGAGCCACTATGCCCAGTTTAAAAGTTTCTTAATGCATATCCTCAATTCTGTACTATCAGTGAATTTCTACCCTGGCTACACACATGAGAGTAAACGTCACCAGGGGATATTTTAAAATATAGTACCAGATCCCTACCCCAGATCAATTAAATCAAAATCTCTGGCCTGGAGTGAGTGTGTGTGTGTGTGTGTGTGTGTGTGTGTGTGTGTATGTGTGCATTTTAAATTCCTTCATATGAGATCATAGTTGAAAATCAATTACCTACACAGATGAGTTAGCTAAATAAGAGAAATTGATTCTTCTTTTCCTCTAGTTACTTAGCCACAAAGCCCTAAAATTGATTTTTTAATACTAAATTAATGTATTTACAAAATCTTTACATTGAAAAAAACTCTTTTCTTGAGGCATTTAGATTTCAATACCACAGTACATTTAGAAAACCTGTAATTTTGATAGATTAATTTATTTAATACTTCTTTTTCTTTCTCCAACATTTCTCTTTTACCCTCTGAAGTATTTTATCTTAATTATTGAAGGTACTTGGAAATGGTTTAGAAAATCTTGCATGAAGGCCTTTCTTTCTCTCTACTTATTTAATGTAACTTCTCTGAACTTTTTTCTCTTGTTGTACCAGCTCTGAGGCCTGTTGCCCTTTCAGTAGCTTAGTTTAAAATTAAGGTCAGTGATGGGGCTCAGAACATCCTACCCCAAAATATGATGCCTTGGTAAGATGTATATTTTAAACTGAAAGAATTTGAGAAAACTAAAGGATCAGGAAAGTCTCTCTGACCTTTTCCCACCGCTCTCCCCTAAAGCAGGTCATAAAACCTAGGAAGGATTTTCTGACCTTTTCCTGAAGCAGGTCATAAGACCCTCATGTGAGAGGTGTCCTCCTATACCTGGAGGAAAGGAGCATCCAGGAGCCAATCATAATCTGGAATGACACAATCCTTAATGCCATAATCCCAAATGCTGAAATTCTAAGTGATTATAATCCTGAAAATATGTGTGGAAAAAATCATTTAAAAATTTCTTTAAGAGATATTTATTTACATTTTTAAAAGGGAATTTATTTGAAAAATATATAAAAATGTAACAGAACCCTTCATAGGCCACTTGACACATTAAAATAGCCAATAATAATATACATATTTTTGTAAGCATAAACATTGAGGTACACTAACCACAGTTGCACAGGTATAACAGTTATGGTTAGATGAACCATATTCATAAAGGAATGGGTCAAAAAGGGAACTGTACAAACACATATTACTATGGTTGCTAGTTGTGTGCAAACTGCTTTGTAACTGCAGTTATTTGAAATACCATGACCAACAACCTAAGTCTTTTGACAAGATTGATCAAAAACTGTGATGGGGCCAGGTACAGTTGCTCACACCTGTAGTCCTAACACTTTGGGAGTCTGAGGCAGCAGGATCCCTTGAGGCCAGGAGTTCAAGATCAGCATAGGCAACATAGTGAGACCCTGTATCTATGAAAAATTTAAAAATTAGCTGGGCATGCCAGCACATTCCTGTAGTCCTAACCACTGGGGAGGCTGAAGTGCAAGGATCCCTTGAGCCCAGCAGTTCAAGGCTTTAGTGAGCTATGATCTAGCCACTGCACTCCTGTACTTCAGCCTGGGCAACAGAGTGAGACCACGTTGCTAAAAAACAACAACAAACGAACAAAAAAACTACAATGGGTGACCAACACATATGCAGTTGCCCCAAAAGCCAAGATCTCCAGAAATTTTATCTTTCACAAATGCATGCGTACAAAAGGACATCTTTTCATTTACTGAGGAAGTTTCAACATTTTTATGTATATACACAGTGTTTACACACAAAGTGTTGTGATAATGCACTTTCATGCAGTCAAATTTGTGGAAAAAAATGCATAAAACGAATTAGAAATCTCTAAAAGTCTCTACGTATTTGATATCTCCAGTATTGGAAATGTTGTTAAGATGATACACATAGCATAGCAAATTGCTTTGCTAGGTTTCCAGGTATTCCTTAATCCAGTCAAGTTGACACCTAAAATTAAGTCCACAAGTCCACCTCTTCTCAACTTGGCACCCATATTCATCTCCTAAAACTGTACTTAATTTCAAAGACAATGACAAGGTAATAGCTCGGCCTAACATGATGCAACTATCCTGTGATTGTGATTTTGGGGATTTTGGATGTTAGAGACTTTAGACTTTTGGGATTTTAACATTCAGAATTATGGTGTTCAGGATTGTGTCTTTCAAGATTATGATCCAAACCTGGAGCCCCCTTATCTCCAGAGACACAAAGATGTCAAGAAGATTTTAAACAAAGAGGCCTTGCTAAGTTTTCCACAGTTTATTACCATTAGATTATACCCATTTTGTCTCATCATATTTAACTTCATGAAATCTACTATAAAGAAACATTCAGGTCTGGCATGGTGGCTTATGCCTGTAATCCAAATGCTTTGGGGGGCTCAACGTGGGAGAATCACTTGAGGCAAGGATTTGGAGGCCAGCCCAGGCAACATACCAAGACCTCATCTCTTCAAAAAAAAAAAATTTAAATCAGCTGGGAGTGGTGGTACATGCCTGTAGCCCCAGCTACTTGGGAGGCTGAGGCAGGAGAATCTCTGGAGCCAAGGATTTTGAAGCTGCAGTGAACTGTGATCACACCATTGCACTCCAGCCTGGGAGAAAGAGAGAGATCCTGTCTTTAAAAAAAAAGAGAAAGAGAAAGAGATTTAACTGTCTTTTTGGGTCTTCATTTCTTCATAAAGGCTCTCGTGTCATGTAAAACTTACTAAGTGAATTTGTATGCTTTCCTTCTACTAATCTCTCTTCATCAGTTTGATTTTTTTAATTGTATTTCAAGTTTAATATGTTTAATATATTTATTAGTATATTATATATAACATATAATGTTTTAAGTTTAATAAATTTTATTATATTTTAGGCAGAACGTGCAGGTTTGTTACACAGGTATACACGTGACATGGTGGTTTGCTGTACCCATCAACCTGTGACCTACATTAGGTTCAGTTTGATTTTTAGACCTAGCCAGGGACCCTAAAATTGTTAAGCAAAATCTTTCCTCTTCTACATCAGATCGGTGTAATCCATAGCCTCAAACATCTTAGGAAATTTTTACATAAATTTACTCTTTATTTCCACTAAAATTATTCTCTTTGTGTTGTCTTTCCTCATTTTATTTATTTACCTGTAGTTTTTCTGGCTTTGTTTTTAATATTTTTCATGGAGCCTCTCTAATCTCCCCAGGAGTATTTTTATTTCCTCCTACTCTTAAAGACCCAAGACACTATGCTTTTAAGTAAGTTCTACCATTTTATTCATTTTAGCTTTGAAGATCTTAAAGAGTCTTTGTGAAGATTTTAGGGGTTCTGGAAAATTATTTAGGAGAATTTTAAGAAGAAATTATTCTTTCATTTGCCAATTTTATAGTCTTAATTACCATAGTGGGTTTTTTTTTTAAATGAGAGGCTTCAAAGTAATTTGATTTTTCTTTTACTTCCTATTTTCTTTCTTGGCAGCCTGACTGTAAAAATAGAAGCTGAAAATTTCAGATGAGCCTCTGAGGAATTCTTTAAACTGCCCTTGAATCTACTTCTTTCTCTTCTATCTAATAGAGGTTTTCTTCCCACTCTGGGGTACAAAGAGTTTTTAATGAAGTTTTCTCCCTCTCCTAGTAGCCTAGTTTTAAAATGAAGGGTGGATTTCTTAAACATGAAAATTTTCCAGAGCACACTTCTTCTTCTTCACCTTTAATAGATGCTGGCTTTCTGTAAAAAAATCTGCTTTAGCATCTTAAAGTCACTGAGGAATTAATTACTGAGGAAGTTCTGCATGGAGCTATAGTCTTCTTTTCCACTTCAAGTACCTTGTTCTTTCTGCAAGCCTGAGATGGTGTTCTCTGATGAGGAACAACATCATGTAATGAAAAGTGTTGACTGAACCTAGCTCTGCCTTGTGGTTGTGAAATTGAAGTGAGATGAAAGAACATGAGTTTTAGAGTCAGAATACAGAGTTTGAGTTTTCTATCACAATCACCTGTTAACTGCATATTTATAATAGATTCACTTAGTCTCTCTCTGCCTGATTTCCTTCATCTGTTGCTGAGGGAATCATATCTATTCCCATAGAGTTGTTGGGAGAATTAAATTTTATGATGATGGGGTTCAGGCTGAATATTTTTGGCTGAAGGAATTTGAGAAAACATCAGAAACAGGAAGGTCACTCTCACCTTCCCCTTGCCCTTCTCCCCTAAATCAGGTCATAAAACCTCGTTTGGGAGGTCTGACCTCCCAAAGACCCTCATGTGAGAGGTGTTTTCCCTTTACCTGGAGGAAAGGATCATCCTTGTCTCTGAAGACCCAGAGATATAAAAAGTAATCTGAAAAAAAAAAAAAAAAAAAAAGGCCTTGCTAAGTTTCCCCCAGTATATGACATAAGATTCACTCTCTTTACCCAGTCATATTTCTCCATGACTCACCATTCTTCATTGAAACTACAATTTTAAAAACTCCGGTTTAACTGTTCCTTTCAGTCTTCATTTCCTTACAAAGTCTCCCATGTCACATTTAATTTGTATTAAATAAAGTTGTATGCTTTTTTCTTGTTACTTTGTCAGTTTTCCTTTCAGACCCAGCCAGGGACACATGCAGCTCCCTCAAGCTTTACTTTTGCATTAAAAATGTTGGTTAATTTGGACAATTTGTGTTAAGCTACTTCCTCTTAATCTCCTTTCTTGCCCAATCTTAAAGGAATGAGGAAACAAGTAGATTTAGTAAATAGCACTAGGGCTGTTCTTTGGAAAAATTGTAAAGTAGGTACTTGTGTTTGGGTTCTTCAGTGACTTTCTGTGCTGTCCCCCCAATTTCCCCATGCCTCCTGCCTCTCCCTGGTTTCTTGCTCCCTCTGCAGGAACCAAGTGCCACACCTAGCTTTCTTTTCTTTTTCAATTTTTAGATTCAGGAGGTACATGTGCAGGTTTGTTACCTGGGTATATTGCATGATGCTGAGGTTTGGGGTATGAACGATTCCTTCACCCAGGTACTGAGCATAGTACCCAACAGTTAGTTTTTCAACCCTTGTCTCTCCTCCCTCCCTCTTGTAGTCCCCTGTGTCTGTTGTTCTATCTTTATATCCATGAGTACCCGATGTTTAGCACCCACTTTCAAGTTAGAATGTGTGATATTTGGTTTTCTGTTTCTGTCTTTGCTATTGTGAATCATGCTGCAATGAACATGTGAGTGTGTGTCTTTTTGGTAGAAGTATTTGTTTTCTGTTGGATATATACCCAATAGTGGGATTGCCGGGTCAAAAGGTAGTTGTAAGTTCTTTGGGAAATCTCCAAACTACTTTTCCACAGTGGCTGAATTTAAATTCCTACCAACAGTGTGTAAGCATTCACTTTTCTCTGCAGCCTTGCCAATATCTGTTGTTTTTAGACTTTTTAATCATAGCCATTCTACTCCCACATAGCTTTCTAAGACAATGATTCACAATGTTTTCAAACACTTTTGTTTACTTATTCATTAAAATAAATATGAAAATCTATGAACACTCTTGCTCATTTTTGACAACTAAAATTTTATCACGTATTTTAAAAAGTGTATTTATTGTTAATAGAAGATACAAAATCTTACATATTTTTTTAAATAAAATGGGATGATTGAGTAAAAGCGAAATCAATCTTTCAAGATAGGATTTGATGAAATGGTTCTAAACTACATTTTTGAATAAATATATCCCATCTGAGGAAGTGATGTTAACTTTTTATCTGTGAGTTTTATTTCAAATACTTGATAGCCTCATGACACATTACATTTGCATTTAAAGGAATAGGTATCGTCATCTACACTACCTATCCTATTCTGAACTCAGAGCATTTCAACATGGGTCAAAACACCTTATTTCTCAGACCAAACTTTACCTTTAACAGAAATATGCATAAGACATATGTGCCTTAATTAATCATTGCAAAAGGTTTTCTTGAACAAAATAAACTTTATATTTCTATTTTTGTTTCCTCAGAGATATTTAGGCTCCAGAGTCAACTGTTGTAGTGAGATTTGGGATGAGAGATGGGACATCAGTGTGCCCTTCTTATGGACTACTGGGAAGTCAGGCATTACAGGCAGATCAATTTTAGGAGAAGGTACTTACGATGTTGATATCCCTTAAAGCTATTCATTTAAGTGTACATATTGTCATTTTTTAAAAACTTACATTTATTTTAAGCTTTGCTTATATATATGAAATAAAAGGATTCATTCTATTTAAAGAAACTTCAAGTACCATCAAGCTTGGGAGTCAAAGAACTTTGGAAGGTACTAGAGGTTGTCCATTGCTGTGGAAATTACTCAGTGATGGCTGTCATCTACTGCACACAAGTAAGCTTTACCCTAGTTTTAGGTTCTTTAGAAAATTCCACTTTAATAGCTTTATTTCTAAACAGACTTTCTATTTTATTTCTGAGCTATAAAAATTTAGATGTGTTTTTCAGATTTCTTATAAAAGCGATTTTTCTCTTTTCTGTTTTACATACACTCATATTTTTTACCTTAAAAATTATATACGTTTTTTTGAGACAGAATCTTGCTCTGTCACCAAGACTGAAGTGCAGTGGTGCAATCATGGCTCAATGCAGCCTCAACCTCCTAGGCTCAAGCATCCTACTGCCTCAGCCTCCCAAGTAGCTGGGACTACAGGTGTGTACCACTGTGCCCAGCTAATTTTTTTATTTTTTTTTTGTAGAGACAAGGCCTTGATATGTTGGCCAGGCTGGTCACGAACTCCTGGGCTCAAGTGATCTTCCTGCCTTGGCCTCCCAAAATGCTAGGATTACAGGCTTGAGCCACAATGCCCAGCCAAAAATTATATTCACTTAAGAAGATGTCAGTAACTTTTCTTGTATATTTTTGTTTTATATATATAAGTGAATATGTTACTTAAGAGATTTCAAATGGCAGTAATTTTTTTTCTTCTGCCACAAGTTATTATTTCTTCTTCCAGTAGCCTAGAAACAAAAACCCAGTATAATATTGTAACAAATTATGATTTAGACAGAGGATGGCAAACTACAACCTGTGGGGCCAATCCAGTCCAACCCAAGGCTTCTTCTTTTTTTTTTTTATAAAGGGTATCACTATGTTGCCAAGGCTGGTCTCAAACTTCTAGCTTCAAACAATCCTCCCACCTCAGTCTCCTGAGTATTTGTAGCTAAGATTACAGGCGAGAGCCATCACACCTGATCCAAGGCCTCTTTTTGTATGACCCATGAACTCAGAAAGTGTTTTACATTTTAAAATGGTTGGGAAAAAGGGTGGGGCCATGGTGGCTGACTAGAAACTATCTTGTTTAGAGGCTCCCATCAGAAAAAAACATAGTAAGTGTGTGAATCCTTCACTGGCAACAAAGGTATCCAGGTTCTCTCATCAAAATTGGCTAGAAGGCTGATGTGACCCATGGAGAGAAGGAAGAGCAGTGTGGTACGGCAGCCCACCTGAGAGCCATACGGGGAAGGGGAACCCCCTCCTCCAGCAAACTGCTTTTTCCACGGAACTGTGCAACCCACGGAATCAGAAGACCCAACTCACAAACAAATGCAACCACAGCCTAGCGTCTCAACCCTGGAACTTGCAGATTCTTACAGCCTCTCAGCTAGAATCTGCTTAAGCCTACCGAACTTCTTGGGGGAGGGATGACCAGCACCGGCTGTCTGCTGTCTAAGCTGTTTGAGCTCTTTGGGGAAGGGGCAGCAGCCAGCACTGGGACTCGCAACTGCCTACCATGCTAAGCCCCCCGGGTGGGGAAGGGCAGCACCCATTTCTGTAGCTCCAGGCTGTGCTTTTCCCCTGCTGAAACCAGGGAGGCTGGACAGCTTGGTCCCAAGACTTGTCCCCACAGTCCAAAAGAGCAGCTATGACAGTCTGCAGCCAGAGTGTCTCTTCAGGCTTAATCCTGACCCATCCTTCCTCAGTGGGTGGGGCTTCCCTGTAAGATCTCCAGTAACTCCAGCCAGAGGCTCAGAGAGCTGGAGGCCCTAGGGGAAGGGGTGGCAACACTCTCAACACTCTCTGCAGACCAGCAGACTTAGCCTCTCCTACTGGTAGTTCTGAGGAATCTGGGCAGCGCAGTTGAGTGCGCTTCACCCCAGTGAAACACACCCTCTCAACCAAGGGAAAAAGTATTTTGTTAAATGGGTCCTGCTCCCCGTGCTACCCAACTGAATGAGACACTCCAACAGGGATTGTCAGACACTTTATACAGGAGCGATCCTACTGGCATCTGGTTGGTGCACCTCCAGGTTAGAGGTACTAGAAGAAGGAGCAGGCACCCATCTTTGCTGCTCTCCAGCTTCCTTGAATGACCTCTCTAGGCACGGGAGTGAATCAGATGAACAGGGCCTGAAGTGAACTCCCACCAAACTGCAGCAGCCCTACAGAAGAGGGACCAGACTATTGAAAGAAAAACAAACAAGCAGAAAGTGACAACAGTAGCATCAACAACAACAACAACAACAAAAAGGCCCCCACAAAAACCCCATCCAAGGGTCAGCAGCCTCAAAGACTGAAACTAGATAAACTCATGAAGATGAGAAAAAAATCAATGAAAAAATGCCGAAAAACCCAAAAGGCCAGCATGCCTCTTCTCCTCCAAATGATCAAAATGTCTCTCTATCGAGGGCACAGAGCTGGACAGAGGATCTGGTGGACGAATTGACAGAAATAGGTTTCAGAAGATGAGTAATACAAAACTACAATGAGTTAAAGGAGCATGTTCTAACACAAGGCAAAGAAGCTAAGAAACTTGATAAAAGGTTAGAGGAATTCCTAACGAGAATAACCAGTTTAGAGAGGAACATGAACGACCTGATGGAGCTGAAAAAGACAGCATGAGAACTTGGTGAAGCACACACAAGTATCAACAGCTGAGTTGACCAAGCAGAAGAAAGGATATCAGAATTTTGAAGACCACTTTACTGAAATAAGACATGCAGACAAGAATAAAGAAAAAAGAATGAAAAGGGATGAACAAAGCTTCCAAGAAATATGGTACTTCATAAAAAGACCAAACCTATGATTAATTGGAGTACCAGAAGAAGATGGAGAGAATGGAAATGAGCTGGAAAACACACTTCAGGATATTATCCAGGAGAACTTCTCCAACTTAGCAAGACAAGCCAACATGCAAATTCAGGAAATACAGAGAACACTATTAAGATATTCCATGAGAAGATCAACCCCAAGACACACAATCGTCAGCTTCTCCAAGGTTGAAATGAAGGAAAAACTGTTAAAGACAGCCAGAGAGAAAAGCTAGGTCACTTGCAAAGGAAAGCACATTAGACTAACAGCAGACCTCTCCTCAGAAACTCTACAAGCCAGAAGAGATTCTGGGCCAATATTCAACATTCTTAAAGAAAAGAATTTCAACCCAGAATTTCATATCCAGCCAAACTAAGCTTCATAAGTGAACTAGAAAGAAAATCCTTTATAGACAAGCAAATGCTGAGGGATTTTGTTACCACCAGGCCTGCCTTGCAAGAGATCCTGAAAGAAGCACTAAATATACAAAGGAAAAACCAGTAACAGCCACTGCAAAAACACACTAAAATATAAAGACCAATGACACTATGAAGAAACTGTGTCAACTAGTGTGCAAAACCACCAAATAGCCCCATGATGACAGGATCAAATTCACACGTAACAATACTAACCTTAAATGTAAATGGACTAAATGCCCCAATTAAAAGACACAGACTGGCAAATTGAACAAGGAGTCAAGACCCATCAGTGTGCTATATTCAGGAGACCCATCTTATGTGCAAAGACACACGCAGGCTCAAAATAAAGGAATGGAGGAAAATTTACCAAGCAAATGGAAAACAAAAAAAGCAGGGGTTGCAAACCTAGTCTCTGATAAAAGAGACTTTAAATCAACTAAGATCAAAAAAGACAAAGAAGGGCATTACGTAATGGTAACGGGAACAATTCAACAAGAAGTGCTAACTATTATAAGCATATATACACCCAATACAGGAGCACCCAGACTCATAAACAAGTTCTCAGAGATCTGCAAAGAGATTTAGACTCCCACATAATACTAGTGGGAGACTTTAACACCCCACTGTCAATATTAGACAGATCAACGAAACAGAAAATTAACAAGGATATTCATGACTTTAACTCAGCTCTAGATCAAGTGGACCTAGTAGATGAATACAGAACTCTCTACCCCAAATCAACAGAATATACATTCTTCTCAGTGCCACATGGCACTTATTCTAAAATTGGCCACATAATTGGAAGTAAAACACTCCTCAGCAAATGCAAAAGAACTGAAATCTAACAAACAGTCCCTCAGACCACAGTACAATCAAATTAGAACTCAGGATTAAGAAGGTCACTGAAAACCCACACAATTTCATGGAAATTGAACAACCTGCTCCTGAATGACTCCTGGGTAGATAATGAAATCAAGACAGAAATCAAGAAGTTCTTTGAAACAGATGAGAACAAAGAGAAGACATGTCAGAATCTCTGGGACACAGCTAAAGCAGTGTTAAGGGGGAAGTTTATAGCACTAAATGCCCACATCAGAAAGCTAGACAGATCTCAAATTGACACAGTAACATCACAATTAAAAGTGCTAGAGAGTCAAGAGCAAACTAATCCAAAAGCTAGCAGAAGACACGAAATAACTAAGATCAGAGCAGAATTGAAGGAGATGGAGACACAAAAAAACCCTGCAAAAAATCAACAAATGCAGGATCTGGTTTTTTGAAAAAATTAACAAAATAGATAGACCGCTAGCTAGACTAATAAAGAAAAACAGAGAGAAGAATCAAATAGACACAATAAAAAATGATAAAGGGGATATCACCACTGGCCCCACAGAAATACAAACTACCATCAGAGAATACAATAAACACCTCTACACAAATAAACTAGAAAATCTAGAAGAAACAGATAAATTCCTGGACATGTACATGCTACCAAGACCAAACCAGGAAGAAGTTGAATCCCTGAATAAACAATAATAAGCTCTGAAATTTAGGCAGTAATTAATAGCCTACCAACCAAAAAAATCCCAGGATCAGACAGATTCACAGTCGAATTCTACCAGAAATACAAAGAGGGGCTGGTATCATTCCTTTTGAAACTATTCCAAACAATTCAGAAGGAGGGCCTCCTCCCTAACTCATTTTATGAAGCCAGAATCATCCTGATACCAAAACGTGGTAGGGACATAACAACAACAAAAAAATTCCAGGCCAATATCCCTGATGAACATTGATGCAAAAATCCTCAATAAAATACTGGCAAATCAAATCCAGCAGCCCATCAAAAAGCTTATCCACAAGGATCAAGTGGGCTTCATCCCTGGGATGCGAGGCTGGTTCAACATACAAAAATCAATAAATGTAATCCATTACATACATAGAACCAATGACAAAAACCACATGATTATCTCAATAGATGCAGAAAGGACCTCTACTAAAATTCAACATCCCTTCATGTTAAAAACTCTCAATAAACTAGGTATTGATGGAACATATCTCAAAATAATAAAAGCTATTTATGACAAACCCACAGCCAATATCATATTGAATGGGCAAAAGCTGGAAGCATTCCCTTTGAAAACTGGTACAAGACAAGGATGCCCTCTCTCACCAGTCCTTTTCAACATAGAATTGGAAGTTCTGGCCAGCCCAATCAGGCAAGAGAAAGAAATAAAGGGTATTCAAATTGGAAGAGAAGAAGTAAGTTGTCTCTGCAGATGACATGATTTTATGTTTAGAAAGCCCCTTCATCTCAACTGAAAAACTTCTTGAACTGATAATCAACTTCAGCAAAGTCTCAGAATATAAAATCAATGTGCAAAAATCACAGGCATTCCTTTACACCAACAATAGGCAAGCAGAGAGCCAAATCATGAATGAACTCCCATTTATGATTGATACAAAGAGAATAAAATACCTAGGAATACAGCTAAGAAGGGATGTGAAGGACCTCTTCAAGGAGAACTACAAACCACTGCTCAAGGAAATAAAAGAGAACACAAACAAATGGAAAAACATTCCATCCTGATGGACAGGAAGAATCAATATCATGAAAATGGCCATACTGCCCAAAGTAATTTATAGATTCAATGCTGTTCCCATCAAATGACCATTGACATTCTTCACTATTTTAAATTTCATATGGAATCAAAGAAGACCCCGCATAGCCAAGACAATCCTAAGCAAAAGGAACAAAGCTGGAGGCATCATGTTACCTGACTTCAAACTATATTACAAGGCTACAGTAACCAAAACAGCATGGTGCTGGTACCAAAACACACATATAGAACAATGAAGCAGAACAGAGACTTCAGAAATAACGCCACACATCTACAACCATCTAATCCTCAACAAACCTGACAAAAACAAGCAATGGGGCAAATGATCTCATGTTCAGTAAATGGTGCTGGGAAAACTGGCTAGCCATATGCAGAAAACTGAAACCGGACCCCTTTCTTATCCATTATACAAAAATTAACTCAAGATGGATTAAATACTTGAATGTAAAACCCAAAACTATAAAAACCCCAGAAGAAAACCTAGGCAATACTATTCAGGACATAGGCATGGGCAAAGACTTCATGAGAAAAAAGCCAAAAGCAATTGCAACAAAAGCCAACATTGAGAAATGGGATTTAATCAAACTAAAGAGCTTCTGCACAGCAAAATAAACATCATCAGAGTGAACAGGCAACCTACAGAATGGGAGAAAATGTTTGCAATCTACCCATCTGACAAACGTGTAATATCCAGAATTTACAAGGAACTTAAACAAATTTACAAGAAAAAAACAACCCCATCAAAAAGTGGGCAAAGGATATGAACAGACACATCTCAAAAGAAGACATTTATATGGCCAACAAACATGAAAAAAAGCTCCATATTACTGATTATCAGAGAAATGCAAATCAAAACCACAAGATACCATCTCACACCAGTCAGAATGGCGATTATTAAAAAGTCAAGAAACAATAGATGCTCGCAAGGCTGTGGAGAAACAGGAATGCTTTTACACTGCTACTGGGTGTGTAAACTAGTTCAACCATTGTGGAAGACAGTATGGCGATTCCTAAAAGATCTAGAACCAGAAATACCATTTGACCCAGCAATCTCATTACTGGGTGTATACCCAGTAATACATAAATATACAAAGGAATATAAATCATTGTACTATAAAGACACATGCACACATATGTTTATTGCAGCACTATTTACAATAGTAAAGACTTGGAACCAACCCAAACGCCCACTAATGATAGACTGGATAAAGAAAATGTGCCACATATACATCATGGAATACCATGCAGCCATAAAAAGGAATGAGTTCATGTCCTTTGCAGGGACATGGATGAAGCTGGAAACCATTATCCTCAGCAAACTAACACAGGAACAGAAAACCAAACAGTGCATGTTCTCATTCATAAGTGGGAGATGAACATTGAGAACACATGGACATAGAGAGGGGAAAGAACACACACCAGGGGCTGTTAGAGGGTCGGGGGTGAAGGAAGGGAACTTAGAGGACAGGTCAATAGGTGCAGCAAACCACCATGGCACACATATACCTATGTGACAAACCTGCAAGTTCTGCACATGTATCCCATTTTTTAATAAAATAAATAAAAAAAGGTTGGGAAAAAAATAGTAATATTTCATGACATGAAAATTATATAAAATTTCAATTTCAGGATCTATAAATAAAGCTTTATTGGAATATAGCTATGCTCCTTTGTTCACATATGTCTATGGCTATATTTATACTACAGTGGCAGAGTTGAGTAGTTGTGACAGAAATTGTATGAACAAAAATGTCTAACATATTTACATCTGGCTCTTTACAGAAAATGTTTGTTGAACGTTTATGTCAGCTAATTATTGTAAGATTAAGAGCATGCCTCAGGCTGGGCACAGTGGCTCATGGGTGTAATTCCAGCACTCTGGGAGGCCAACGTGGGAGGATTTCTTGAGCCTAGGAGTTTGAGACCAGCCTGGGCAACATGGTGAAACCCTGTCTCTACAAAAAAAGTTTGAAAATCAGCTGGGCATGGTGGCACGTGCCTGTGGTCCCAGCTACTTGTGAGGCTGAGGTGGGAGAACTGCTTGAGCCCAGGAGGTGGAGGTTGCAGTGAGCCAAGATTGTGCCACTGCACTCCAGCCTGGGTAACAGAGCAAGACTCCACCTAATAAAAAAAAGGAAAAGAAAAAAAAAGAGCATGCCTCAAGGCAGAAATAAAACGATGCATGCGTCAGAGGCATTTGAACCAGAGTGACTCCATCTTGAATTGGGGCTGGGTAAAATGAGGTTGAGACGTACTCAGCTGCATTCCCCAGGAGGTAAAGCACTCTTAGTCACAGGATATTTATGGTTAAGGGAACAGATTAATAATGTTTACCAAACTGACCCAGGACTTAACAGACCCAGAAAATGTCTTTATGTTCTGATATCTTAAGAACAAAAGCACTCTTAGTTTAAGAATAGGTTTTGCTTTAAAGATAATAATATAAATTCTTGTGGAAGACATAGTTACACAGAGACACCGCTGATAAGAACAGGATTTAGTAAAAAAGCCGGACAAAACCTGTCAAAACCAAGATGGTGATGAAAGTGACCGCTGCTCGTTATATGTTAATTATAATGCATTAGCATGCTGAAAGACACCTCCACCGGCACCATGACAGTTTACAAATGCCATGGCTAAGTCCAGAAGTTACCCTATATGGTCTAAAAGGAAGAGGAACCCCAGTTCCCTGGGAATACCCTGCCCCTTTCCCAGAAAACTCCTGAATAATCCACCCCTTGTTTAGCATATGATCAAGAAATAATGATAATAACAGCCAACCAGCAGCCTTCGAGGCTGCTCTGCCTATGCAGTAGCCATTCTTTTATTTCTTTACTTCTCTAATAAATTTGCTTTCACTTTGCTCTGTGGCCTTGCCCTGAATTCTTTCTTGTGTGAAATCTGAGAACCCTCTCTTGGGGTCTGGAAAGGGCCCCCTTTTTGGTAACACAAGGACTGAGTTGATTTTTACCATTTGTCTTTTTAAAAGCAGGGTCCAATTTGAAATGGTATTCCTTCTAGTGGTTTCCCACATCATTCAGAATGAATTCTGAAGACATTACTGGAGCTGAAGAAAGTCACTCTTGATATTGCCTGTAGCTACCTCTGAGATTTCTACTATACTTTGCCCTTAGTCACTCTGCTGTAGCCACACTTCCTCCTTACTGTTCTGGGAGTTGTACCTCAGGGCCTTTGCACTTACTGTCCTCTCCCCCAACCCCACCACCTTTCGGCATAATCTGCTCACTCACTGCATTCCTCAATCTGTCCAAATGTTACCTCATCAAGAGGCATCTGCTACTTACCTTATCTAAGATAGCCCCAGTTCCCAAACAGATACTCTTGTTTTCTAAAAGGTAAGCTCCCTCACCCAACCCTCCCACCCCTCACTGCTCACTGGCTGCTCCAAGAAACAGGCAGTTTGACAGTTTTATTCAATACATCTGAGAAGTGTTTGGTTCAGAGTAGGTGCTCAAAAATATGTGTTGAATGAATGAATTAATGAATAAATATATGATCCTATATGTGAGTTACTGCATCAAATAGTGATTCATATCTAAAATGCTGCAAGTTACGTTGACAAAATAAATGCATGCATGTATGTACTACCCTGCTTTGTTGATGAAAAGACTTAAGGCAGAAAAAAAGAAGAGTAACCCACGTCAATCCAATTGTGGCTGAAATTGAACTACTATTGGCTAGACTGGTGGCATAACAGGTGATAGCTGTGGACAAGATGAAGCTAGTTTAGAAGGACCACGTGAGCATGAAACAAAGCGGCCTGTGAGCTGTCTGGAGCAGAACCAACAGTGATTGTGCACCTGCTGGTTGTGTGTTAGTGGTCCTCACTTACAGGAGCTCATTAACCATGGAAGAGCTGCTGGGCCGGCCTTTTCACAGATATGGAAATTAGCTCTCAGGTAGAAAATTTGCTTTAACTGTCTCTCATTTATGCAACTACAACTACTGGATTTTGTAAATGATAAAATTGCCAAGTGGGAAAACAAAACATTGGTAGTGTTTTGCAAAAATAAAATTATGCTTGATTTATTGGAATTCTTCAAAGGAGAAAATGTGGATGAAGGGGACTAAGGGCTGAAATCATAGTTTTTTTTTTTCACAATTTGTTATGGAAATAAGACAGGGAAGGAGGTGGGATTTTGTCCAAAACTGAAAGTTGGCCTGGAGACAGGAAATAGAGTAGATAAATGAGAAGTTTGAAGGGTTGATTTCTTAATAATTAATGGTAGAATCAGTCTTTTTAGCATCTTTATAAATGATGTGAAGAAAGCCTTATCAGAGAATCATTGGCTTCAATGACTTTTCCTTTGTATAGCTGGAAGGATTTAAGATAAGAAACTTCAGTCATTGAGTTGTTAATAAATTCTATCTCTACCTGAGGCATTTTGAATAGCTGACTCTGGACCAATCAAATGCACTGTTACCATCCAAAAGAGAAAAAGGAGCTTGTGTGTGTGTGTGTGTGTGTGTGTGTGTGTGTGTGTGTGTGTGTGAGAGAGAGAGAGAGAGAGAGACAGAGAGAGAGACAGACAGACAGACAGACAGGCAGACAGAATGGGATGGGGGTAGTGGGAGAAATAACTGAAGGTGGAATTGAAATGGGAACTTTTGAGAAACAGGGCCAGAGTGTGTTTTAGCTTAGAAATGCTACTGATATTTTTCTAAGTGATTACTGAATCCCCTCCCTAGGAAATTCTGACACCAGTATCAAAACAAGAAAATCCTTTTCCTACACTTTTGTAAAACCATGTGTTAATATACTTGGAATATTGTGTATTTTTTATCATTATTTGTGAATAATGGGAATGTTGAAGGGCAACTACCTAAACTCACTGGAAGGACATGGGTAAGAGGTGGCTGCTTATATGGCTTGAGAGAGCATGAAAACACTAGGCTGAGAAGAATAGAGGAATGTAGGACATAGGGTGAGGACAGCATAGTGGCTTTTGTCTAGTAATTTTTGCCAGTCAAGATCTGCTAAGGCTTACGTATCTGTTGCTGGTTCCCTGGGTGTAATTCAAGACTTTACGTAACCTGGATTTATTATAAATTGCCTTCCCAAAATAATCTCTCATTTCAGTCTCAGACCACCACCACACAGTATCAGAAGTGTATCTAATTAACAAAGGTTAATTGTTGTCATTATCATTATCATACTTAAAAAACACAGTCAGCTGCTCCATTCTGTGAAGGCATCCCAAAAGATCTCCCCCTCCCTCCACAGGATTAACTGATCCATTTTCTCTGGTTTTCCAAAGCACTTGTCTTTTTTTTTTTTTTTTTTTTAATTTTTAGGTTCAGGGGTACATGTGGTTTGTTAAATCGGTAAATTCATGTCACAGGGGTTTGTTGTATAGATTATTTCATTGCCCAGGAATTTATGCTCAGTACCCAATAAGCTTAATTATATCACACTTGTCAATTTTTGCTTTTGTTGCAATTGCTTTTGGTGTCTTTGTTATGAAATCTTTGCCCATTCCTATGTCCAGCATGGTATTGCCTAGATTGTCTTCCAGGATTTTAGTTTTGGGTTTTACATTTAAGTCTTCAATTCACCTTAAATTGATTTTTGTACATGGTATAACTGACACAGGATTTTTTTTTTGGTGCTGCTTCCCAGCTGGAAATTTCCATGGCTTGGCAGCACTCCTGTCTGGGCTTTTCTCAGCTCTGGGCTTGCCACTAGACTTGTGCTGCCCACTCGGCGCTGGCTGTGCTTGGCTTGTGCTACCAGCCTGGATCTCATGCCCACTAAGAGTGAGCCAAGCGTGCTGGCTGCTGCAGTAGGACGGGCGGCCCCAGGCGCTGGCTCTGTGTGAGGCTATGGCTGGACCAGGCGTACCACAAGTAGCTTCTTCCCTGAGTGCTGGTGTCTGGATAAGCGGAACACAGTGGTGACCAAAAAACGTGGAGACACCAGCAACCACGGGACCCCAAAGGGGGTGTTAGTGTGTAACAGCTCTGGCTCAGGGAGTCCCGAGGTGTGGGCCCCAGAAGGGTTGTAGCTTATCCGTGCTACAGTTCCTTTTGTACCCACTGTTCCATGGTCCTGGGTTCTTGTCCTGCGTCCAAGGAGAATGAGGTTACACAGACAACCAGAGAGTGAGAAAGGTGGAGAAGTTTTATTGAGTCACAGAATAGCTCTCAGCAGAGATGGACCCAAAGTGGGTAGTCCCCCACCTGAAGGTGGGTTGTCCCCACTCAAAGGCAGGTAGTATCCCCATGTGGCTGAGTGTGAGGTTTTTATAGGCTCAGAACTGGGGAGGTGTGGGCTGTAGGTAGCCTTGAAAAAGGCAACATTTGATTGATTAAAAAGCATTATTCAGAAAGAACCAATTGGGAAAGAGCAGGCAAGAAGTTCTCATTCTGGTCATGGACTCCATCTGGAACCAGCCACCTGCAAGAATCTGGAAATTTATAAGCAAAGAGCAGAGTGAGGGAGTCATTGAATGAAAATTACTAAGAGAATATCTCAAGTTAGGGAGATTCTTGCTAAACTGATCAAATAGGATTCTTGCTAAAGACAGGCCAAAGACTTATACCTCAAACGTGAAGGATGGGTATCTTGGTCAGATCTCAAGCATGATCAAATATCAAGAGTGGGTGGGTGAGGATTCT
The DNA here is from genome assembly GCF_009828535.3 of Hylobates moloch. Taxonomy (NCBI): domain Eukaryota; kingdom Metazoa; phylum Chordata; class Mammalia; order Primates; family Hylobatidae; genus Hylobates; species Hylobates moloch. The sequence continues at coordinate 40,236,066 of NW_026652281.1, forward strand.
TGCTAAACTGACTTAGCAGGATTCCAGCTAAAACTGTGGGCTAGGCAGGCCAAAGACATAGTGGTGCCAAGATTAGGGCCTAGCTGAAAAGAGGATTCAGAGGAATTTGAGTAAAGTTTGCTCAAGGAGAGAGTCTTTGTCAAGATAAATGTATCAATGAAAAGAGTCAAACTCTGTAAAATATTTGGAGATTTATTCTAAGTCACAATGGCCTGTGACACAGCTGCAGGAAATCTTCAGAACATGTGCCCAAGGTGTTCAGGCTACAGCTGAACAATTTAGGGAGACATAAGACATCAATTTAGGGAGACATAAGACATCAATCAATATATATAAGATGTACATTGGTTTGGTCCAGAAAGGTGGATAACTCAAAGCAGGAGCTTCTAGGTCTTAGGTGGATTCAAGAATTTTCTAATTTACAATTGGTTGAAAGGATCAAGTTACTGTCTAAAGACCTAGAATCAATAGAAGGGAATGTCCGAGTTAAAAGGTTGTGGAGACCAAGGTCCTCATCATGCAAACACAATCAACAGAAGGAATGCTTCTTATAAAATTAGAGACTCTGTTCTATCAGTCTTAAGGTCTCTGTTTTAATGTTAATGCTGGTCAGCTGTGCCTGAATTCCAATAGGAGGAGGGTAAAATGAGTCATGTTCAACCTCTACTTTCCATCATGTCCTGGACTGGTTTTTCAGGTTAACTTTGGAATGCCCTTGGCCGAAGGGAGGGACCATTAGTCTGTTGAGGAGCTTAGAATTTTATTTTTGGTTTACAAATGCAAACTTTTATTGAATGCTTGCTCTCAGTAATTGTAATAATGAGAACCTTTTGCAAGACACCATCTGTCATTATATCACTTCTTTCTTTTCTTGTACTTCATCAATCAATGAAATCAATTGCAGTCATCCCCAAGCACCTGTGTGTGGGGGATTGGTTTCAGGACCTCCCACAGACAATGAAATCTAGGGGTGCTTAAGTCCCTAATATAAAATGGCATAGTATTTGCACGTAACCTATACATGTCCTCCCGTATACTTTAAATCGGCTGTAGGTTACTTATAATATCCAATACAATGTAAATGAAATGAAGTGGAAGGAGCTGTTACACTGTATTATCTAGGGAATAATGAAAAAAACCCTGACAGTACAGATGCAACCATCATTTCTTTTCTGAATATTTTTAATCCTTAGTTGGTTGAACCCCTGAGTGTGGGACACACAGATATAGAGGGCCAACTGTATATCATTTTCCTTACAGATTTTTTCTCAAAACCATGATTAGTGAGAGAATAACTTAAAGATAGACATGTGTAGCAAGTTTCAATAAACTCAAAAGTGCTAAATTGAGGAACATGTGAAAATAAAAATAATATAAAGACCATAACATTGAAACTTTAAGTATTTTAACTCTTTTAAATAAAAATAGAAACATTTCTAAATTAAAATAATTTAAATCACTACATTACAGTGACCTACTTTGTTTTAGGTAAATAAAAAGCTTCATAACAATTCTCCCACTTTCTACAAAGAGGAAAACATTACTCATAACATTTTGTTACCACAAGATGACTTACGTAAACAAAATGATTTTAAATGACCGGACTCATTTACCCAATGACTACTGTCCCCATCAAAGAACAGATAATTACATATTTCTGTATGTGCAACTTTTAAAAAATAAACACCTATATGCTTGTCAACCTATGTAACATGCTTCTCTCAATAATTGTAATAATGATGGTTGCACCTGTACTGTACATATACAGAGTTTTTTCATTATTCCCTAAACAGTACAGTATAACAGCTATTTCCATTGCATTTACATTGTATTGGGTATTATAAGTAATCTACAGATGATTTTCTCTAAAAGAAAAAATATTTATTTGGAAATGGAGCATTGCAATGGGAATATTCATGCCATAGTAAACTATGTGCACATTCAGGGAGGTGAAAGAAGATAAAGATTTTTAAAGAAAAAAAAATGAGGAGGATTACATAATTGTTTGGAAAAAATTATCCTTGGCTACAATATCCTTGCCATTAATAACATGAGTGATTCCAGCCCAAGATCACTTATGGGACAGACAGTTGCTTGGCAGATATCCTTGTAGAAGTATTTTTTGTATAAGGATAAAATGGCTTTCGTGCAAGGTTATGATTTTTGCAGTCTTTTGTGATAGTTTTTGTTACCAGCCATACAAGCATGAGAACCCTTTCTTCATGGCCTTCCCTGGCTTGATTTGTCAGGGATTTCTTAATATTAGTGACTCTGTTTTGATTCTGATAACTTTCACACATCCAAATTGCTACTGACCCCACCTTTACTTCCCTGACTATTGAAACTCATGTGACTTTTGCTACAAGCTTTTCTATGAAGTCCAAAATTTGGAAGATCAAGAACAGCCACAGCAGGGCTGCCTAGTATTTACCCAACGTAAAAAACTTGTTCCCTGTAAGCTGTCGAAATGATTTTTGTTTACTTTGCTACCAACTAAAAAATACTTTCATTAGAGATTTTATTTAGGATAATAAATATCATTACTATTATTGGTACTGTCAGCATATCCATACACTTGAGCAGATAAAATACAGGGGGCTGATAGATTCTTCTTATGCATTACTTCACTCCTAGTGCTTTTTCTGAAAGTTAATGGGGAACAACTGCATTGGAGCCAATCGGCAAATGGGACGTGTGCTGAGGGAGGAGGATAGAGAAGGAAAGGGCAGGCTTTTGTGAGGTTGTTAGGACAGCTTGAGGGTCGTGGGAAAGAGGCATGCTGAGAGGTGAAAGAAAATCGTGTCAGGAAAAACTGTGCAACAATTTTGTGGCTGAGTCCAAGCTTGTATGATTCACCACATGACAGTCAATAAGTTAAGAGAAGAGATGTTGGGGCAAGGAGAGCAACTTTATTCAGAGAGCCAGCAAACAAAGATGGTGGTGAACTAATGTCCTAAAGAACCATCTTAAGTTAATACAAATTTGACTCCTTTTATGTCGGGGAAAGGGGAAAAGGGAGGCGGATGAGATCAGGAGGTCATCAGTGACCACAAACATCGGCGTCAGCGAGAGTCCAAGGAGGTTGTGAAACTTCTTTGTCTTTGGTCAAGTCACAGTGCTCCTATAAATCTTAACAGGATAATTAATATTATCCTATTATTACTAATATTATCCTAAAAGTTACATAATATTGTAACTTGTGTGTACACCTTCGTTATCTCCTCAGGAGTTAGTTTAGAAAAGGGACTGTTATCATCCTTACTTTAAGTTAAACTATAAACAGTTCCTCCCATAGTTAGCTTGGCTCATGCGTGGACATAAGCAGAAGGAGTTAATCTAAAGGATATCACCAAGTGGGGGCAATTACAAGCAAAATGGAGTTACTCATGCTAGGCCTCCTTTTCACTGTTAAACTTTGAAGATGATTGGGTGTTCTATGGAAAGCTTGGTGTTTGTCCAGCCCAAGCTTCTTGTTTAGCTACATGTTTCATTGCCTCAGAGTTGTCTTACCACTCTTAGTTGTTGTAAACAGATCGTAATACAAATAATTCTTGTCTATCAAAATGCAAATACATTTTTTGCTAGTGGGGATGCAATTATTTCCCTGTGGTTACCCGCCAGCTTTGCATCTGTTAACAAATTCAATTCAGCCTTTCTGACAGCCTATAAGTTTGTTTGCTCCTTAGATTCTCCTTTGGACTTGTTTTTAAAACCTTTCTAGTTCCCTTATTAATCAATGAGTTCTAAAAAATCTTTGAATGCTTTCATTTTACATTTGTTAAAAGCTCTGATTTTCTTTTTTAAAAATTTAAACTTGGCTGGGCGCGGTGGCTTGCGCCTGTAACCCCTGCACTTGGGGAGGCCAAGATGGGTGGATCACGAGGTCAGGTGATCGAGACCATCCTTGCCAGCATGGTGAAACCCCGCCTCTACTAAAAATACAAAAATTAGCCAAGCGTGGTGGTGCGCCTGTAATCCTAGCTACTCAGGAGGCTGATGCAGTAGAATTGCTTGAACCCGGGAGGCAGAGGTTTCAGTGAGCTGGAGATCGTGCCACTGCACTCCAGCCTGGGTGACAGAGCAAGACTCTGTCTATACAAAAAAAAAAAAAAAAAAAAATTTAAACTTTAACAGTTTAAGAGATCATCTTCCAAGATGTCCATAATGTTTGATAGAGCCAGGGGAGGCATATTGCTGGAGATGTACACTTCAAAGGAACCCCAGCACATGTTTTGTAGCTTCCGCAGATGAGTATCAAGCAGTAACAGAACTTTAACACTGTTGAATTTCTGTTTCTCGACTTTTCCCCCCTCCACTGATTAAGTGTCTGTTTATTCTGAGCTTAAATCAATTAAGAATTTTGTGCTCATTTTCACAGAATATATATAGACCAGTGAGATTTTGTGTTTTCTTTGTTTAATCTTAATCTTAAACTTATAACTTCAGTTCTACAACTGAAATTATATTCTTTGCGTCTGTGTATATGTGTTCATAATTCAGAAAGCCTTTACTTCTTGTTTTGTAATTATAAAATTTTTTAAAAATCTTTGGAGAATATTAATACACTAGTTAATAAAGTTTCTTAAAATGTGTCAGGCCCCCGAAGCATAGAAATAAAGGAAAATCTTGAGATTCTTTAAGGGAAATTCCAGGCACCTACCTAGCCTTGAGCAGCAAATAAGCAACTTGATAAGCAAGAAGGTAATAGCAGCCTAAAACAATAGCCAAGGCTAAAATAATGGGATATTTGGTTACCCTACAGAAACTAAAGATAACATTTTGGGGTGGGAACAGGGATTAACTGTAAATGATCATGAGGGATCTTTATTAGGAGGGTGAAAGTGTTATAACCGGTTCATGGTGATGACTGTACCACTCGTAATGTTACTAAAAATCATTGAATTGTACACTTAGAAGGGGTGAATTCGGCTAGACGCAGTGGCTCACACCTGTAATCCCAGCACTTTGAGAAGCCAAGGTGGGCAGAGCCCAGGAGTTCGAGACCAGCCTGGGCAACATGGCAAAACCCCATGTCTACAAAAAACACAAAATATTTGCTGGGCATGGTAGCACAGGCCTATAGTCCCAGCTACTGAAGGGTTGAGGTGGGAGGATCACCTGAGTCTAGGACGTCAAGGCTGCAGTGAGCTGAGATTGCACCACTGCACTCCAGCCTGGGCGACAGAGTGAAACTCTGTCTCAAAAAAAAAAAAAAAAGATGAATTCTATGAAATGTAAAATATATCTCAATGAAGTCCTTTTAAATAGTTTAAAAAAAAAAAGATTACATCTTAACATATGTCCCCCACCAAATGGATCTGCCAGCTCATAGACCTCAGGTAAGGGGAAAATAGGGACTAAACTTCAATCATTGTTCTTTGTTCTAAATTTCTTTTTGAGACCTGGAGAAAGTCACACCCACAGGCTAGAGCTAACATTCTTTTTCCTAACCCCAAGTTTTTAAACAAAGCTTCTTTTCCTTAACCAATTGCAAATCAGAGAATCTCTCAATCTACCTATAACCTGTAAGCCCTGCTTCAAGATATCCTGCCCTTTTAGGTCAAAACCGATGTTTAACCTCAGTGTATTGATTTACAATTTTGCCTATAATTTCTGCTTTCTTGAAATTTACTCCTGCCTTTAAAAACCCTTACCTGCGAGCCACTGGAGAGGTCAGAATTTAAGCATTAGCTGCCCTATCATCCTTGATTGGCACTGTGCAAATAAATGCCTCACTTACTCTCGCTGCTATCTTGATGTCAGTGTTTGATCTTGTTGTGCCTGGCAAGCAGAGCCCATTTCAGTTCTGTAACAGTTCTTTCTGATTGATTTATAAAGAAGTAAGTGCTGATATAAATTGAATATCCCTAAATTCCCAGATAGTAAGGAAACCAAATGTTTAATACTTAAAAACTATTGTACTTAAAAAAAAAAATCCATCCTGTAGGAACAGCTAAATAAGGAACATTTAAGAATTAAAATTTATATAATTAAGTGCATCTTTGGTAAATGAGACTAGTTTAATAATTTTGGTTTTCCTCACTCATAAGTGAGAGTTGATCAATGAGAACACATGGACACAGGGAGGGGTACATCACACATCGGGGCCTGTCGGGGGGTGGGGAGGGCTAGAGGAGTGATAGCATTAGGAGAAATACCTAATGTAGATGACTGGTTGATGGGTGCAGAAAACCACCATGGCACGTGTATACCTATGTAACAAAACTGCACATTCTGCACATGTCTCCCAGAACTTAAAGTATAATAAAAAAAATAAAAATAATTTTGGTTTTCACAAAAGAGCTATGTCTTCTCTCTGATTTATCAGTGTTAAGTATAACATATGTGTATGTAAGGGAGAAAAACTTTTCCTCTACCTTCTTTGATTCAGTGATTTAGGGCTGTGAATTAGAATGACAAAGGCAGATTAACAAAAGAAAAGATATATTTTTATTCACATACATACATATGTGGAAGTTCACAGAAAAATGTGACACAAAGGGGCCGTTAGATTTTGGGCCTTATATATCATCTTAATAGAGATAGGGGTGGGGGACAAAGGACACTTAGGGGAAAACAAATGACTTTTTGGAAAGACAAAGAAGCCCTTAGGAGAGTATATGAGAGACATGAAACTTCTCATCACCAGTGATGAGAGTCTATCTTCCCTGGTTGCTCCTGGGGAGCAGATTTATGTCAACTGAGCTTTTTTTTTTTTTTTTTTTTTTGCAATTCTTCTGGGAGGCTCTGTTTTTAGGTAGATAGATTTCAGGGACTCAAATGACTGTTCAAAATAATTTTTATGCTACAGTAGCATGTTCTGGACCCATTCATGTGCATTTTAATTTGATTTTTTTCCCCCAAGCTACAGGCTTACTAATAAGCTGACATTACTCCTATATAATGTTTAGGATTTCAAAAAATATAAATTTTGTTTAGCTAAATTTAGTCACTATCCAAAACAACTTATTATTTTAGTATGTCAGCTTTAAGATAATTTCCAAGATCTTTAGGTAACTTAAAACCTTGGACTGCCACTAAGTTGAGTTAATTAATAGGTAATCACTGAGTCCTAGGACAATTTCTAAGTAAATAAGAACACTGAACCATTAATTAAACAGTTTAAAATTTATCTGCTTTTGCTTCTGATTTTATATGCTACAGAAAGGCTATATTTTCCAGTCATGTGAATGAGTATGTTTATTTTTACCACCTTAAGAAGATGTAAAAGAGATGTGCAGCTGCTGTAGAATGTTGTGTTTTTTGTGTTCACATGCTAGTTTACTCAAATGCTTGTGCATGCCAGAAAGTTTGACAATCCACCCTCTTGGGAGAAAAAGTTTTCCTCTACTCACTTATGTTAGAATGGTTGGGGCCTGCAAATTAACTAACAATAGACAGACTGGCAGGAAAAAAGACAAGATTTATTTATGCCTACTTATGGAAGTCATTCAGTAATGAGCAACTTGCCGAACAGCCAGAGGTAAAGGTTTATATACAAACTTAGCCAAAAAAGGGTAGATTTAGGACTCTAAAGGGAAAGTATCGAAGGTTCTATTGGGCTTTTTGATGCTAATGAGCAACTCAATTCACACGTCTGGTGGTAAGTCTTTCTTTCAAACAAGAAACTTCCTCCAAGAAGGGGTGAATGGCTGCTATATTTGGGGAGTATCTGCTTTAGTTTAGATAATGTTTCTCTCTGTGGCTGCAGATTGTTCATGTTTTTAGTTTAAAGTAATTTTAATCCCCTCACTCCCATATCATCATTTTTTTCTCTGTGAATTAAAAGTCAGTAACTTTGTTAAAAATTATAATTATTAGGGATGGTTGAGACCATAACAGGAGCGATAGTAACATAGAAATAAAATTGAGATTGTGCTTTTGTTTTTCAAAGAAAAAGAATAGGTTTTTCCCCATGAAGATAAAAAGGTTGTTTTCTTAAATCTTCAACTCCTTTACTCCAAAGAGTGTAAGAACTTCAGGGACTCCAAAGAGATTTGGTTTGTATGAGAAATGTAAAGAATATTTATTTTTTGAGTCATTGGACAGCAGCAATATCAATTATCTGAATCCATTGTATATTAAGACAACATAGTTTTTGTGAAAGATAACTATATATATCTTGAATATAAAAACTATGTTAGACATAAAAAAGATATATCTAGCTATCTTTTTTTTTTTTTTTTTAGAGACAGGGTCTCACTGTCTTGCCCAGGCTGAAGTACAGTGGCTCAATCATGGCTCACTGCAGCCTTGAACTCCTGGGCTCAAGTGATCCTCCCACCTCAGCTTCCCAAGTAGTTGGGACTACAGGTGAGCACCACCACGCCCAACTAATTTTTAAAATTTTTTTAGTGATGGGGTCTCAGTATGTTGCAGGCTTACCTTGAACTCCTGGCCTCAAGTAGTCCTCCTGCCTCAGCCTCCCAAAGTGCTGGGATTACAGGCATGAGCCACCACACCTGGCTAAAATAACAAAATTTTCTAAAGCCAAAATATATGAGAATGGCATTGTTTTACATTTTTGTAAACGTCTTAAATGTATGGCTTACTAGAAAATACCTGGATTCACATGTCTATGTCTGCATTTAATCTGTTATAATATGATATATCATGTAGTCTCTGCACTGTACATGTGTGAGAATGAAAAAGGCAAATACTATTTTAATACTATTATGAAAGTAGTTTTTACTTTGTGCATCCCCAAAAGGGTTTCAGGAACCTTAGAGTTCCCAACACTGTACTCTATCTTTAAGAAAAGGGTGAGTTGATGCTAGAATATAAAAGTATAATGAAGGAGAAAACTGGAGAGTGATTTTTTTTCTCTTGATTTAAAATAACTGAGTATGAAAAGAGATTCTAAAATACGTCAAATTTTAGCAAAGATTACTCAGTTTTAATAACTTACTTCCTCGGTTTACAGAGTAATAACTGTCACCTATAATATGAAAGATTACCTTTTACCTTTCCTGTTATCTGCCTACATAGCAGAGATTCTGTGGCTAATCAGAATTTTTTTGTGTTTGCTTTATTTTGATTTTACTATGTTCTTTACTATTTAAAGGAAAAAAATCTCACTTTTGAAAGAGCTAAGGCTCTTTACAATCATCTTACCAAAAATTGTTTACTGTCTCTTTGATTAAACAGGTAACAAAGTATTGTTTCTCAGTAACCCATGATCCTACCTTAATTAAGTGTCTGTATATCCTCTGACAACTCTTTCGAAACAGATTTCCCAAAATTAAAACCCCAAATTTAGAAAAAAATTATTTTTTGTATACCTTGCCAAAATTTATTTTTTATGTACCCCAAAATATATTTCAGATTTCTCAAGGGCTCCTGGAAAAATCACAGTTTTGGTTTCTCACCATATAAACAAAGAAAAGCCAGAAATAATTACGTTTTTTTTGAAATGTTACTATTGTAAGTATTACATGGGAAGACTCGTCAGATTAGATGTTCAATCTTCCCTAGAATATTTGTGTAGGCAAACGTTATTAATATAACTTTTCACAATGTGTATGCTTTATGGAAAGTCCTGGACGTTTGCTAGTGTTCCTGCTATCTGTAATAGGTTTTTACTCTCAGGGGAAGTATGATCAAAACTCATGAAATAGTTTTTTTTGTTTTGTTTTTAGTGACAGGGTCTCACTCTGTCACCCAAGCTGCAGTGCAGTGGCGTGGTAACGGCTCACTGCATCCTCAAACTCCTGGGCCCCTGAGCAGTTAAGACTCCTGGCCCACGCCACCACACCTGGCTACTTTTAACATTTTCTTTTTTTTTTTTGAGACAGAGTCTCGCTCTGTCGCCCAGGCTGGAGTGCAGTGGCGCGATCTCGGCTCGCTGCAAGCTCCGCCTCCCGGGCTCACGCCATTCTCCTGCCCCCGCCACAAGGCCCGGAGAATTTTTTGTATTTTTAGTGGAGATGGGGTTTCACCGTGTTAGCCAGGATGGTCTCGATCTCCTGACCTCGTGATCCACCCGCCTCGGCCCCCCAAAGTGCTGGGATTACAGCCGTGAGCCACTGTGCCCGGCCTACTTTTAACATTTTTTATACAGACAAGGTCTTGCTGTGTTTCCCAGGCTAGTCTTGAACCCCTGAGATCAAGTGATCCTCTCTCCTCAGCCTCTCAAAGTGGATTACAGGTTCGATGAGCCACGGCACCTGGCTGGAAATTCACTAAATAGTTACGTACTACACCACAGTAGAGAATTTTACTTTCTTATATTATTTTGCAGTAATAAATAAACTACACCCACTGTCTTTGTTGTAATCTACACATAGTTTTTACTTCACTCTCAGCTGAAGACTCTATATTACGGCCCAGAGTTTGTGTCTTTAACAAATAAATACAGTTTTATATACTAGTGGAAAGGGGACCACACCAGGTACTTTTAACTGTTGACACTTCAACACACAGACTATTGCCTAGGCTTCTGAACTGATATCACTTAGATAACTTTCAGACCCTACCTTGAACTAAGTCAGAATTTCCAGAACTCTTTTTAGTCTATAAACTGGTGACTTCATGAAAGCAGACTGCTAACCAAGATCCGATAAAACAAAATTAACTACAGAGGACTGAGTGGAATGATGAGGGAAATTTTATGGTGGTTATTTGTCTGGAATATTGTTGTGTTATTGTTCTATTTTCTGCGTATATCAAAAAGCCATTTTCTTCTTAAATAATGTGTAACCCATAATTCAGTTGACTGCCTTTGTATGCTGAAATAAAACATTTTTACATGGTATCCGATTTTCACTGACTCACTACCCAGAATTTAGAGACTTTTACTAAGTCCCAGTGCTTTTCATGACAATATAGTTATTTATCTACATTTGATAGGAATTTATCTGCTTTTATACCAGGATGTAATTGGATAGATGTTATAACCAAAGCCTTGCCTGAAGTGTATGATTTCAGAATGATGCTCTTTTAATCAGACATGACAGGTCACTTTTATGAAAAACAAAGGTTGGCTTTACATATGGGACAAATACTTACGAAGCCCACCTAGTAAAATTGGTTTACATGTCCCAGGTTTACAGATGATTAAAGGAAGATCACATATTGGCAAGACAGGAAATTTAGCCAATTGTGAGGACCTCAAAAAGAGGGGCAATTACTCATTTTCTATAGATATTATAGAAGAAAACTGGTGGAGATAAGTTTTGGGTCTTGATTTCTAAACCTCAAGATAGCAAATAATAGAAGCTTTTAAGATTCCAATCCAAGATTCCTTATGACACCTCCCAAACAGAAGTTTATTTTGTGGCCTTAGCACTTAGTGCTTATGTTTGAATAGCAGACCCAAGGAAGCTTATACAGTTTGTTAACACTCTTCTTCATAAATTTTCCTATAAAAGGCCAATTAGTAATTATTTTAAGCTTTGTGACAGGACCAGGACAAGGATGAGATGAATGAGATGTATTAGTGCCATGCCAAGCCATACTGGAGTCTTAGGTTATAAGGGAGGAAAAAATACCTTTCCTTCTACCCACAGCTGAAGTCCCCACAAGAAAAGACAGATTAACAAGAGAAAAACATGCAAACTTATTTAATACAAGTTTTACTTGACACGGGAGGCTTCACAAGCAAATAAAGAATGAAGAAACAGATAAATATAAGGGTTTTTGCATGGTAAGTTTGATGCAGAGTAACAGTCATGGAGACAAATAAGGCAAACAGTATGATCTAATGGTAATAAACTGGGGGGAACTTAGCAAGGTATGTTTGTTTTGATTCTTATTGGCATCTCTGTGCCTTTGGAGATAACGATGCTCCTTTCTTCCACTTGAGGGAGGATACTCTCACATAAAGGTCTTCTGACCTGCTTCAGGGGAAGGTTGGAAATCATTCCTCATATTACTAAAATAAACTTTATGTGATCATATTGTATTATTTTAGTATGGTACACTCATTTTTGTGAAACACTTTGAAACTACAAAAAAGAAAAAAACATTACTAGGTGTCCTATAAAATGCTGTGTTGTCTAACCTACTCTTTCTCTTTTTTTTTTATTATTATACTTTAAGTTCTGGGGTACACATGCAAAACGTGCAGTTTTGTCACATAGGTATACACCTGCCATGGTGGTTTGCTGAACACATCAACCCGTCGCCTACATTAGGTATTTCTCCTAATGCTATCCCTCCCCTAGCCCCCCAACCCACGACAGGCCCTGGTGTGTGATGTTCCCCTCCCTGTGTCCATGTGTTCTCATTGATCAACTCCCACTTAAGAGCGACAACATGTGGTGTTTGATTTTCTGATTTTCTGTTAGTTTGCTGAGAATGATGGTTTCCAGTTTCATCCATGTCCCTGAAAAGGACATGAACTCATCCTTTTTTATGGCTGCATAGTATTCCATGGTGTATATATGCCACATTTTCTTTATCCAGTCTATCACTGATGGACATTTGGGTTGGTTCCAAGTCTCTGCTATTGTGAACAGGGCTGCAATAAACATACGTGTGCACGAGTCTTTATACTAGAATGGTTTATAATCCTTTGGGTATATACCCAGTAATGGGATTACCAGGTCAAATGGTATTTCTGGTTCTAGATCTTTGAGGAATTGCCACACTGTCTTCCACAATGGTTGGACTAATTTACACTCCTACCAACAGTGTAAAAGCATTACTATTTCTCCACATCCTCTCCAGCACCTGTTGTTTCCTGACTTTTTAATGATTGCCATTCTAACTGGTGTGAGATGGTATCTCATTGTGGTTTTGACTTGCATTTCTCTAGTGACCAGTGATGATGAGCTTTTTTTCATATGTCTGTTGGCTGCATAAATGTCTTCTTTTGAGAAGTGTCTGTACATATACTTTGCCCACTTTTTGATGGGGTTTTTTTCTTGTAAATTTAAGTTCTTTGTAGATTCTGCATATTAGCCCTTTGTCAGATGCATAGATTGCAACAATTTTCTCCCATTCTGTGGTTGCCTATTCACTCTGATGGTGGTTTCTTTTGCTGTGCAGAAGCTCTTTAGTTGAATTAGATCCCATTTGACAATTTTGGCTTTTGTTGCCATTGCTTTTGGTGTTTTAGACATGAAGTCCTTGCCCATGCCTATGTCCTGAATGGTACTGCCTAGGTTTTCTTCTAGGGTTTTTATGGTTTTAGGTCTTATGTTTAAGTCTTTAATCCATCTTGAGTTAATTTTTGTATAAGGTATAGGGAAGGGATCTAGTTTCAGCTTTCTACTTATGGCTAGCCAGTTTTCCCAGCACCATTTATTAAATAGGGAATCCTTTCCCCATTTCTTGTTTTTGTCAGGTTTGGCAAAGATCAGATAGTTGTAGATATGTGGCACTATTTCTGAGGGCTCTGTTCTGTTCCATTGGTCTATATCTCTGTTTTGGTATACCAGTACCATGGTGTTTTGGTTACTGTAGCCTTGTAGTATAGTTTGAAGTTAGGTAGCGTGATGCCTCCAGCTTTGTTCTTTTGGCTTAGGATTGACTTGGCAATGCGGGCTCTTTTTTGGTTCCATATGAACTTTAAAGTAGTTTTTTCCAATTCTGTGAAGAAAGTCATTGGTAGCTTGATGGAGATGGCATTGAATCTATAAATTACCTTGGGCAGTATGGCCGTTTTCACGATATTGATTCTTCCTACCCATGAGCATGGAATGTTCTTCCATTTGTTTGTGTCCTCTTTTATTTCATTGAGCAGTGGTTTGTAGTTCTCCTTGAAGAGGTCCTTCACATCCCTTGTAAGTTGTATTCATAGGTATTTTATTCTCTTAGTAGCAATTGTGAATGGGAGTTCACTCATGATTTGGCTCTCTGTTTGTCTGTTGTTGGTATATAGGAATGCTTGTCATTTTTGCACATTGATTTTGTATCCTGAGACTGCTGAAGTTGCTTATCAGCTTAAGGAGATTTTGGGCTGAGATGATGGGGTTTTCTAAATATACAATCACGTCATCTGCAAACAGAGACAATTTGACTTCCTCTTTTCCTATTTGAATACCCTTTATTTCTTTCTCTTGCCTGATTGCCCTGGCCAGAACTTCCAACACTGTGTTGAATAGGAGTGGTGAGAGAGGGCATCCCTGTCTTGTACCAGTTTTCAAAGGGAATGCTTTCAGTTTTTCCCCATTCAGTAAGATATTGGCTGTGGGTTTGTTATAAATAGCTCCTATTATTTTCAGATACATTCCCTCAATACCTAGTTAATTGAGAATTATTAGCATGAAGGACAGTTGGACTTTGCTGAAGACCTTTTCTTCATCTATTGAGATAATCTTGTGGTTTTTGTCATTGGTTCTGTTAATGTGATGGATTACGTTTATTGATTTGCATATGTTGAACCAGGCTTGCATCCCAGGGATGAGGCCAACTTGATTGTGGTGGATAAGCCTTTTTATGTGCTACTGGATTCAGTTTCCTGGTATTTTACTGAGGATTTTTGCATCAATGTTCATCAGGGATATTGGTCTAAAATTCTCTTTTTTGGTTATGTCTCTGCCAGGCTTTAGTATCAGGATAATGTTGGCCTCATAAAATGAGTTAGGGAGGATTCCCTCTTTATCTATTGATTGGAATAGTTTCAGAAGGAATGGTACCAGCTCCTCTTTATACCTCTGGTAGAATTCGGCTGTGAATCTGTCTGGTCCTGGACTTTTTTTGTTGTTGGTAGGCTATTAATTACTGCCTCAATTTCAGAGCCTGTTATTGGTCTATTCAGAGATTCCACTTCTTCCTGGTTTAGTCTTGGGAGGGTGTATGTGTCCACGAATTTATCCATTTTTTGAAAAGATCAATAAAATTGATAGACCACTACCCAGACTAATAAAGAAGAAAAGAGAGAAGAATCAAACAGATGCAGTAAAAAATGATAAAGGGGATATCACCACTGATCCCAAAGAAATACAAACTACCATCAGAGAGTACTATAAATACCTCCACAGAAATAAACTAGAAAATCTAGAAGAAATGGATAAATTCTCAGCAAACTATCACAAGGACAGAAAACCAAATACCGCATGTTCTTGCTCATAGTTGGGAACATCACACACCAGGGCCTGTCAGGGGCTGGGGGGCTGGGGGAGGGGTAGCATTAGGAGAAATACCTAATGTAAATGATGTGTTGAAGGATGCAGCAAACCAACATGGCACATGTATACCTGTGTATAAAACCTGCATGTTGTGCACATGTACCCTAGAACTTAAAGTATAATAATAATAATAGTAATAATAATAATAAAAAACACCAGCTCCCGGACTCATTGGCTTTTTTGAAGGGTTTTTCGTGTCTCTATCTCATTCTGTTCTGCCCTGATCTTAGTTATTTCTTGTCTTCTGCTAGCTTTTGAATTTGTTTGCTGTTGCTTCTCTAGTTCTTTTAATTTTAATGTTAGGGTGTCAATTTTAGATCTTTCCTGCTTTCTCTTGTGGGCATTTAATGTTACAATTTTCCCTCTAAACACTGCTTTAAATGTGTCCCAGAGATTCCGGTACCTTGTGTCTTTGTTCTCATTAGTTTCAAAGAACATATCTATTTCTGCCTTCATTTTGTTATTTACCCAGTAGTCATTCAGGAGCAGGTTGTTCAGTTTCCACATAGTTGTGCGGTTTTGAGTGAGTTTCTTAATCCTGAGTTCTAATTTGATTGCACTGTGGTCTGAGAGACTGTTTGTGATGTTTTCCATTCTTTTGCATTTGCTGAGGAGTGCTTTATTTCCAATTATGTGGTTAATTTCAGAAGAAGTGCAATGTGGTGCTGAGAAAAATGCATCTTCTGTTGATTTGGGGTGGAGAGTTCTGTAGATGTCTACTAGGTCTGCTTGGTCCAGAGCTGAGTTCAAGTCCTGAACATCCTTGTTAATTTTCTGTCTCATTGTTCTGTCTAATATTGACAGTGGGGTGTTAAAGTCTCCCACTATTATTGTGTGGGAGTCTAAGTCTCTTTGTAGGTCTCTAAGAACTTGCTTCATGAATCTGGGTGCTCCTGTATTGAGTGCATATATATTTAGGATAGTTAGCTCTTTTTGTTGCATTGATCCCTTTACAATTATGTAATGTCCTTCTTTGTTGTTGGGAGCAGGCCCAAAATCTGGCCATAAACTGGCCCCAAAACTGGCCATAAACAAAATCTCTGCAGCACTGTAACATGTTCATAATGGCCCTGATGCCCATGCTGGAACATTGTGGGTTTATGGGAATGAGGGCAAGGAACCCCTGGCCCGCCCAGGGCAGAAAATCGCTTAAAGGCATTCTTAAGCCACAAACAATAGCATGAGCGATCTGTGCCTTAAGGACATGCTCCTGCTGCAGTTAACTAGCCCAACCTATTCCTTTAATTCAGCCCATCCCTTCGTTTCTCGTAAGGGATACTTTTAGTTAATTTAATATCTATAGAAACAATGCTAATGACTGGTTTGCTCTTAATAAATATGTGGGTAAATCTCTGTTCGGGGCTCTCAGCTCTGAAGGCTGTGAGACCCCTGATTTCCCCCTTCACACCTCTATATTTCTGTGTGTATGTCCTTAATTCCTCTAGCGCCGCTGGGTTAGGGTCTCCCCGACTGAGCTGGTCTCGGCACTTTGTCTCTTTTGATCTTTGTTGTTTTAAAGTCTGTTTTATCAGAGACTAGGATTGCAACCCCTGCTCACATTTGCTTGGTAAATGTTCCTCCATCCCTTTATTTTGAGCCTATGTGTGTCTCTGCTCATGAGATGGGTCTCCTCAATACAGCACACCAATGACTCTTTATCCAATCTGCCAGTCTGTGTGTTTTAATTGGGGCATCTAGCCTGTTTACATTTAAGGTTAATATTGTTATGTGTGAATTTGATCCTGTCATTATGATGCTAGCTGGTTGTTTTGCCCATTATTTGATGCAGTTTCTTCATAGTGTCAATGTTCTTCACATTTGGTATGTTTTTGCAGTGGTTGGTACTAGTTGTTCCTTTCCAGGTTTAATGCTTCCTTCAGGAGCTCTTGTAAGGCAGGCCTGGTGGTGACAAAATCTCTCAGCATTTGCTTGTCTGTAAAGGATTTTATTTCTAGTTTGCTTATGAAGCTTCGTTTGGCTGGATATGAAATTCTGGGTTGAAATTCTTTTCTTTAGGAATGTAGAATGTTGGCCCCCAGTCTCTTCTGGCTTGTAGGGTTTCTGCCGAGAGATCTGCTGTTAATTTGATGGGCTACCCTTAACATTTTTTCCTTCATTTCAACCTTGGAGAATCTGAAGATTACGTGTCTTGGGGCTGCTCTTCTTGAGGAGTATCTTTGTGGTGTTCTCTGTATTTCCTGAATTTGAATGTTGGCCTGTATGGCTTGTTTGGGGAAGTTCTCCTGGATAATATCTTGAAGAGTGTTTTCCAACTTGGTTCCATTCTCCCCATCACTTTCAGGTATACCAATCATATGTAGATTTAGTCTTTTCACATAGTCCCACATTTATTGAAGGCTCTGTTCATTTCTTTTCATTCTTTTTTCTCTAATTTTGCCTTCTTGCTTTATTTCATTAAGTTGACCTTCAATCTCTCTTCTATCCTGTCTTCCGCTTGATCGATCCAGCTACTGATACTTGTATATGCTTCACAAAATTCCTGTGCTGTGTTTTGCAGCTCCATCAAGTCATTTATGTTCTTCTCTAAACTGATTATTCTAATTAGCATTTCATCTAACCTTTTCTCGATGTTTGTAGCTTTCTTGCATTGGGTTAGATCATGCTCCTTTAGCTTGGAGGAGTTTGTTATTACCCACTTTCTGAATCCTACTTCTGTCTATTCATCAAACTAATTCTCCACCCAGTTCTGTTCCCTTGCTGGCAAAGAGCTGTGATCCTTTGGAGAAGAGGCTTTCTGGTTTTTGCAATTTTCAGCCTTTTTGCCTGGTTTCTCTCCATCTTCGTGAGTTTATCTACCTTTGGTCTTTGACGTTGGTGACATTCGGATGGGGTCTCTGAGTGGATGTCCTTTTGTTGATGTTGATGCTATTCCTGTTTGTTAGTTTTCCTTCTAACAGTCAGGGCCCTCTGCTGCAGGTCTGCTGGAGTTTGCTGGCTGTCCACGGCAGACCATGTTTGCCTGGGTATTAACCATGGAAGCTGCAGAACAGCAAAAATTCCTGCCAGTTCCTTCCTCTGGAAGCTTCGTCCCAGAGAGGCACCCACCAGATGCCAGCCAGAGCTCTCCTGTATGAGATGTCTGTCAGCCCCTAGTGGGAGGTGTCTCCCAGTCAGGAGACACGGGGGTCAGGGACCCACTTGAGGCAGTCTGACCCTTATCATAGCTTGAACGCTGTGTTGGGAGGTCCGCTGCTCCCTTCAGAGCTGCCAGGCAGGGACGTTTAAGTCTGCTGAAACTGTGCCCACAGCCACTGCTTTCCCCAGGTGCTCTGTCGCAGGGAGATGGCTGTTTTATCTAAAAGTCCCTGACTGGGGCTGCTGCCTTTTTTTCAGAGATGCCTTGCCCAGATAGGAGGAATCTAGAGAGGCAGTCTGGCCGTGTAGGCCTTCCTGAGCTGTGGTGGGCTCTGCCCAGTTTGAAATTCCCTTTGGTTTTGTTTACACTGTGAGGGTAAAACTGCCTACTCAAGCCTCAGCAATGGCGATGCCCCTCCCCCGACCAACCTCCAGCATCCCAGGTCAACTTCAGACTGTGTTGGTAGTGAGAATTTCAAGACAGGGGATCTTAGCTTGCTGGGTTCCATGGGGTTGGGACACACTGAGCCAGACCACTTGCCTCCCTGGCTTCAGTCCCTTTTCAGGGGGATTGAACAGTTCTGTGTCACTGGCATTCCAGGTGCCACTGGGGTATGAAAAAAAAAAATACTTCTGTAGCTAGCTCGAGGTCTGCCCAAACAGCCGCCCAGTGTTGTGCTTGAAACCCAGGGCCCTGGTGGCATAGGCGCCAGAGGGAATATCCTCGTCTGTGGGTTGTGAAGACTATGAAAAAAGGGCAGTATCTGGGCCAGAGTGCACCATTCCTCATGGCGGAATCCCTCACGACTTCCCTTGGTAGGGGAGGGAAATCCCCAACTCCTTGCACTCCCCGGGTGAGATGACACCCCACTCTGCCTCAGTTTGCCCTCCATGGGCTGCACCCACTGTCCAACCAGTCCCAATGACTTGAACCAGGTAACTCAGTTGGAAATGCAGAAACCACCCACCCTCCCCATTGATCTTGCTAGGAGCTGCAGACTGGAGCTGTTCGTATTCGGCCATCTTGCCAGCAAATCCCCACCCTTTCTCATTATTTGTGACTTTTATTGCTTCTTAGCTATTTTACCACTCTATTAGTTGTAGTAAACTGTTAGTAATTCAAATGACTTCTGATGGTCATGATGCAATTGATTATTCCCTGTGGAATTTGGAGTTTGAGGAATTTTGAATCTATTGAATTCATTTCAGCACTCCAGATTACGTCTATTTGTGTCTTCTTTGGAATCTCCTTGATTTGGCTCTTTACCCTTTTCTAGTTCCTTCAATAACTGAGTTAAAACATTCTTTAACATATCTTTATTTTTTTGTTCAAGATTCATAATTTTACCTTTAAAAACATTTATCCTTTAATAATGATTTAAGACATATATAATTTATTATAAAAGTCCAGTTATACACTCAGGAAAGTGAGGATAGCTCTGGGATCATTCATGTGATCCAACTATGTGGCAGGGTGTTGGGGATACAATTATGAATATAGAAGACTAGCTCCTTCCTCCCAGAATTTACAATCCAGTGAATTTCCTGGTCCTTTCTATTGATTCATCCATCCACTCACTCTTTTACACTACAAATGTTTATTGAAGCATACTATTAGTACTATAGCTCAGTCACATTTGGGTTGAATAAACTTTTTCCATCTAGCCTTCAAGCCTTAAAGACGTATTTAACAATGCTGCTGGGCCAGGTGCGGTGGCTCACACCTATAATCCCAGCACTTTGGGAGGCCAAGGCAGGCGGAGCATGAAGTCAAGAGATCGGGACCATCCTGGCTAACATGGTGAAACCCTGTCTCTACTAAATTACAAAAAAAATTAGCCTGGTGTGGTGGTGTGTGCCTGTAGCCCCAGCTACTCAGGAGGCTGAGGCAGGGGAATGGCTTGAACCTAGGAGGCGGAGATTGCAGTGAGCTGAGATTGCGCCACTGCACTCCAGCCTGGCGACAGGGTGAGAATCCATCTCAAACAAACAAAAAAATGTTGCTGTAGGAAACTGTGTAATGTATTCCACTCAACATTTTTGGATTAAGTAAAAATCTCAGTAACATTTCTCCAGCTTTTTTAAATAGAAGAAGAAAAGGTCCTACTCTCATAATTCCTTATGACTACAAGACTGGTAACAACTGGCCGGGCATGGTGGCTCATGCCTGTAATCCCAGCACTTTGGGAGGCTGAGGTGGGCAGATCACAAATCAGGAGATCGAGACCATCCTGGCTAACACAGTGAAACCCCATCTCTACTAAAAAATACAAAAAATTAGCTGGTAGTGGTGGTGAGCACCTGTAGTCCCAGCTAATCGACAGGCTGAGGCAGGAGAATGGCATGAACCTGGGAGGCAGAGCTTGCAGTGGGCAGAGATCGGGCCACTGCACTCCAGCCTGGGTGACAGAGCGAGAGCCTGTCTCAAAAAAAAAAAAAAAAAAAAAAAAAGACTAGTAACAACTTACAAATAAATTTTTATTCTATTATTGTATTGGGAACTAGATTATCTATGGAATGTATGTACTTATTCAATGACGCTGTTGTTACTGAAAATGTTTCTCAAAATTCTTTGGAATTGCCTTCAAATATACAAGTACACTATTCTGAATACCTCAGTGTAATATTCATCCATTTAAGGAGGATCTGATTTTAGAAAGGGCCAAAAGTCTTTTGGAAATAATTTTGGTCTCATTTTGCAGATAAGACTCTAAAGATAAAAAATAATGTTTTAGATGATCTCTTTTCCACTTTCCTTGAGTCTTTTACCACAAGAAATATAGGAATCATCCAAAAGACTTTTAGCATTTTAAAGTAATATAAAGTATTAATTAGAGTACTAAATGAAATTTCCACTTGGGTCCTTCCAGTCCTGCCCCCCTGCCTCATTTGCCAGTGGGTGCCACTATTAATGATATGAACTTTTTCAGGAGTTTATAAAGATAGAACTACATGTACTAATCACACATAGATTTTTAAAACCTAGAATCATGCAATACATATTTGTCTATAATTTTCCTTTTATTCATAGCCATTTACTATGGGCTTCTTTTTGGTCAGAATAAGAAGATTATTATTCATTAGTTTTAAGAGTTATTAAATTTTTTTTGTAGTGGCAGGTCATAGTTTATTCAACCATTTTCCTATTAATGGTCATTTGTTTTAGTATATTGCCGTTGCAAAAAAAAAAAAGATGCTTCAATGGATATCTTTACATTTATATCTGAATATTCTTGTACTATCATTTCTGTTAAGATAAATTCTGGGAAAAACTATATAGGCATATTTTATTTTAATAGATTTTTCCAATTTGCTTTTTCAAAAGACTGTAGAAGTTATTATTCCTCCCAAATACTCTTGAAGAATATCAGAGAATAGCAGTTTCCACATGCTCACCAACACTGGATTGTATTAATCTTTTAAGTTTTGACAATGTGATGAGTGAAATGGAATCTGATTGTTACAGAAATTTGCATTTTCCTGACCAATAATGAAGTTGAACACATTTCAATGTGTTTATTGACTTTTGTGTTTTTCTTCAAATATTCCTTTTCATAATTTTGCCCATTTTCCCATTTTATGTTGCTTTTAAATTTTTTATTAATTTCTAGAAGCCCTCTAAATATCAAATATCTAAATATCTTTATCAACTCTTCATTCCATGTAAAACATCCATTTTCTCCCAGTCTTTTGAGTTTCTTCATATGTGTCACTAGCTATGCACAAATGTGGCTGGGCAAAGTGGCCCATGCCTGTAATTCCAGCACTTTGGGAGGCCAAGGTGGGAGGATGCTTCAAGTCCAGGAGTTCAAGACCAGAAATTAGTTGGGCATGGTGGTGTACACCTGGGGTCCCAGCTACTCAGGAGGCTGAGTCGGGAGGCTTGCTTGAGTGCAGGAGGTGGAGGCTACAGTTAGCCATGATAGTGCCACTGCGTTCCAGCCTGGGCAACAGGGTGAGACATTGTCTCAAAAAAACAAAAATGTTTAATTTTTTAAATACAATCAAATCCATTATTCCCCTCTTAAAAATTATAGCTTCCCTGCATTGCTTAGGAAGCAATTTTTTATTTCCTATGAAAAATAATAAAATACTAATTAGCATGTGAAATAGAACGAAAACTTCTACAGCTTCTAAGTCAAAATGAGAAATCTTATTTTAAAGCCAAAAAAGTAATAACCAATTCAACTCACATAGATTCAAAAATCTAAAAAAAACTATAAACAAAATAACTAGTAACATATTCAAATAATACAAGATGATCACATAAAGTTTATTATAATAATGTGAGGATGGCTTACTAATTAGAAATCTGTTGATGTAATTTATCACATCAGTAGGGCAAAGATTAAAAAATGTAAAATTATTAATATAAATGCCCCCAAAATAATGAAATGGTATCCAATATCCACTGCTGGTTGTTTAAAAAATACAAAAATAGGAATGCAAGAAAAATAATATTTATCTCAAATAGCCAAAGTCACACTTAATTTGGGAAGCACTAGAATCATTAGTTTTTATATTTCAGGTACATGGCACCTTTGCTTCTTTCATCACTATTATTTGATCTTGCTTGGAAAGTTTATGCAAATAAGTAAGATTAACAAAAAGAAATGAAAGTTTCTTTTTAATGAAACTTTATTTATGAAAATTTATTTATGAAAGTTTCTTTATTTATGTAGAAAAATCAGTCAAACTAGAAGATTGGATGATTTTCCACCTAAGAAAATCTTAATTCAAAAGATATAAGAGCTAATAAGCAAATTCATTCAAGTGGCTTCTTTTTTGGAGAGATGGGCATCTTGCTATGTTGCCCAGGCTGTTTTTTCAAACTCCTGGCCTCAAGCGGTCCTCCTGCCTCAACCTTCCAAAAGTGCTGGGATTACAGGTGTGAGCCACCATGCCCAGCTAAAGTGGTTTGTAACAAAATACTTATACAACAAGCACTACATTCCTACATAGCAGTAATTACACTAACTAAACAGTATACTAGGAAAAGCATCAATTTCCAGTAGTACAAATGCTATGAAGCAATGAGAAATATTTTTAAATGTCCAGGAAAATGAAATACTTTACTAAGGAACATAAAGCTTTGAGTAAATGTAGAAGTATATCATGTTTCTTAAAGAAATATTACTATTTAAAAATATGTCAACTGTGCATGGTGGCTCACGCCTGTAATCCCAGTACCTTGGGAGGCCAAAGTGGGAGGTTGCTTAAGTCTAGGAGTTTCAAATCAGCCTGGGCAACACAGTGAGACCATGTCTCTACAAAAAATTAGGTGAGTGTTGTGGTGTGTGTCTGTGGTCCCAGCTACTTCAGGAGGCTGAGGTGGGAGGACCACTTGAGCCTGGGAGGTCTAGGCTGCAGTGAGCCATAATCCTGTGACTGCACTCCAGCCTGGGCAAAAGAGTAAGGCCCTGTTTCCAAAAATAAATAAAAATAAAACTATGTTAATTTTCTACAAATTAATTTATAAATCTAATACTAATCCAAGGTCAAATGAGACACTGACAAAATGATTCTGATATTCATCTGAGAGTCTAAATTGATTAGATGAACCCTGAATATTTTGGAAACATATAAATAATAATGACTTGATCTATCAGACATAAAAACATTATAAAATTCTAATAACTAAAACAGGATAGTATTGGCATAGTAACTAAATGATGAATGGAACAAAATAACATTTTCCAAAAATATACCTCCAAATTTGGTATATAATAAAGGTGACAGTTCAGATCAGTGTTATAACTTAAAAGACATTGTCTGCCTAATGCAATGTGTGCCCACAGATTATTCACCTCATTTCAACAATGATCAGTGTAATGGTTAATATCGAGTGTCAACTTGATTGGATTGAAGGATGCAAAGTATTGATACTGGGTGTATCTGTGAGGGTGTTGCCAAAGGAGATTAACATTTGAGTCAGTGGACTGGAAGAGGCAGACCTACCCTAAATCTGGGTGGGCATCACCTAATCAGCTGCCAACATGGCTAGAATAAAGCAGGCAGAAGAAAGTGGAAGAGCAGACTTGCTGAATCTTCCAGCTTCCATCTTTCTCCTCCTGTGTTGAATGCTTCCTGCACTTGAACATCAGACTCCAAGTTCTTCAGCTTTTGGACTCTTGGACTTACACCAGTGATTTTCCAGGGGCACTTGGGCCTTTGGCCACAGACTGAAGGCTGCACTGTCGGCTTCCCTGCTTTTGAGGTTTTGAGACTTGGAGCGGCTTTCTTGCTCCTCAGCTCATAGATGGCCTATTGTGGGACTTCACCTTGTGATCGTCTCCTAATAAACTCCCCTTCATATATACATATATCCTATTAATTCTGTCTCTTTAGAGAACCCTAATACGATCAGCATACCTTATGTTCCCTCTTGCTTTTCTTTTATTTTGCAGTATCATTTGAAAGAAAGTTGTAAATACTGTTTCACCTTAAATATTTCAGTATGTGTCTCCTAACAAAAAAAAGGCATTCTATGTAGTCATCATATACTTTTAATGCCTAAGAAAATTAACATTAATTATATAGTATCTAAATGCAGGCCATATTGAAATATTCCCAAGTGTATAAACACAATTTTATTAGTGGTTTTATTGGATTATTTCAGACTAGAATATATTCCACGTTCATATATTTCATTTGGTATTTTTGTTTCTGTCATCTCTTTAGATCTAGTTGAGATACCCTACTTTTGTTTTATGACTTTGAATTTTTGATATCTTGTAAATTTTTGTTCTATAATCCTTTAAAGTCAGGTTTATTGAAGTATAATTTATGTAGTGTAAAATTCGTCTTTTTTAGTGTATACTTTCATGAGTTTTTACAAATACATTCGGTGATGTAACCATCACAATCAAGATAAACAACATTTCTAACTCCCCAAAAAGTTCCATTGTGCCTCTCTGTCGTAAACACTTTCCTCTTCTGCAAGATTCTGGCAACCACTGCTCTATTTTTTATCCCTACAGTTTTGCCTTTTTAGGAAAGTCATACAACGGGAATCATACAGTATGTAGCCTTTTGAATCTGACTTTTTACTTTCCATATTTGTTTGAGATTTATGCATTGTGTGCATGTACCAAAATTTGTTTATCCATTTATAAGTGGAAAAAATTTTGATATTCAGATTTTCACAATAGTGGATAAAACCTCTATAAATACTTGTACACAGGCTTTTCTGTAAACATATGTTTTCATTTCTCATTGGTAAACAGCTAAAATTGAGATTGGGGAATCATACTGTAACTGTATGTTCACTTGTATAAGAAACTAGCAACATGTTTTCCAAAGTGGCTGTACCATTCTACATTTCCATCATCAGTATATGAGAGCCCGGCTGGGTGTGGTGGCTCATGCCTATAACCCAGGACCTTGTGGGGCTAGACCCAGGACCTTGTGGGGCTGAGGCAGAAGGATCACTTGAGGCCAGTAGTTCAAAGCCAGCCTATGAGATTTTTAGTTGTTCCACATTCTTGCCAACACTTGCTATGTCAGTCTTTCGTTTCACCATTCTAAATAGTTGTGTGATGGTGTCTCATTATGGCTTTAATTGGTATTACTCTCATGAACGCTTATGTTGAACTCTATGTTTTTAGGTCAGGAAGGGATGTTTTTAAGCTGACTGCTATTAGAAAGACTCTACCCCAGTGAAACATTAAAGTCATTTCTCCATTGTCTTTGTTTCCCCCTTTCAAGCCTTCTCTCTTTTGGCTGAGAAAATAAAACCAAGCCCCAATGCTTGTCTCAGTCTACTCAGAAGGCTGACAGAATTTTCCTAACACTGATTTTTTTTTTAACTTGTGTGGATTATGGTTTCACTACCAAAGGAAGAGAATGAGTTAGTTAGGAATCATTTGGAATTCCTTGAAAATTATTATTGATGGTAGCAGAAATGATAAGCTCTATTTCTGCCACCCTCACTTTCTCTTTCACACATATACATATACGAATACCTCACACAGTCTAAAAAATGGTGGCTTTTCAGAAAATGTATTCCATGCTCACATATTAGTCCAGAAACTGTTCTTTACCCCATAAACCCTCCCTTCACAATTTCTTTTCAGAGTAAATATTTTCCAACTTGATCTTAGCAAATATTCCCTTTAATGTGCCTGAAAAGGATTAATTTTCTTCACAGACTACTCCCCAAAACTATATCCATAAGAAAAAACTATGATGCATATTTCAATATTGTTGAGGTGTAGATTAAAATACAAAGGCACAGTCAGAAATGGGACATTTCAGGGGTGAGAGAAAGCTGGTAGGTAATGAAAGTAGATGAAACAGTATGAAACAGGCAATGCAATTTAAAGTAGGTTTTGGGGTTAACTTCCCTTAGAATTAACTTCTTTTAGAAATAACACATTTTCTTGCAGTTCTTTATGGATTCTTGTCACTTTCCAATGAGTATGTGCTTTACAAAATTTTTTCAGTGAAGATTCTGACACACTTTAGTCCTCTTAAGACTTCCAAAGTAAATTTCCCACTTTTTATTTATAAAAAAGATGGGGAGGATATTACTTATCATTTCATGGCCGGCATGGAAAACAGCTGTGTTAATTTTTTAAATAGAAGTCCTATGGATCCACAGCACATGAAAACAGCACCCACCACTAATCTGCAGTTATGTTACCTATTGATAATTCAGCAGTGAACATCTTTGATTTGTAGTACAATAAAGATTCAAATTATTCAAATTGGACCCAATGCATTAAAGTTTAGAGATGTCAATTTTTACGAATGTTGAAGACAACAGGCAGGAAATATATTGATTTGCCAGGGAAAATCATTGGCAAAACAATGGGAATTTGGAAGAGTTCCTGCCTCTTAGTATCCTCCCCAAGACATACACACACACACACACACACACACACACACACACACACTCTCTCTCTCTCTCTCTCGCTCTCTTCCAAAGTAAGACTTAAATGAAGATATAAAGCAGTTTTGAAAGGAAAAGAAGTTAGCAAGGACAGCATACTACCCATGATAATGGTTCTCAAGCTCATAAAATGAATTGCCCTGGAGGGATCAAAAGATCCTTACACCCAAATTTTACTCATTCCCATTTTTCAATTGAGAATGGGAGAGGTGACTCAATGACAAGTGTTGCTGAACAAACACATTTCAGGATACTATGTTTCAGGCGCAGCATGGTGGCTAATATCTGTAATCCCAACACTTTGCAAGGCTGAGGCGGGAGGATCACTTGACTCTGTGAGTTCAAGACCAGCCTGGGCAACATAGTGTGGCCTTGTCTCTACAAATAATAATTAGTGAGGCATGGTGGTGCTTGCCTGTATTCCCAGCTACTCAGGAGGCTGAGGTGGGAGGATTGCTTGAGCCTAGGAAGTTGAGGTTGCACTGAGCCATGATTGTGCCACTGCCCACTTTAGCCTAGGCGACAGAGTGAGACCCTGTCTAAAAATAGAAAAAAAAGATGTTTCATCTGTTTTAACAATTGAGTATAGATAGTATTTTTAAATACCTGTCCCCTTAGCTTACTTAACATGTAGTTAGTAGGAAACAATGGACCCTAAATAATGGGCCCTAAGTATGGTTGATCCATTTGCATCACAACATACTGTAGGTATGACTGAACACACAATAACCTAAACATGATAAACAAACAATAACATATAACTAAAAAGCAGGTAGAACAGAATCGAAACCTAAGCCCACTCAATATAACACTGGTGATATGTTGATAAAGGGTCCTGCCAGAAGTTTAAAGGAGTTTATATAATTTATGAGGCTACAGAGAAGAAAATTATCCACTCCCTGAGTGGTGACAAAAACCAATGCTTCATTACTTTCCTCAAGAGCAAAAAAAAAAAAAAAAAAAAAAAAATCTAGGAATTTCTAAACCCAGCAGTATCAGATATATTAGATAGGTGACAGCCACCTGCAGTGGCTCTGAGGAGAGTGATCTCTGCCTTACTACTACTGCCACCCTTCCTCTGTTGCCCACCTGCCTCAGGAAGGATTACATATATAAATGGTTATTTCCATCCCTCCAGTTTCTGGATTCTGGTTATAATAATTTTACCTCCAGATATAGGGAACGAAATAGGAAGGGGCAACCTGCTACTCATCAGACTCAGGGTAGAGCACGCACGTTTGGGACATAGACATTTCGTTATTACAGTAATACAACAAATTCTGAACATGTGGTGTTTTGAAGGTGACTTGTCATTTCTGAGTCACTAAAAGTAGATTTAATTATCTGGCTATTGCGTGCAAGTATGTAACCATCTAAAAATTATCTAATAAGGGCCGGGCATGGTGGCTCACGCCTGTAATCCCAGCAGTTTGGGAGGCTGAGGTGGGCGGATCAACCAAGGTCAGGAGTTCAAGACCAGCCTGACCA
Organism: Hylobates moloch; assembly: GCF_009828535.3. Classification (NCBI taxonomy): domain Eukaryota; kingdom Metazoa; phylum Chordata; class Mammalia; order Primates; family Hylobatidae; genus Hylobates; species Hylobates moloch. Next base: position 40,264,617 of record NW_026652281.1, read on the forward strand.
ACATGGAGAAACCCCGTCTCTACTAAAGATACAAAATTAGCCAAACGTGGTGGCTATGCCTGTAATCCCAGCTACTCGGGAGGCTGAGGCAGAGGAATAGCTTGAACCCAGGACAGGGAGGTTGCAGTGAGCAGAGATCGGTGTGAGTCACCATGCCCAGCCGTTCCTTGACCCTCTTTTTAAGAGTTCACTTGATTATGTCAGGCCCACCTAGGATAATCTGCCTTTACTTATTTATTCGGTTCTTTTTGAGACACGGTGTCTCTCACTCTGTCGCCCAGGTTCTGGAGTGCAGTGGTGCAAGATCATGGCTCACTGTGGCCTTGACCTCCCGGGCTCAAGCAACCCTTCCACCTCAGCCTCCAGATTAGCTGGGACTACAGGTGTGAGCTAACATGTCTGGCTAATTTTTAAATTTTTTGTAAAGATAAGGTCTCCCTATGTTGTCCAAGCTGGTATCGAACTCCTGGACTTAAGTGTTCCTCCTGTCTCAGCCTCTGAAAATCTGCCTTTAAAATTCAGTTGATTAACAAATTTAGGTGCTGGCAATTTGAGAGGAAACAAAGTAGGAATTAATTCTGATGGGAATGATAGTCAACTAACACAGAAATACCACAACTGCAGACTGTGGTAACTGCTGTGAAGGAAATGAACAGGGGAGTGTAACAGTGACTGGGGAAGAACTCTCATGACAGGACGTGATATTAGGGCTGATATCATCTGGAAACTCAGAATGAATCAGTCAAGAGAAGAGCTCAGGGAAGAACAGGCCAGGCAGCAGCTGAACTTTCATATCACGTCTGAAACCAATTACTCAGGAGTACAGATTGTCCTCCTGAAGGGAATTCTCTGGAAACTTGTTTTTCACTATCATCTTTGGCCTTGAGTATTTCAGCAAAAACACAATATAATATGGAATTAAATTTACTGAACACCTGGGTGTTTCATGATTTCAAGAAGCATAAGACAATGTCTTTCTAGGCCATCCATCACATATATCACAATTACTGGGATCAATGGCATGTGAACTTTGTTCTCCTTGTGCGTCACTGGTGCTATAGGATGTTTTAGCCATTTACCACAACCACCATTACCCAACTTCAAGCAGCATGAAAACCTTTTACACAAGGCTGTCTTTTTATAGGCAAATGTGAATTTCAAATTGAGTATAACCTATGTTAGCAAAGAAGAAAGAAAAATTTTTCTTTTTATCTGTTTTGCCACATTTTAAATTTATATACTGGTTTTCAGTGTGAATCTCAGTATGCCATAACTCAAATCTACCTCAGGTTGGGATATTATTCAAATATGTAGCTATTTTCCATTATAGAATCCATTATTTCACCATAAGTTATTCATTGAAATAAATCATAAGAACAAGCAATTTGGGGGTTCATTTTCTCCCTATATTCATCATTCCCTTCCCTCTATCCAATTCAGAATTAAATCCTGATAACTCCACATCAGAAATGTTTCTCAATAACAACCTTACTTCATTATTCCCAGAATGCCTACATTCTTTTGTTTTGTTTTGTTTTTTGAGATGGAGTTTTGCACTTGTTGCCCAGGCTGGAGTGCAATGGCACAATTTCAGCTCACTGCAACCCCTGCCTCCCGGGTTCAAGTGATTCTCCTTCCTCAGCCTCCTGAGTAGCTGGGATTACAGACATGCGCCACCGTGCCCAACTAATTTTTGTATTTTTAGTAGTGTGAGATTTCACCATGTTGGTCAGGCTGGTCTTGAGCTCCTGACCTCAGGTGATCTGCCCGCTTTGACTTCCCAAAGTGCTGGGATCAAAGGAGTGAGCCATCACACCCGGCCCTAAATTCATACTTTTAAGGCTTCTCTATGGACCCTTTAAACAACTTTAACTGGGCTTCCTTTTAAGAGGTTGCTTCTCCTCTAGTCCGTCTTCTACACAGTAGCCTGATTATCTTCCCAAAAACTGAACAAAATCCCTGTCCTCATGGAGCCTGTGTTCTAATTGAACAAACCAAAAATTTTTAAAAATGTGATAACGAGCTATAAAGAAAATAAAAACGGTAAGAGGAAAAGGCAAAGGAGGGATTAACTTTAGATAGGCTGGTGACATTTGATAATAACAAATGCTAATGCCCTCTAGCTAAAGAGCAGCAGGAAAACAACTAGATTCAAACCAGGGTGGGTTTAACGACTTGTTGCAGGGAGGCAGACAGCAATGAGGAACGAAGTTGGGCGGGAGCACTCTCGGTAAGAGGGTATTGGTATTGTGAAAAACATTACAGCAATGAGCATGTGTTAGGTGATTTTGGGGAAGTGTCAAGGTTTTGCTCTGAATTGGATGCTGGCAGGAAACAGGTGATCCTATAACTGAATATTTTAATATTTGCTATCTAGAAGGCAGGAAGAATGGATCAAGGCTAAGGTTGTAATTGGCCAAGAAACAGTGGTCACTTGTATTAACCAGAATGTTTGGTCATTTTTGTGGTTTAGAGACTGTTCTTGTATTTGCTATGTTCAGACATGATTACAGAGGGGTCTTATTTTTGTCTTGCCTATTGTAGTCATAAAGTGACTATAACTGATGTTGATGTTTTGTGAGACTGTTTATATTTGACAAAACAATGAGAACTGAGAATGCCAGGACAGCTGCCAGTACCACAAACGCCTAGCTAATAGTGCCAGTCCAGCTTCTGGCTGTCCGGGGTTGCTTCCCACTACAACTCCACCCTCTCTGCCCGCCAAGTAGCAAAGCCATCAGTTGCTACAACTGTCTCTATAATTCTAATTTATGACACTTATTCATAATTCTGTATCTTTAACATTTACAACATTAGTATTATTATTTAGGGTACCGAGTTCCAAAACTCACTACAGCTCTCCTGATAATAGTAGTAGCTTATTTAATCATTGATGAAATATACAAGACTCTCTCTGCTATTTGCTGTGGTAAAGAAATAAAAAGAAGGGTTAGAGATAATCCTAAGTCTCAGAATCTGAAATTTTTTCTGGGGAGAACTAGTGGTGTGATGATGGTGGGTGATGAGAACAGACATGCAAAATATCTCAACTATAAAAAACAAGTATCTTTTGTCAGCACAGAGTCCAATAGGTAGACCAAAGACAATTTGCTTGTGGTTGGTTTAGGAACTGGGAGTAAGAAAACAAATATTGTAAATTTTAGCAACGACTTCAGAACTCCCAAAGTCAGTTGCTTCATCTCTAAAAACAAGAAGTTGAAGTTGGATAGTATGTGTAGTTCTGATACATTTGCATGGTGCCAGGCTGTCTGTACAGGAATTACACAGGCAGCCTGTTATCAGGTAGAGATTCGAGGGCCCCGTATCAAGAAAGCATAAAACATCCTAAGTTTTTGAGATTCATCCAGGCTTTTTTTCTTGTGTTGCTGAGTAGTATTAGATGAATATATCAGTTTATTAATCCATTCTCCCACTGATGGACATCTGGGCAGTTTATAGTTTTTGGTGACCATGAATAAAGTTGTTACACACATTTTTGTACAAGTCTTTTTATTGATATATGCTTTTATTTCTCTGGATAAATACCTAGATGTGGGATTGCTGGCTCATAGGGCAGATGTGTACTTAACTTACACGAAATGGATAGGTCGCATTTTTTTAAGAGACTGTGTTTCGCTACGCTGCTCAAGATGGAGTACAGTGGCTATTCACATGCATAAACATAACAAACTGGGCTCAAGCGATCCTCACGCCTCACCAGCCCTGTTGTAGTTTGAGTGATAGGTACCACCACATCTGGCTCTGACAGGTTCATATTCTTGACATAAAGTTACAAAACACGTTATAATACTCTTGCCTTTTGTGAAAGTGCAGCCTAGTAGAGATGTCAAAGGATCTGTAATAAGCCCTCAAGCACTGGTCTGGGACCCTGGAAGATTCCCCTACAGGCAAATGGATGAAAGTTATGTGGATTATATGTGTACGTAAATGTAGTTCAGGCAATGCATTTGATAGTGAATAACGTGTATGTCTGTGAAATCTTTTGACAAATATTTGCTTCTAGAATTCCACATCACTGTCATAAGGCTCTGAAAGGATCCCTGAATGTGACAGACTTAAGATTGGTCATTTCTGACAAACAGGCCAGAATTAACAATTGTTTGATAGCATGTTTGAGGGCAGGCTGGGTGGGGCTGGCCACTATAGTGGGAATAGCAATGTAGGTTCCAACAGTGGTCTTCTCCAAGCCACTGGGCCTTGAATATTGCAATACTGCTTCCTCAGTCAGCTCTCTCAAGTTATCTTTAGCAGATTTTTTTTAAACACCTGCCACTTCTCTTCCACCCTTCAGCAGGTAACCAAGCTTTATCTGAAGGAAAATAGAAACCAACAGAAAGGAATTATTTCACCTTCCTGCTAGAAACATCCACCTACCTGTATCCATCCTTTATCTACCTTTCCTCGTTCTCTGTAATCACAATGAAGAAAGTATCCTTCCTAAAGCACTCTCCATTCCACCTTCTCCTCTCATTTCTCTCATTGCAGTGACTCATTCCCATGGTACTTGCCTCCTCCAATTTTTCGCTTGTGAAAGCTAACCTCTCCGCACCAGGTACCACTCTAGCAGCTACCCTAGCTCTCTAGCCTCGATATAGTCAAACCTTCTAAAGGACTGGCTGCATAGCTATTTCCTCTTTCTCATCCGGATCACCAAGGTTTGTCATATAGCAGGCACTGCACTGTCATGTTTAAAATATATAACAGACGGCTAGACAGGATTCCGAAGGTGTAGACAATAAAGTGATCTACAGTTTGTAGCCTGGGTGTTGAATGGCTCACTGGGTGGGGAAGCTGTTATCTTTCTGCTGTGCACAGGTAATCTGATATATGCTTTCATTCTGAAATAAAGTTGTGGAAAGGCAGTAGTACGCAACAATTAAGAAAACACAAGTGGGTAAACAGTGGTGCCGCACAACCAATGAACCCCTCACATGACTTTGGTGCGCATCACCCAGGGGCCGCATCCGCCACTCCGCCTGAGGCGCGGTCAGCGCCCACACTAGCCCTTCCGGCGGAATCCGCCTCGCGGCTTCGAAGTGGCCTCGGTTTCCGAGTCAGGGGTGGTGATAGGGGTGGAAGGTGAGGGGAAGAGCCAAGCGGCTCCCGGCCAATGGCAGCTCTTGAACTTACACCTCGAGACGTCAGCGCGGCTGTGTAAACGGATGTCACACAGCTGGCTCGGAAGTGTCTCCTCCCGCCTCAGAAACGCGGCGCACGCCCAGCAGCTTCGGAAAAACCTTAGGCGGCGGGAGGCAGGGGCGTGCGCCGCACCCCGCAAGCCCACAGCTCCGTGCCCTAGCCGGCCGGCTTCTTCCCGTAGTGCCGGTGTGGCGGCCGTCCCGGGTGAGCAGCCGGGCGCCGGCGTCTCTGCCACGAGCGCGGCACCGCAACTGGCTCCGCCCCCTGCCGGAACGGGCCGCGCGCTCCTGCGGCTCCGAGCAGAGTCGCGGGTGCGCGCGCCGGCGGCGGATCCGCAGTTAAAATGGTCCGAGCGGGACCCAGCCTTGCCCCCGCCGCCGCGTTGACTGACTGAGCCGGCTGGCTGGGCCCGGACTGGTCGCCTAGCCGGCAGGCTCGCTCCCTCCCTCCCTCGCGTCCCCAAAGCTCGCGCCCATCGTTCTCCCGGCTTCCCTGGGCAAAGCATGTAGCCCCCGTCGGGCACTCCGGCGGCCCGCAGCTGACGCCCACCCCCCCCCCACCGTCGCGTGTGTGCCCGTGTGTGCGTGTGTGTGCGCAGGGAGGGCGACCCCGCCGCGGGCCGGGGGCCGAGCCAGCGAGCGGCCTGCCCCGCTGCCGGGAGCCCGCCTCTCTGGGTCTCCCTCCCTCCCGTCCCGGTCCCCCTCCTCGGGGCCTTCTATATGGGCCACCTTCTCTCGAAGGAGCCGCGTAACCGCCCGAGCCAGAAGAGGCCTCGTTGTTGCAGCTGGTGCCGCCGCCGGCGCCCTCTCCTCAGGCTGCCCCGCCGGACCCCAGCCAAGGTGCCCCCTCAGCCGGCGGCGCCCCGGAGCCGGGACTGCTTCTTCCGCGGGCCCTGCATGCTCTGCTTCATCGTGCACAGTCCCGGCGCGCCCGCCCCCGCCGGCCCAGAGGAGGAGCCGCCGCTCTCGCCGCCGCCGCGGGACGGGGCCTACGCTGCCGCCGCCTCCTCTCAGCACCTGGCGCGGCGCTACGCGGCCCTGGCCGCCGAGGACTGCGCCGCTGCTGCCCGCCGCTTCCTGCTATCCTCGGCCGCCGCCGCCGCCGCCGCTGCCGCCTCGGCTTCGTCGCCCGCCTCCTGCTGCAAAGAGTTGGGGCTGGCTGCGGCCGCCGCCTGGGAACAGCAGGGCCGAAGTCTCTTCCTGGCCAGCTTGGGGCCGGTGCGCTTCCTGGGGCCGCCCGCCGCCGTGCAGCTCTTCCGGGGGCCGACACCGTCACCTGCCGAGCCGCCTACGCCCCCCGAAATGGTGTGCAAGCGGAAGGGGGCCGGGGTCCCCGCCTGCACCCCCTGCAAGCAGCCCCGCTGCGGCGGTGGGGGCTGCGGCGGCGGTGGCGGTGGTGGTGGTGGGGGAGGGCCTGCGGGGGGAGGCGCTTCGCCGCCCCGGCCCCCCGACGCCGGCTGCTGCCAGGCCCCGGAGCAGCCCCCGCAGCCGCTCTGCCCCCTGCCCTCTTCTCCCACTTCCGAAGGTGCCCCCACCGAAGCTGGCGGGGACGCTGTCCGAGCCGGGGGCACCGCCCCCTCGTCCGCCCAGCAGCAGCATGAATGTGGCGACGCGGACTGTCGGGAGCCCCCCGAAAACCCCTGCGACTGTCACAGGGAGCCGCCCCCCGAAACCCCAGACATCAACCAGCTGCCGCCGTCCATCCTGCTCAAGGTGGGTCTGGGCGAGAGGCGCAGGGATGCTCGCTTTCCCCCACCCCCGGCCCCCGCCTCCGAGGCTTTCTCTCTCCTCCCCCTAAGCGCGGAGGAGGGGGGTTCCCTGACAGCCTAGGGACGTCCGATGGGGAGACTGGGAAGCCAGTGGGGCCTCTGCGTATGGCCTATTTTTTGAAGTAGGAGCACTTGGAGTCTACTGAATGTCTTTTAATAGCTTGACTCTATAACCCACCATTCAGGGTTCAGCTATTATTAGAATCCCAACCCAGTGGTTTAGGAACTTCGCAGGTATTCTGTGGAAAAAAATTTTTTTTTAATCGAGGAATTTATACTTAGTGGGTAAAGGCTTTGCATGTTAGTGTTTGAAAGTCTTTAAACATTACTTTCATGTTTGATGGCTGGTAGTTAATGTCAAACGGTTAACTTATTGAGCATTTACCATAATCAGGCACTGCACCAGAGCTTTATATATATAATATCCCATTTATTCTTCTAGTTAACGCTGCGAGATAAATACTGTTAATATCTTTATTTTATACAGGAGTAAACTCATTTCTCCGTGCTGTGGGCCACGGTTTATAGTAGTGAGTCAGGCAGAAGTGGTCTTTGCTCCTGTGGAGCTGACAGTCTAGTGGGACTTGAAGTGGTTGAATGACTTGTGCAAGGTCGCATACAGAAAGTAAAGGGCAGATCTAGGTCTTGAATGAGGGAATTTAAGACCACCTGACTTAAAGAACCCTTTGTTTATGCTATGTTTTAATGCCCTTCTACATTTTAACGCTTACATAAAAGCATACAGATTACCAGAGGTAAGCACAGATGTATTTTTTGTTGGGAGATGGGTGTCCTGCGTGAAGTTTGTGTCATTTTCAACTACCAAGGATATTTTGCAGTTTTGTCAATGCTAGTGACAAACTTTAGTTACATAATAGAGTTTTTATCAAGTTATTATTAACTTTTTTCCTCTTTTTCTTCTCCCACCCTACCCTATCTGGAGCTTAATAAAGATAAACCATTTTCATTGTGGGTGATACTAGAGACTAGCCATAAATAACCTTGATAAGAATTTGGCCACTTTTCCCGTTACTGAAGTAACTGTCATTAATTACAATTGTTATTGTCACCAATATAGTTTCTTTGACTAGACTTTTTGCATATTTACAGTACTGTGTGTTTGAGTCTGTTTTACTGTGATATTATTGTTCTTGTGAATGATACAGCAAGAGGGTGGGAGAACTTACATTTCCTTGTGTCAAAATGTAATGATCTAATTCTTTTGGAGGTCTACTTGTTGGAAGAGTAATTGCCTACTCTTTGTGTGCAGAGGTGCGTTTTAGGACAAAGGGAACTTTCTCGAATACTTTAAATCACTGGATGATATGGATAAATAAAATATCAACAAATATTTGGTATAGAAACTTGATTGCTGTCTTCTTATTTGGCAAAAAGACTGTTTCAAAATGAACCAAAACAAAGCCAGGTACGTTCTACTTACAAATTATTTCATGAGGTAAAAAACATTTTAATGCCAAGAAAAAAAAAGGGACATGATCTCATAATAAAGAGAAACTCTAATAGAATAAAATAAACTTATCCTATTAATACCACATTGTTCTTTTTCCTATTTTTTCCTGAGGATTGTTGAAAACTTTGTCTAAAGGACATATGAGAATTACCATGGGCTTGCCCTATTGTGTGTATTTGGACATGTTATGTAGATTTCCATTCCTTGTATTAGAAAACTCTAATAAACATTCTCTGTCTGAGTCTCATGGTCCTAGTGGTATTGAGCACGAAGTGAGCTGTACTGTCTGGGATGAATTGAATTAGCGATTGTTCAGTGTCTGCCAACCCCAGTTTTTGGGTGCAGCGACTCTGGATTCATAATCTTGTTCATTGCTCTGTTTCCTCCTTTAAGTGCAGTGCCTGGCATATAGTAGCACTCGGTAAATACTTATGAACGGATATATGATCAGGTGTTTACAGTCTGGGCTGAGACACGGGTGAATATGCCACACCACGAAGAGATATTTCTAAGGAATGTCCGTATTCTGACTGGAGTTACTGTTGGAGCCATGGTAGAGCCGTGTGGTGGTGAAAGGGTTCTGGCTCTGCTGGTAAGGACTGGAGTTGTTTGGCTTGGAGAAGGGAAGACTTAAGGAGCTATGACAATTTTTCTTTTCTAATATTAGAAAGATTGTTGTATAGAGAGGCACAGGTCTATCATCACTATTGGAAAACATGCTTAGAAATTAATGCCCTGTTCTCCTGGTAGTGAGTCAATAGCTATTATAATTGTATTGCTTTTGCTTCATCTTTTATGCTAGGAATTTGCTATAGCTGTAAAAAACAAAAAACAACAAAAAACGAGGCAGGTAGAATTTGGGAGAGAAATGTGAGGATGTTTAAGAATTTAAAGGATGTTTTTTGGGAAAGCTACCATACTTGCCCATTTGTTTTTTTTTTTTTTTTTTCTTATGGCAGAGGAGAGAAACTAAACTATATGTTGCATCATAGGCTGATTTTTGGCTAAATATCAACAAGGATGTTTCTCTTTTATATAGATTAATATTACTTGCTTTAAAGCAGTCAAAAATGCATTTTAATATAATAGTTTCTTTAAAAAGTTGTTTAGGCAAAATATCCTATTTTATGCTTATTACCCACATCTTAAATTTCTTCACTTGGATAAACCAAATTTGGATTTAGTCAATGACCTGTGGTTTATAGCAGCCATATCACTTTTACAAAAAAGATAATAGCTAAAGTCAGGCAGGTTTCAAACAAGATGCTACTTGGTTGCAGTGACCATGCCCTACATGTTGATTGTTAACTGACAAATTAGCCCTTTAAGACCACATAGTCCTTTAACCTTAAAAAATGATCTAGGCCTCCTAAGTTTTTATTTTCTCATTTATAAAATGAGGAAGACAAGCATAAAAATATCCACAAGAAATGTACTTTCACCTGTGGCTGCCTGAAGAGTTTAGTGAATCCTTTTCACACACAAAAAACTGTAAAACTGGCAGAATTGCCCAAAACTATTTGAACTCTGGAAATCAACCAAAAGCAAAGAAAAACATTGAGAAACATTTATTCTTAGGAAAACTGTTAGAGCTTCAGGTAAGAATAGTGCAAGTCTACAGCATTCTTGCATGGGCTTCTACTGTGACCTCCTGTCCCAGCACTTTTGGCAAGAACTGTAGTTTGGAAAACCAGCAGCTTTGCTGTCAGAGAGCTGATTCAATTTGGGGCAATGAGTAAAAACCTTTGTCGATAAAATGTACTGAACTTGATAGGGAAAAACAAGGAAAAACCATGTATTTGCTAGTTTAAGGTTGTAGTGCCAGTTGGGGTGAGTGGAAGAGTAGCTGTAAATTAAAAGGCAGATCCTGGAAATGAGAGAACCATAAAGGGATAACCTCTCCACATATCCTGGCATATCGTGAAACTATGCACATTGTAGGGGAGACCTGAGGTTGTCTAACTGAGAGCAAGGGCCAAGGCAGATGAGAATTCTCTTAAGCTTTGAATGTGCCCTCCTTAACCCACACACAGATTAAAGAGCAGGCTCAAGCTGTTTGAGCATATCTTTGGCATATGCATAGCTGAAAACTAAGCTATTCAGACACAGAATGACTTCCCTAGGAAGCCAGGCTAGAACATATATATGTGAATTAAAATCTGAACAGATGTCACACTGCCCAGGACACAGATTCCACAGTTTAGGGCCAGACATGTTAAAAGGCTCAGAAATATAAAATTCTACACTGGTGGCCAGGCGTGGTGGCTCACGCCTGTAATCCCAGCTTGAATCCGTGGGTGGAGGTTGCAGTGAGCCGATATCACTGGCTATGTTGTCCAAAATGTCCAGTTTTTAACAACAAATTTTAAGACACGTAAAGAGACAGAAAAATATGACCCATACTGAGGGAAAAAGAAAGCAGTTAATAGAAACTGACTGTGAGTGAGCCTAGATATTAGACTTAGCAAAGACTTCAAACTGTTACTATAAACATGGTAAAAGAAAGGAAACATTATTTAAATAATTACAGGAGAATATGATGACATTGACCCAACAAATTGGAAATCTCAATAAAGAAATGAGAGCTGTAAAAAAAGTTTTATTATTTTTGATGCTGTTATAAATGGAAGTGCTTTCTTAATTTAATCTTCGGATGATTCATTGCTGGTATATAAAAATATTTGCTTATTAGCTCTAAAATTAATTTTTGTGTTTATTCTCTGGGATTTTCTCTATATAAGATAATGACATCTGTGAATAGAGGATGTTTTAATTCCAGCTCCCCAATCTGGATGCCTTTTGTTTATATTCCATGTCTAATTGCCCTAGCCAGAATCTCCAGTACAATGTTGCATAGAAGTCATGATGTAGAAATCCTTGTTTTGTTTCTGATTTTGGGGAAAAACTTTTTGTCTTTTACCATTAAGTATAATGATAACTAGGGATTTTTGGTAGATGCTGTTTCTCAAGTTGAGGAAGTGTTCTTTTATTCCTATATTTCTGAATGTTTTAATCAAGTAAGGGTATTAGATTTTGTCCAGTGCTTTTTCCTGAATCAGTTGAGATGATCATGTGTTTTGTTTTTGCATTTTACCTTTATTCTATTAATATGGTGTGTTACATGGCTTTTTTTCATATGTTGAACCATCCTTGCATTCCTGGGATAAATCCTACTTGGTCATGGTGTATAACCCTTTTACTATACTGTGGATTTACTTTTCTTATATTTTATTGAAGATTTTCACATCGGTATTCATAAGGGACATTGGTCTGTAGTTTTTTGAGATTTCTTTGCCTGGCTTTGGTATCAGGATATGCTGGCCTTATAGCATGAGTTAGGTAGTATTATCCCATCCTCTCATTTTTGGAAGAATTTAAAATAGATTGGTGTTCATTCTTATTTAAGCATATTACTGGTGAGGCCATCTGGTCCTTGTCTTTTCTTTGTTGTAAGTTTTTTGTTTTTTATTACATATTCCATCTTTTTACATGCTGTACATCTATTCAGATTTTCTATTTCCTTTGAGTCAGTTTTTATATTCTAGGAATTTGTCATCTATTTCATCAATTTGGTAGCATACAATTATAGTATTATAATTGTGTACTTTTTGTAAGGTTGATATTAATGTTCTCATTTTTATACATGATTTTAAAATTTGAGTCTTCTCTCTTTATTCTTAGTCTAGCCAATTATGTGTGTGTGTGTGTGTGTGTGTGCAGGGTCTCTGTCACCCAGGCTTGAGTGCAGTGGTGTGATCATAGCTTATAGCTATGTAAATGGAAGTGCAACCTTAAACTCCTGGGCTCAGTGACTTTCCCTCTTGTCAGCCTCCTGAGTAGCTGGGTCCACAGGCATGCTGGTGTGTGCCTGGTTAATTTCTTAAATAATTTTTGTAGAGACAGGGTCTTGCTATGTTTTCCAGGCTGATCTCAAACTCCTGGCTTCAAGCAGTCCTCCCACTTTGGCTTCCCAAAGTGCTGGGATTATAGGTGTGAACCATTGTGCTCGGCCTGATCATTTTAAAGAATAAACTTTTGGTTTTGTTGATCATATATTATTTTTCTAGTCTATATTTCATTTGTATTAGTTCTTTTTTTTGCCCCTTGTTTCTGCTTAGTTTGTATTGAGATTTCTTTTTATAGTTTCTTGAGGTAGAAGTTTAGGTTGCCAATTCAAGATCTTTCTTCTTTTTAAATATAGTTACTTGTATCTATATCCCATACATTTTGCTATATGTTTTTGTTTTCATTAATTTCAAATTATTTTCTAATTTTCTTTATGAGTTCTTCTTACTTGTTGATTGTTAAATTTTCATGTGTTTGTGAAATTTCCAGATTTCCTCCCGTTAGTGATTTCCCCTCCTCTTTCCTCACCTCCCTTCTCCTCTTCTCTTTTCTTTCATTTTTTGAAACAGAGTCTCACTGTATCACCCAGGCTGGGGTGCAGTGGTGTGATCATGGCTCACTGCAACCTCTGCCTTCTGGGCTCAGGCAATCCTCCCACCTCAGCCTCTCTAGTACCTTGGATTACAGGTGCACATGCCACCATGCCCGGCTAATTTTTGTATTTTTTGGTAGAGATGGGAGTTTTGCCATGTTGCCCAGGCTGGTCTTAAACTCCTGGGCTCAAGTGATCTGCCTCCCTCAGCCTCCCAAAATGATGGAATTATAGGCCTGAGCTGCCGTTCCTGGCCTCTGTTACTCATGTCTAATTTCCTTTCATTGTCATTGGAAAAGATACTTTGTATGAGCTTAATATTTTAAAATTTGTTGAGACTTGACTTGTAGTGTAGTATTTTAGACTTTGGTCTTTGGGAATGTTTTTATGCACTTCAGAAGAATGTGTATTTTATTTTGTGTAGTGTTCTAGAGATATCTGATAGGCCAAGTTTAAGTTTTGTTCAAGTGTTCAGTTTACTTGTTCATCTCTTGTCTGGTGGTTCTATCCATTATTGAAAGTTGTGTGTTGTAGTCTCCAAGCATTAATGCAGAACTCTTTTTATTTTTTTCCTTTCAATTCTGTCAGTTTTTGCCATATGTATTGTTCCATGCTTTTACTCTCAATCTGTGTATATTTTTGGATCTAAAGTGAGTCTCTTGTAAATAGTATATAATTGGATTGTGTTTTTAAGTTTCATCCTGTCATTCATTGTGTCTTTCTTTTTGAGACAGGGTCTCAGTCTGTTGTCCAGGCTGGAATGCAGTGGCACGATCAAAACTCACTGCTGCCTCAACCTCCTGGGCTCAAGCTATTGTCCAACCTCAGCCTCCTATGTAGCTGAGACCATGGGTGCATACCATTATGCCTGGCTAATTTTGTCATTTTTTTTGTGGAGACAGGGTCTTGCCATGTTGCCCAGGCTGGTCTTGAACTTCTGGGCTCAAGTGATCCACTCAACACAGCCTCCCAAAAGTGCTGGGATTGCAGGTGTGAGCCACTGTGCCTGGTCCTGGCCTTATGTGTCTTAACTGGAAAGTTTAGCCCATTTACATTTAGTGTAATTAGTGATAAGGAAATACACTTACTGTTCTTTATTTGTTTTCTCTTATGTCTTATATATTTTTTGTTTGTCAATTCCTCTGATGTTGTTCTTTGTGTCAGATATTTTCTAGTATACCATTTTGATCCCCTTCTCATATATACATATAATTCTCACATTATATAAATAAATATAACATATCTAAATATATTAATAGATTTAGATATATATTATATTTATATTAATATATTTAGATATGTTATATTTATATAATGTGAGAATGATACGTATATATGAGAATTATATATATAAATAAAATATAGTAAATAATTATGTATTTCTTAGTATTTGCCCTGGGGGTTATAATTAACAGTATATATTATAACAATTTAGTTTGAATTAATACCAGTTTAGTTTCAGTGGTATATAAGAACTTTGCTCCTGTATTTGTTGTTATTGTCACAAGTTACAGCTTTAAGTATTTTGTGCCAATCAATATAGATTCATAATTACTCTTTTATGTAGTTTTTTAAATCATATAGCAAAGAGGAGGCATTACAAACCAAAGACACAGTAATATGCACTTTTATATTTACCTATGTAAATACCAACAACTGCTGGTATCCTTTATTTCTTATGTGATTTTAAGCCACTGTCTGATCCCCTTACATTTCAGCCTGATGGACTCTTTATAGTATTTCTTTTAGGGGAAGTCTACCAGTGACAAACTTCCTCAGTTTTTGTTTATCTGGAAATATCTTAATTTTGCCTTTATTTTTAGTGTGTTGTTTTACCAGATAGAGGATTCTTGGTTGACAGTTTCCTTTCAGCATTTTGAATATGTTATCCCACTGCCTTCTGGTCTCCATGGTTTCCAGTGAAAGATCAGTTGTTAATCATCTTGAGTGTCCTTTTCATGAGCTGCATTTTTCTTGCTGCTTTCACGTTTCTCTCGGTTTTTGTCTTTCAACAATTTGATTATGATGCATCTTGATGTGAATCCTTTTGCATTTATCCTGCTTGGAATTCATTGAGTTTATGAGCTAGATTCATGCCTTTCATCAGATTTGGACAGTTTTAGCCATTATTTCTTCAAATATTTAGGCCTCTTTCACTCTCTCTTCCTTCTGTGACTCCAATTATATGTATATTAGTATGTTTGGTGGGGTTCCACAGGTATGTTCATTTTCCTTGAGTCTACAGACTCAGTAATTTTAATTGACCTATCTTTAGGTTTGCCGATTCTTTATTCTTGTAGAGGTTCAAGGGATTTTGATGCTTCTCAAGAAAGAGATATGATTATAAGAGGTGGTAACACACAACAAGCTTCATTTGGTGGCAGTTGGACAGGATTATGTGAGAGGAAACTTCTTTTACAGCATGAAGCTGTGCAGAGGCTTACAGCGAGGTAGACCGCCATACAGAAGGGGAGGAGGGCAAGGCAACCCCAAGGCAACCCCTGGGGGACAGGAGAATTGGAGAGCAGGCTTACCTGTCTAGGTGATGTCACTCAGCAGCATGATGGGATGTGTAAAAATTTGAATTTGGTACTAGTGGGCTCTTGAGCTAGTGAGTCTCATCCTGCAGTGAAGAAATAACCTAGGAACCAATACACAGAGGTCATCTTTGGCTCATTTATATAACACTTCTGCTTGCTGTAATCTGTTGAATCTCTGTAGTGAATTTTAAAATGTCATTATTGTATAATTTAGTTCTAGAATTCTTATTTGATTTATTTTCATAATTTCTACTTTTTATTAATATTCTCTATTTGGTGAGACATTTCTATTTGGTTCTCATAATTTCCTTTAGTTCTTTGTCCACGGTTTTCTTTAGCTCTGTGAGCATGTCTTAAATTGTTGATTTATTGTCTTTGTCTAGTAAGTCCAATGTCTGGGTTTCCTCATGGGCAGTTTCTTTTCATTTCCTCTTTTCTTGTGAATGGGCCAGGAAACTATAGCCCTTCACAGGCCAAATCCACTGCCAGTTTTTGTAAATCATGTTTTATTGGCACGTAGTTGTACACATTCATTTATGTTTTGTGTGCCAGTAAAACTTTATTTGGTTATCTGGCTAGAAAGATGGAGTTTCTCTCAGAGATACAGCTGCCTGTGCTGCTGTGTAGTTTTGCATGACTGGGGCTGCTTTTATGATAAAATTAAGAAACAGTAGTGGGGATTCCTTGTTTACTTGTTGGACCACAGAGTTCTGTTCCCCAATTCTTTTGGCCAGAATGATGGGTTTACTTTTGGGGTCTATATTGTAGCTCTACTACTGACATAGCATTTGGGACATAGCCAGTAGGGAGAAAAGAGAAAAGGGGAAGAAAGGAAAACCAAAAATGAAGATTCTTCTCACATTCTCTGTCTTGCAGAGGCCCATTTTCCTGGTCCTTTGTCAGGAAAGATAGCTTTTTCTCTGAATTTTTGTTGATTTTTACCTCCTGTACATTTCTGTACAGAGGCCACCCTGAATTCCATACTAGGGGATTAAAGAAAAAAAAAAAACCAGGAAACTCATCTTTGTTATTGGCCATTCTTCAAATTTTGGCACCCTTCCACAATTTATTTGTTACTAACTTTTTAGAGTTTTGAGGTAATTGCTTTTAGTATATTGTCCAGATATTTCAGTTGTAATGCCTGCAAGTAAAAGGCTGCAGTGGGCTTAATTAATACGTGTTTGCTGGCATGGGAGACAAATTCGCTAGTGACTTTCATGATTTTTTTTGTTTTTCGAGAAGGAGTCTTGCTCTATTGCACGGGCTGGAGTGCAGTGGTGCAGTCTTGGCTCACTGCAACCTCTGCCTTCCAGGTTGAAATGATTCTCCTGTCTTAGCCTCCCGATTAGCTGGGACTACAGGCATGCGCCACCATGTCTGTCTAATTTTTGTATTTTTAGTGGAGACGGGGTTTCACCATATTGGCCAGGCTGGTCTTGTACTCGTGACCTCATGATCCACCTGCCTTGGCCTCCCAAAGTGTTGGGATTACAGGCGTAAGCCACCATGCCCTGCCACTTTTATGATATTCTATACTTCTCACTAGACTTGTTGGAGGAAAAACTGGTTGTGAAGATAACAGGCAGTTGTTTTCCCAAGGCCCAAGATTTAAACATAATAGAAATTCTAGCTTATATGTTTACAACTGTTGTCCATATAGTGGTAAGTCATTTTAGGTCATAATTATAATTGAAATCATGTATTACAACAATCCTTGACTAATAGCCTTTAGTTCAACGTCATTTTGTTATAATGTTAATGAGAGAAAAAACAAAACAATTCCTAGCTGGGCCCACTGTCTGTGTAGAATTTGCATGTTCTCCCCATGCCTGCACATATTTTCTCTGGGTACTCTGGTTTCCTCCCACATCCCAAAGCTGCGTAGGTTAGGTTTTGTATAAGGTGTGCATGTGTCTAGATGGTCCCAGTATGAGTGAGTGTAGGTGTGTCCTGTGGTGCACTGGTGTCCTGTGCATTGCTGGTTCCTACCTTGTGCCCTGACCTCTGGTCACCTGCAACCCTGAACTGGAATAACTGGGTAAATAATTATCTTACTTGTTTTTATTAATCTTTCTTAAATGTATAGCTCACATTTGTTTCAGTGTTTAACCTTATTTAATAATTCCTTTAAATTAATATCTTTTATATTCAGTTTTATTTGATTGTCTCAAAAGTATCTTCTTACAATTGGTTCAATTCTGGATCTCAGTGTGGCCCACACATGGTATTTGTTGATAAAGCTTTTAATTTTCCAAGATTTGTATTGGCCCTCATCCTGACCCTAACCATCTTTTTATGATGTAACTTTTAAAAATTATTTTTTAGAATATATTTTATTTTGGAATAATTTTATTTTTATTGTATATATTTAAAACATATGGTGTTTTGACATGGAATACATTCAGATTTGTAGAAAAATTGCAATGATAGTACAGAGATTTCCCCTATATTCCTTATCCAGTGTTGACGAAAGCAGTCAAACTCTGTAAAATATTTGAAGAGATTTACTCTGAGCCACATATGAATGATAAGTGGCCTGTGACACAGCCCTCAGGAGATCCTGAGAACATGTGCCCAAGGTGGTTGGGCACAACCTAGTTTTGTACCTTTTAGGGGGACATGAGACATAAGATATACATTGGTTCGGTCCAGAAAGGAGGGACAGACTCGAAATCAGGGCTACCGGGTTATAGGTAGGTAAAAGATAAAAGGTTGGATTCTTTTGGGTCTTTTATCAGTGTTTCACTGAATACTCAATTTACACCTGGGGGGTATAGAGGAATAATCACTTATGCCTTAGTCTGACTCAGTGAACCTGCATTTTTACATAAACAATATGGCAGAGGAAGCAATCAGATACACATTTGTCTCAGGTAAGCAGAGGGATGATGGAGTTCTGTCTGTCATTTGTCCCATATTTGTGAAGAGAAGCTATTAACGTGGTGGAGCAGAGGGGTGATGGAGTTCTGTCTGTCATTTGTCCCATATTTGTGAAGAGAAGCTATTAATTTACATGGTCAGGGTGAAATTCAACAGAACTGCTTTAGGATCAAGATCTTGAGGTCTACAGAGAATTTCCTTGTGGTCAAATTGTGAGGGAAGTATGTAGCTTTTTTTTTTTTTTTTTTTTTTTAATCCTTGTAGCTGTCTTATTTAGGAATAAAATGGGAGGCAGGCTTGCCTGATGCAGTTCCCACCTTGACTTTTGTCTTTGGCTTAGTGATTTTGGGGTCTTGAGACTTATTTTTCTTTCATACTTGTGTACTTCCCCTAATTTTATTTTCTTCTGACACTGTGGTACATTTGCCAAAACTATGAAATCAGCATTGGTACATTACTATTAGTTAAACTCCAGTCTTTATGTGGTTTCACTCATTTTTCCATTAATGTCTTTTTCTGTCCCAGGATCTAGCTGGATAACATTAGTTCTCATTCTTTCTTAGTCTCCTCTGGATTGTGATAATTTCTTTCTTTTTTTGTTGTTTTTCATGACCTTGAATTTTTTGAGGAGTTTTGATCCAATATTTTGTAGAATGTCCCACATTTGGTATATATATTTTCTTTATTATTAGATTGGTGTTATGAATATTTTGGAAAAGATACCATAAAGGTAAAGTACCTTTCTTATGATTTACTTTTGTTTTTCTTTTTTTCTTAAATCACATATGAAAAGTTCACATGGCTCCAAGGTGAAACTGTAAAACTTCAGAATAATCTCAAGTTTATCACTCTTTCTTCCTTAGTCTTTTTTCCCTTCCCAGAAAGGTAAACAGTTTTTTTTAAATTAGTTTTTGGTTAATGCTTTCAATTCTTTTTTTTTTTTAATATAAGCAAACACAAAGGTATACATGGACACACATGTCTCTTCCCCTCCTCTTCTTACAGAAAATACAACATCAGTCCTTTTTTAGCTCCTGTATCATAGTTTCTCTTTAAGGTGGTGTCTTACAGTGACTTACAATAATGGCCACTTTTATTCAAGAAGGTTTTCTTTTTACAAAGTTAACTTTTTCTAATTAATAAAAACCTTTTCCTGTGCCTTGAAAATGTTTAGCACATATTATATGGTACCGTTTTTTATTCACAGATATTTTCCAATTTGTCACTGGATGAGCGTTGCCTTTCCGCATCATTGGTTTGCAAGTACTGGCGTGACCTTTGTTTAGACTTCCAGTTTTGGAAGCAGCTGGATCTTAGTAGTCGTCAGCAGGTATGGAATCCAATTCTAAGTAACACTCATATGACCTACTCAAAAAATATCTTTATTCCTCTTCAGAAATCTTTACTGTCTTCTTGTTTTTTAAGGTAGTTCAAATGACTATAATCTACAATTTTGTGCTTTTGTAGTTTTTTGTGTATGTGATTTCGAGATAAAGCTAGATTCTTATAGTAAACAAGATAGTTTTTCATGTAGATTGGTAATTTAGCATTGCTTTTTAGGTCTTTTTGTCTTTTTTCATTACCTTTCCAAAAAGTTATTAAACTTCTTTCTGTGGGAGATCATATTACAAATAGTTTAATAGTAGAAAATGATGGCAAATATTTCTGTAGCACTGCCTCTGTGCTGTGTACTGTTCTAAGGGCTTCATACATATTAGTTCATCTGATCCATCCAACAACTCTGTGAGTATATACTGTTATTTTTTCTCCTTTACAGATGAAGAAATGGAAGTAAAATGGGCTAAGATAACCTTTTTTTTTTTCTTTAACTTTTCTTTTGGTGGACTTTCTACGCTTCCTGTTGCTTAGCTGCCTAATGTGTTTATATAGGGGCATAAATTAGGAAAAAGCTTGTAGTGTTTGTTGCAAACAGTTTTTTTTTGACTTGTTAGATTTCATTTTTAAAACTTGATGGTATTTGGCGTTAGAAATGTGTAAAAATATCAATAAGAATAGCATTTTATTGAAGTACTAAACCTGGTCTAAATTCTGCCATGGTATATTACTACTGGTGTGCTGATAAATGTTTAGCAACTGTCTTTAAAAAAAGCCCTGATTTGTAATATTTGCCAATTTCTGTTACATAAATACTTGCACCATGACCAGTGTCAAGCTACACATTATGACATTGAATGCAGATTTGGAAAGAGGGGCACACTGTAAACTCTTGTGAGTTGCTACAAGTCAGCTCCAGCACACTGGTAGTGTATGTGTTTGTGTGTGTATAACACACACTTTAATCAAGTTAAGCAAGCTCACGAGGATTTGTGTATAAGTTGTTCCCTTTCTGTTTTTCTCCTTCATTGGCAAGAGGTTAAAGCTATTAAGATAATTTGTTATTTACTTGCTTGGATTCATGACCTTTATATCCAAGGAGAATGGTGAGGGAGTTAGTTGTGGGCAGTAGAATGGAGAGCAGGTATGTGTAAAGTAATCTATCAGTTTGTTACATCATTACTCTTGAATGTTTGAGTTATTTATTATGAACTCAGACTAATAATAGCTTCCTCCCCCATCCCAACCCCCTCCCCACCCAGCCCGCTGCTGGTAGTAAGGTGTGGAGATGAAAAAGTAAAAAATAAAAGGAGAGGTATGTCAGAGTTTTAACTTTTCCGAGAACTGTGTTTATGCTGTTTCCAACAAGCGTAAACAAAGATAGTTTTATCTTTGGCTGTTACTCTAAGTGCTGCTTAACAGTGTAGTTCTTTCCTTCTATTCTAAATTTCATTTGCATTTTCTGTCTCCATTATTTTTACTGAAAGGACTTGAATAACATTAACTTGGTTTTGTATTTTGGAAATGTGGTGATTGGGCACAGAATATGTAGAAGCTGGTTTTAAAACAAAAATTCAGATGGCCATCTGAGTTTTTCACCAGATGAATTGAGTCGTCTGAAAAAAACTTTTTGATGTGGACATTTCTATATAGTCTTTGGTGTTCTGATAGGCAAAATGGTGTATTTTCCAACCTATGAATTATATGTGAGGTACTGTGAGGTACTGTTTCTCATAGAAACAGTAAAAGATTAAAAACTTACATGCTGTGGTATCATCTGATATCAAGTGCAAAAGTGAAGATTCATATAACATTATTACTGATGTATACTATTTCATGGGTTACAAATGGAAAGTGAAACATTGAAAATCTCAGTATAGTTTTGTTTGTGGTGAGTTTTTGCTGAATTTGAATTTTCCCACTAAGGATCGATTTTTAGGCTTTTAATGAAACAAACACATATCCTTCGTTGGTGTTTTCTGATACCACTTCTGACATCAAATATATGGAGTTTTTCCACACTAACAGATAATTTTCTGACACTAACTGGATGTACAACAATTCAATTCAGCTAACTCCCAGAGGTATCACTGAGTTTAAGGGCTCAGTCCCACAAGACTACCCACACTTCAGATATCAGTTGCAAGTCCCAGAAGCCACCTGAACTTCTCACTGACCAATTATAAACTTGAGAGTTCCCTTAATTTCTTTCTCGGTTTTGACAATTAGCCACAACTATTCACAGAACTCTGGAAAATACTTATTATATTTATGGGTTTATTATAAAAGATATAGCTCAGGGCCAGCCCACTGGAAGAGATGCAGAAGGCAAGATATGGGATATACCACCCTCTCAGCACTTTGATGTGTTTACCATCTGAATCTCTGTCGTTTGAGTTTTTATAACCCAATCTCCAGCTTCCTTCCTCTCCTGTAAGTAGTGCTGAAAGTTATCACCCTCTAATCGAGGGTTTAGTTTTTCTGGTAACCAGCCCGCATTCTGAAGCCATCTAGGTGCCGCACTCTAAGTCACTTCATTAGTATGAACTCAAATATGGTCTAAAGGGCTCGTTACGAATAACTAAAGAAATTCTATTGCTTAGGAAATTCCAAGAATTTTGGGAAATCTGTGGCAAAAATTCAGGACAAAGACCAAATACAATATTTTTATTATACCAAATTCTTGTTATGCTTCAATGTTATGACGGTTGCTCTTTTGATTGTATTGTTCATGCTATAATCTAATTAGTATATTGTTTATTGTGGAACATTTAATTTAAAAACGGAAAATACGTTTTTATTTTTAGCAAAAGTTTAAATTTATTGCATTTTCTCTTACAGGTCACTGATGAATTATTGGAAAAAATTGCATCAAGGAGTCAGAATATAATTGAAATCAACATTTCTGATTGTCGCAGTATGTCTGATAATGGCGTATGTGTTTTAGCATTTAAATGTCCTGGACTTCTTAGGTATACAGCCTACAGGTGTAAACAACTTTCTGACACCTCTATTATTGCGGTTGCCTCTCACTGTCCTTTACTTCAGAAAGTGCATGTAGGCAACCAGGACAAACTCACTGATGAAGGACTCAAGCAGGTAAATTTTAGCATTTATAAAGTGATTTTACTTGAATTAATTCAAAATGTTTTCTAGCAACAACGTTTTAAATGGTTATGTTAAAAATAATTCCCAGAGACTCAAGTGAATCATCTTTTTTACCTATTAATGAATATTTCTTTAGATTAGTTAACTAGAGTGCCATGGTTATAATCAGTAAATTAACTGCTATGTTTTATAGTGAGAGCCTGAACTTCTGTGACCGGCCATTTTATAAATTTATGCTCTTGTTACTTAAATTTTTTACCACATTTTGCTTTGGGCAACTGCGTAGTTTGGGTCAGCATGAGGTTTTAAAAATTAACGTTTTAATTCCCCTTTTATTATACTAGATGACATACATGCTTAAATATCTAAATGTTTAAGGGATAAATGGAAGTCCAAATTGAAGATTATAAAAGTTAGAACAAAGGGCTAATTACCTCTATTTGGTACAATAACTGGGTTAAAAATAGTATTATGCATACCTTCTGTTTACTATACTTCCTTTGGAAATGGCATTTAAGGTTTCTTGGCTCAGAGTAGATTATTTATTCAACAGATGAATATCCTTAAATTTAAACCTTATGTATGAATTAATCGAAAGCTTGGTATGAGAAGAAATTTGGGAAGACTATCCTAAATAGGGAGTACTGGGTGTGTCAGTACAACCTATGTATTAAGAATGTTACCACCTTATAAGGGAGGCTGTTTTGTTTGCAAAGGCATATTGTGCAAGAAGTCTTATTTGTTTTAATATTTTTCTTGATTCATTTCTGCTCTGTACAGGATTATTTACTGGAAAGCATTTCATGAAGTTCTTAAACATGTTAAATTAATCTTTTATGAAGAAATATATATTTTGTGTATATAGCATGATTTTATTTGATGGAAATTTCTCAGCAATTTATCTTTCACAATGAAACATTTTACAAAGGTGTATGTATTTATTAAGAACTGGATTAAATCTATTTCATATTTAATTCTGATATAACACAAATAGGTAGCAGTTTAGCAGACTTCTTAGGGTATACCTAGTAATTTTTGTGAAAAAGAATAAGATCGTAGTCATGGTTGAAGTAGAGAAGGAGCAACATTTAATATGCCAATCAAGTATTACGAATTTATCTTATATTTACAACTTTGAGAGTAATTATGTAAATCTTCCCTAGAATGTGAGGTATTTTAGAGCCTGTTACTTAGATGTTTCCTTCAGATATTTATGGTTTCTGAGTTATGAATTAGTTATATGTGAGGTAATATTCTGATAAAAGTAGCAAAACAATCAAATTTTTTTCCCCTTAGGTAGTTTTCTTCTTCAGTAATTACATAGGATCCCATTGCAGTGTAGGGAATATTTTCCTATACTTAAGACTGTTATAGCAGGGTATGTCTGATTTCATAATAGACTCTTTCCTCTGATGGAATAGTGTTATGGGTATAGTAGAAAGAGAATGGCTTTCATATATACATAAAATAGAAATGAAGTTTTATGAAACAATATATATCCTTATGTGCAGTGCACATTGGTATTATCTATTCTGTTCTGTACTGTTAAATGTTGGCCTTGACCCACTCACTAAATTAATTTTATGACCTAATGATACTTCATAAATTCGACTATGGATTTATATTATGGTTTTAGTAAACTGACAGTGTTATGTTAAAATGTACAATAGAGTTATGAAAGCCTAAGAGGGAACTAGCCATAATTGATGATTTGCCTGGGACTGTTATTTTTTCTTGAACTCATTAATTTAGCAATTGACTGAATTGTTGATTCTACAGATTAAGTTGTTGCAGGATTCTTTTTTTTCCCTCTTCTGTCAGTAAAAATTGAGAAATATTTTAGAATGATATATGTAAATTTTATTGATAATTTCTTTAGAATATATTTTCTTTATAACTGCCATAATTTTGATTGACTTTAGCAGATACCAAATATGTGTGCCTTTTGAATTCTGTCAGTTTGTTTACAAAAACAGTTGCTTAAAGTATTTCAATTTGGAGCTCTAATAGGTGTAGACTCTAATGTTTTAACTGTCGGATTCTGCGTAACAATATATCTTAAACATGGTGAAGCACCTAAAAAAATCAGGCTGGTTTTGGCTGAAAACCGTCCTCTTTGTGAAATACCACCCTGAAATATTTATATTTTTATTTTCATAATAGTCACTCAAAATAATTTTACCAGTGGAATGTGTTCCTATTGTATATATCTTTTAAAACTACAATCATGTATCTAGGGGAAAAATCTATTTAAGAATAAAGGGCTGTTTCAATTTTCCTAATATTTTATTATCACCTGGCACTTGCCAGCAAACAAATGATAATAGCAAAGTATTAAAATATATCTAAGAAATTGAATAAATTAAGTTACTATGTTATGTGACTCAATTATATGCAGTTTTGGCAGTTTAACACTCCACCTCATGGAGCGCAGTAGATATTTCTGTAAATAAGTCACTGTAGGCTTTTTTCAGATAAAATGGTACAAAAATAATAAATGTTACATTAGTAAATTTTGATCTGGCTATGCTATCAATTTTTAGGTCTTTAAAAATAACTACTTAGAGTACTATCAGCAAAATATTGGAGCAGGCAGCTCCAAAACCCTACCTCTCCACAAAAACATTGAAAAACAAGCCTAAACTATCAGATCCAACTTTGTCAGAACTCTGGAAACGTCAAAGGTTTATAGCAACCAAAGGAATGCTGAGACAAGAAAAAGGCAACTGAAAGGTGGAAAGAATGCTTTGTGGCTTTTTTACTTGCCTGTGCCTCACCCATTCCCCAGCTTGGCAACAGTCTTGAAGATAACAGTCTGAGTTCCCAGTGTGGGACCCAGATCCCTGGTTCTAGAGGGAGCAGAGCAGACCTTATTTGCAAATTATTCGTTTGTCTGATCAACCTACCTGAGAGCTATTTGAAGGGCTGATTCAGGTGCTTATATATCTATTTTACCTAATTTAGAACCCAGTCAGGGAGGAAAAGTAGTGGGCATTGATTGAACACTTTATAAGGCAAATGAAAAAAACTTGCGTTTGGGCAAGCTTCTTTGGGCAATAGATTATGGTGAGACATACAATTGACCTAGGAGAAAGAGCCTGGGAGAGAGTTTGTTTTTATTTTTGTTTTTGTTTTGAAATTAGGACAGTCAGCCTCAGTGTATAGAAGGGAATTTAGAAAGCCGCATGCATGCCCAGGGCAGGACACATGTTCAGGAAAGACCTAAGAAGACCGTAAACTTTATCACTGTGTGCTTGCTAGGTCCAGTACAAGCAGGAAGTAAAGGCCAAGGCAGAGTTGTGAATGGTATGGCTAAGTCTTAAAGAAATATCCCAGCACAGAGCCAGTCTGCAAAGACTTGGATAAGTGCTTTTGTTTTTTGTTTTAGTTTTGTTTTTAAGCTTTGGCATCCAAGGAAATCTCTTTCAAAACACTGGTTGAACACAAGCTAAGCCTTGATTAATCAAAAACAGTGAAGCTGGGAGAATCTAATTTCCCAAGTTACCACATTATAATCTAATATTTTAATATTTAGTTTTCAACAACAAATTACAAGGCATTCAAAGAAAAAAGTATTGCCCATTAAAACAAAAAATAATAAATAGAACCCATTCTTGAGGAAGCCTGGACATTGGATTTACTAAAGATTTTACTAAAGATTTTAAATCCATTATCTGAAATATGCTGAAAGACATAAAGGAAACCATGGCCAAAGAAATGAAGGAAATCAGGAAAATAATGTATGAACAAATTGAGAATATCAATGAAGAGCTAGAAATTATGGAAAGAACCAAATAGAAATTCTGGAGCTGAGAAGTACAATAACTGAAATAAAAAATTTATCAGAGGGATTCAAGAGCGGAAGTGAGCAGGTGGAAGAAAGAAGATAGGACAATTGAATTTATCGAGTCTAAGAAAGAGAAAGAAAAAAGAGTGAAGAAAAGTAAGTAGAGCCTAAGAGATGGGTGGGACATCCATCAAGCAGAAAAACATTCACATTTTGGTAATTCCAGAAGGAAAGGAGAAATAAAAGGGGCAGGAAGAATATTTGCAGAAATAATGGCCCAAACTTCCGAAATGTGGTGGAAGATACGCATCTATAGCTCCAAGAAACTCAACAAATTCAGGGAGGATAATGTCAAAGAGATACACACTGAGACACATTATAGTATAATTGTCAGAAGTCAAAGACAGAACCTTGAAAGCAGCAAAAGATAAGTGACTCATCACATACAAGCACTCCTCAATAAGATTTACAACTGTTTTATCATCAGAAACTATGGAAACCAGAAAGCTGTGGGCTAACAATATTTAAAGTGTTGAAAGAAGAAAAGTCAAGCAAGAATTCTATATTTGTCAAAACTGTTAAAGAATAGGGGGGCACTCAAGGGGACATTAAGATATTTCCAGATAAGCAAAAGCTAAAGGAGTTTGTTACTAATAGATCTGCCCTACAAGAAATGCTAACAGAAGTCCTCCAGGCTGAAATAAGATGCTAGACGGCAATTGAAAGCCATATGAAGAATAAAGAAAACTGATAAAAGTAACTACATAGAGGTTGAAAGGATGGAAAAAGATATTCGACACCAGAAGAGAGCTAGAATAGCTGTTTTATTATCCAAAAAACCCAGATTTTAAGTCCAAAAGGGATCCAAGAGACAGAATTATTGTATATTGGTAAATATAAAATATTAATCTTTCAGGAAGATATAGCAATTATAACCATATATGTACCTAACAACAGAATCCCTAAAATATATATAGCAAAAATTGAAAGACTTGGAGAGAGGAATAGACAGTTGTACATTAATCATTTGAGACTTAAGTAATTCACTTTCAATAATGAATAGCACAACCAGGAAGAAGATTAACAAAGAAGTAGAGGATGAACAGTACCATGAACCCATTGCACCTAGCAGATATGTACAGTGCACTCAACAACAAAAGAATACACATTCTTCTCAAGTGCACATGAAACAGTCTCATAAATGGACCATATGTTTGATCACAAAACAAGTTTTATACATTTAAAAAAGATTGAAATCATACAGTGTGTCTTCCCTAACCATAATGGAATGAATCTGGAAATCAATAATAGAAGGAAAATTGGAAAATACAAAGATACGTAGAAATTAAATAACAGAGTCTTGTACAACCAATGGATTGTAGAAGGAATTACAAGGGAAATTAGAAAATATCTTGAGATGAGTAAAAATGAAAACACAGCATTCCAAAACTCAAGGGATGTAGCAAAAGCAGTGCTCAGAGGGCAGTTTATAGCTGTAAAAGCTTACATTAAAAAAGAAGATCTGAAAGCAGTAATCAAAGCGTACACCTTGAGAAAGAAGAGCAGACTAAACCCAAAGTTCGTGGAGGGAAGGAGATAATGATCAGAGCAGAGATAAACATGATAGAGGACAGGAAAGCTATGGAAAAAAATTATTGAAAACCAAACTAGGTTCTTTGAAAAGATTTTAAAAAACCCTGACAAACCTTTAACTAGATTGACTAAGAAAAAAAGACTCAAATTATTAAATCATAAATGAAACAGTAGACATTACTACTGACTTTATATAAATAAAAAAGATTGTCTGAGAAAACCATGAATAACTGCATACCAACAAATTGGATAGCCTAGAAGAAATGGAAAAATTTCTAGAAATACAGAAACCAGAAAAACTGACCCAAGAAGTAGAAATTCTGAGTTCCAGCTACTCAGGAGCCTGAGGCAGGAGGATTGCTTGAGCCCAGGAGGTTGAGGCTATATTCACTGCACTCCAGCTAGGGCAATATAGCAAGACCCCATCTCTTAACAAAAAAAGAAAAACGTAGAAAATCGGAATATATTTATAATAAATAAGGAGATTGAATCAGTTAAAAAAATTTCCAATGAAGAAAGACTAAGGACCATAGCTTTACTGATGAATGTTTTCAAATATTTAAAGAAGAATTAACACCAGTCCTTCTCAAACTCTTTCAAAAAAATTGAAGAGGAGGCAGCACTTCCTAACTTATTCTGTGGGGCTAGCATTAGCCAGCCCAAGACCCTACAAAAATGAAACTACAAAACAAACAAAAAACAGCTACAGACAAGTATCTTTAACGAGTATGTAAAAATCTTCAAAATGCTAGCAAACTGAATTCAGCACCAGATTAAAAGGATTCTACACCGTAACCTACTATGATTTATCCAAAGAGTACAAGGGTGGCTCAACATACAAATATCAGTCAATGTAATATACCACATGAAGACAGTGAAAGGAAAAA
Organism: Hylobates moloch; assembly: GCF_009828535.3. Taxonomy (NCBI): domain Eukaryota; kingdom Metazoa; phylum Chordata; class Mammalia; order Primates; family Hylobatidae; genus Hylobates; species Hylobates moloch. The sequence goes on from NW_026652281.1 coordinate 40,293,584, forward strand.
AATCATCTTAATTGGTGTGCAAAAGCATTTGGTGAAATAAGCAGCCTTTCTTGTAAAAACAAAACAAAACAAAACAAAACAAAAACCTATCAAACTAGGAATAGAGTGATGCTTCCTTATCGTAATAAAAACCACATGTGACAAACCCACAGCTGACATATTCAGTGATAAAAGGTGGAAAACTTTTTCCTTAAGATTAAGAATAATACAAGAATGCCTGCTTTTGGCAATCCTTTTTACATTGTGCTGAAAGTTCTAAGGAGCAATTTGGCAAGAAAAAGAAATAAAATGCTTCCAAATTGGAAAGGAAGAAGTAAAACTATTTGTATTCGAAGATGACATTTTATGAATAGAAAACCCTAGAGAAACCATAAAAAACCCATTTGGACTAGTAAGTGATTTCAGCAGAGTGGCAGGATACAAAATCAAAATACCAAAAAATCGGTTGTATTTCTACACACCCCAAAAGAAATAGAATCCAAACGATTTCATTTACAACAGCATCCAAAACTATAACTATCCCTTTAAACACTGCTTTTGCTGTATCTCATGAATTTTGATGTGTTTCATTTTTATTTTCATTTAGTTCAAAATATTTTAAAATTTCTTCTGAAGTTTCTTCTTTTACCCATGTGTTATTAAGAAACGTGTCATTCGTGTACACCTGTGTAACAAACCTGCACGTTGTACACATGTACCCTAGAACTTAAAGTATACTTTAAAAAAAAAAGTGTTATTTAAATCTCTTAAGTTTTTTGGGGTGTTTTTGTCATTTTCCTGTAATTGATTTTTATTTTATTTCTATTGTAGTCTGAGAGCAGACATTGTATAATTTTTATTCTTTTAAATTTGTGAATGTGTGTTTTATGGCCTGGAATGTGGTCTGTCTTGGTGAATATTCCATGTGAGTTAGAGAAGAATGTCTATTCTACTACTGGATGAAGTGGTCTCTAGATGTCCATTATATCCAGTCAATTAATGGTTTTATTGAGTTGAACTATGCCTTTACTAATTTTCTGCCTGCTGAATCTTTCCATTTCAGATAGAAGGATATTAAGGTCTCTAATAGTGAAGTTATCCATTTTTCCTTGTAGTTCTAACAGTTTTTGCTTCACATATTCTGACACTCTTTTGTGAGATGAATACATGTTAAGGATTATTATATCTTCCTGGAGTATTGTCCCTTTTGTCATTATGTATGTCCCTCTTTATCCCTGATAACTTTTCTTCTTCTGAAGTCTGCTCTGTCTGAAGTTGTTATAGCTGTTCCCAGTTTTATTTTAGTTAATTGTAATTCTTCTTAAGCATTTCTGAAGGATTGCTTTTAAGTACTTTTTCTCTCAATTTACAACTCTTAATTTACAGTTTTATTCACTGTTCAGATCACTTTTGAATTCATTGAAAGTTTGAGATTTTGTTTGCTGCCTAATTTTTGTGAATGCTCTTTTGACTTTTAAAAGCCTTTAAAAGAGGAGTTTTGGGTTCATCTCAGAGTTGAGAAATTTTGCATATTTCCTACGTACTCCTATTTCTCACATGCATAGCCCCTCCCATTATCAGTATCCCTCACCAGAGTGACACATTTATTGTAATCAATAAATCTTCATTGGTATATCTTTATTTCCAAAGTCCATAATTTATATTAGGGTTCACTCTTGGTATTGTACATTCTATGAGTTTGGACACATACATAATGACACGTATCTACCATTATAGATACAGTATAGAGTATTTTCACTGCTCTAAATATCCTCTGTGTTCTGCCTATTTATTCACTCCTCCCCTCTAACTCCTGGCAACCCCTGATGTTTTTATTGTTTTTTTAAAACTCTTCCATAATGTTTATGATTCCAGTTGGAATCCTATAGTATGTAACCCCTTTAGATTGGATTCCTTCACTTAGTAGTATGCAGTTAAGGTTCTTCCATGTCTTTTCATAGCTCATTTATTTTTAGCAATGAATAATATCCTATTGCCTGTTATGTACCACAGTTTATCCATTCAAATACTGAAGGACATTTTGGGCATGTCCAAGTTCTGGTAATTATAAATAAAACTACTATAAACTTCTGTGTGTAGGTTTTTGCATGGGCATAATTTTTTCAACTTTTTTGGGTACAAACCAAGGTGCATGATTGCTGGATCATGTGGTAAGAGTCTTCATCTATGATAATGAATTCATCTATTTCTCCTTCTAGTTCTGTCATTTTTTACTTCACATATTCTGATGCTCTGTTCTTAGGTACATATGTCTTAAAGATTTCTAGGTTTTTTTGGAGTGTTGACTCCTTTATCATTAAGTCATGTCCCCCTTTATTGCTGATAACATTCTTTGCTTTGAAAGCCTGCTCTGTCTGAAATTAATATAGCTACTTCTGCTTTCTTTTGATTAGTATTAATATGGCATATCTTTCTTCATCCATTTACTTTTAATTTATGTATCTCTGTCTATTAAAAGTAGATTTCTTGTAGACAACATAGAGTTGGGTCTTGCTTTTTGATCCATTTTGACAATCTGTCTTTTAGTTAGTGTTTTTAGACCACTGATGTTTAAAGAGATTATTTCTGTAGTTGGATTAATATCTACCATATCTGTTAATGTTTACTATTTGCTGCCCTAGTTCTTTGCTACTATTTTTGTCTTCCATACTTTTTCTGCCTTTTGTGGTTGTAATTGAGCATTTTAATGATTCAGTTTTCTCTCTTTCTTAGCAGTCAATCGTAGTTGGTTTTTTTCTTTTACTGTTTAAAGTGGTTATCCTGGAATTCACAATATACATTTATAACCAACTCCATTTTCAAATAACTTTGTACTGCATCACAGGCAGTGAAAATATCTTATAATAACAAAATATTTTAAAGTGTTCTGACTGGGTGTGGTCTCTCATGTCTGAAATTCCAGCACTTTGGGAGGCTGAGGCAGGTGGCTTACCTGAGGTCAGGAGTTCGAGACCAGCCTGGCCAACATGGCAAAACCCCGTCTCTACTAAAAATACAAAATTAAAATACAAAAATTAGCCAGGTGTGGTAGTACACGGCTGTAATTCCAGCTATTCAGGAGGCTGAGGCACAAGAATTGCTTGAACCCGGGAGGCAGAGGTTGCAGTGAGCCAAGATCACACCACTGCACTCCAGACTAGGGGCAGAGTGAGACTGTCTCAAAAATAAATGAATAAATAAAGTTTTTCATCCCTTATATTATTGATACTATTTATTTCACATATATAAGCGTATATGTGTGTATATGATGAACTACATCATTATTATTTTGAGCAAATTGTTATCTGCTAGCTTAGTTAAGAATAAGGAAAATAAATGTTTTTATTTACCTTCATTATTCTTTCTCTGATTCATTCTTTCCTTGTATTGATCCAAGTTTTTGACCTGTGTCATTTTCCTTGTTTCTGAAAAACTTCTTTTATCGTTTCTTGCAAGGCAAGTCTAGTGGCAACAAATTCCCTCATTTTTTGTTTGAGAAAGTCTTTATTTCTCCTTCACTTTTGAAAGATAATTTCACAGGCTATAGAATTCTAGGTTTTTGGGGTGTTTTTCACTTGAAACTTTAAATATTTCACTCTACTTTCTTCTTGATTGCATGGTTTCTAAGGAAAAGTTAGACAGAATTTTTATTTTTGCCCCTCTGTAGGTAAGGTGTTTTTATCCTGTAGCTTCTTTCTAGATTTCTTACTTCTTTTTTTCTTTTTTTTTTTTTTAACCTTTGATTTCTTGTAGTTTGAAAATGATATGCCTAGGTGTAGTTTTTTCTTTGTTTGTTTGTTTGCAGTTTTCCTTCATGGTATTCTCTGAACTTCTTGGGTCTGTAGTTTGGTATCTGATCTTAATTTAGGTAAATTATTAGTCACCAGTGCTTCAAATGTTTCTCTGTTCCTGTCTGTCTCTCTTTTCTTGGTATTCACTTTTCACTTATACCTTTTGTAGTTGTCGTGTGGTTCTTAGATATTCTGTTCATTTTTATTCAGTCTTTTTTCTCCTGATTTTCAGTTTTGGAACTTTCTATTATATTCTCAAACTCAAGCTTTTTCCTTAACCATGTCCCGTCTACTAATGTATCTTTTTATAGTGCCAATTGGTGCTTGCATGTTGCCTACTTTTCCCATTAAAGCTCTTAATATATTAATCATAGTTTTAAAAAATTTCTGGTCTGGTAATTCCAGCATTCCTGCTGTATCTGACTCTGGTTCTGATGCTTTTTTCAGCCTCCTGAAATTGTCTTTTCCTTGTTAGTATGCCTTTTAATTTTTCATTGAAAGGTGGACACGATGCACAGGTTGAATGTCCCTAATTCAAAACTCCAGGATCCAGTATGTTCCAAGGTTAGAAACTTCTTGAGTGCTGACATGATACTCGAAATACGCATTGGAACATTTCGGATTTTGGATTTTCAGATTAAGCATGCTCAACTGATAAAAGTAATGCAAATATTCAAAAATCTGAAAAAATTCCAAAAATTAAAACGCTTCTGGTCCCAAACATTTTGGGTAAGGGATACTCAACCTATACTGGGAAATGCAGCTTTCATAAATGGGCCTTTAGTAATGTAGTGGTTAGGTGTGGGGAGAGGAGAAATGATCTATAGTTTTAGGATTAGGTTTTAATATTTTGGCAAGTCTGTGCCACTGGGCTACTTTTACCAGTGTTTCTTTTTTTCCCCTTTCCCTTAGGTGGGCTAGGATGGCTAGAGCGGGCTGGAGTTTGGTATACCCCTTTCCTTACATGGAAGGCTAGAACTGGCTGGAGTTCAATATTTCCCTTCCCCTTGGAAGGTTAGGCTCTGACAAAACTCCCACAGGTTAGGCTCTGGTGAAATAGTTCCTTCTGAGGACAGGCCTTGTTAAGGATAATAGAATGCTCTGGCATATTTCAAAATGGTTGCTTTTCTCTTCTCATTGTTGTATGCATGAGGTGATTTCTCTCCAGTATTCTCCGTGAAGACCTGGTAGAGCTCCTGTAGCTAAAACTCACAAAAGCATGAGTGTTGTCTTATAACTAGGTCCCCCTGGAATTTTTAATTATCAGACTTATCCACGCTGTGCCTCCAGTATTTTGTCAAATACAGACTCTAGCCCTGGTTCCCGCTGAGGTTTCTGATAGTAGCTTCTCTTCTGGTGAGTTGTGCTTCTCTGCATCTGCCTGTCTCTGCAGTTTTGTAGCAGTGGTTTGGTCTGTGTCTTCATTTCTCTGATGGATCTAAAAAGAATTGTTAATTTTTCAGTGTGTTCAGCTTTTTATTTTTTAGAACAGAGTGGCAACTTCCAAGCTCCTTACATGCCAGACTGAAAACCAGAAATCTTTTCTTTTAAAGCAAGCATTACAGTTACTGAATGATCATCCTTACCTTGTTTGTGTTCAGTTTTATGCTTTATTATGTGGAAAGCCCAGGGTGTTTCTCAAATCCCTCTAACTTGGATGATCTAGAATAGGCCTTATTCTAGGGCATAGTTCTTGCTCCCAAGGTACCGTCTTTTTGGTGTCTCAGCTGGACGCCAGGGCACTTAACAGGATTTCTCCCTTTTGACAGGGTAGAGCTCCAGTATCTCTAGCACTGTCTTCCTGGATAGATAATTTTTTATTTAAAAGAATTGTATTCGTCCAGGCGCAGTGGCTCACGCCTGTAATCCCAGCATTTTGGGAGGCTGAGGCGGGCGGATCATGAGGTCAGGAGTTCGAGACCAGCCTGGCCAACATAGTGAAACTCCGTGTCTACTAAAAATACAAAAATTAGCCGGGAGTCGTGGCGGGTGCCTGTAGTCCCAGCTACTCGAGTGGCTGAGGCAGGAGAATCGCTTGAAACCAGAAGGCAGAGGTTGCAGTGAGCCCAGATCGCACCACTGCACTCCAGCCTGGGCGAAAGAGCGAAACTCCGTCTCAAAAAAAAAAAAAAAAAAAGAATTGTATTCTATTTCTATGGTTTTTAGATAGAGTACTAATTGTGCTAGATTTAAGGCATCCTAATGGTGATGCTTTTGTAGGGTTTGGTTGATGCCCTCTGAATGTTTTTCTGTGGGTCTTAGATGAATACAACATTGAGAAATTTTTAAAGACTATCAGCCAAATTGTAAATATATCAGTTATAATGATTGACTTTACAGTGCTTGGATAGTCTGGAACTTAGGACATTTGTGGATGGCGTAATGGTGAGTAGTGCAGGTAGGCACTGATTTAGGTCCAGTCTTGTCGGTTATATCCAGTGATGTCTAAAACAGAATATCAGTTTCTGCAGTGAGATTAAATAGCAGTTTCTGCAGTGAGATTAAGTGATGGTTTTACTCAGTAGTAGTAAATCATAATAGCTTCTCCTGTGAGGCACTGTTCCCCATATCTGACTTTACCTCACATGCTGGTAATTTCTGCATATGCCATCCACATGGTTCTCATCTTTGTGTGGTTATCCATGTGGCCTCTATGAAAAGTCGTTTCTTTATAGATAAAGCCACCAAAGCTACTTTTCTATGTCAAAACACCATGTAGTCAGTTTAAATTATTTTCCCAGCCTGCGGCGCTGTGATTTACATGTCTTAACCTGAGGTTCTACCAACTTGTCCACACACTTTGATGTCTAAGACTTTACCAAAAACCACACTTATGCCTTCTGTTGATATGTAGATTCTGTTCTTTTATTTCTCCGTTTTTCTAGCTCGTGTACTAACTGTTGAGGTCTCATGGGGCCTCCTATTCACTGCTCAGGATGTTATCAAATTGATAAGTATGACAAATAAATAGTGATGAAGGAGCAAGATGTCAGCTTTAGCACTCAGAAAATCTAAGGTGGAGAATGTTGCTTACAAACAGTGCTAAATGGGATTGTTAGCCTGACTCTGGAGTTGGCTAACTGACTAGTCATTGACTAGGCTGACCAGCAGAGTGGCCCCAAATAGAGAAGTAAAGATTGCTTGCTCCCTGTGTGCAGTTTATTCACAAGGGGAAGAAGTACACGTACGAGCTGAAAATACCCGGTTTATTAAATACAGAATAATCAGTGGAGAGACCGGGAATCAGACTAGTTGGGCTTCCTACAGAATGAGAAAACATTTTCCCCTGCCATGTCTGTTTGTATTTTTTAAAAAAACTCACTTTTGACTGTTTATTGCTGATTACTTGTATCAAAGATAAGGATTTAGCTCACTTATACTTCCTTCCCTGTGTCTTATCCTCTCATCCTTCCAACATAATTCTAATTTTTGTTAAATAAGTATTCAGTATTTACATTCTATAATTATGTACCTGTCTTTTTTCTCTAAAGCATTTTGTTTTCATTGGAATTAATAAACGTCTTTACCTAGTTTTTATACTCTTAACACTAATGAAGACCAAAGCTTTCCTCCAGTTGCATTAGTATGTCTATATGTGAATACTTAATTACATTTACTGCCCTACCGCAGATTTGCGTGGGAATAGTCTAGTCTGGACTTCTGGTATACAAGTATGATTGCATTAGTGGTCATCTTAGTATCTTACCACCATTACCCTTAAGATTTTCTTTCTCTTGCTGTTGGGTTAGATCTTCTGTTACCCAGATGTCATGTTTTCTTTCCCTTGGTGTATTCTGGTGTTTTATAGAGCACAGATTCCAATACCTTCCTGATAAAGTGTATATGGGGGGTAAATCTTTTGATAACTTGTATGTCTGAAGACATCTCTAATTCTGCTTTCACACTTAATTCATAGTCTGAATCCCGAGTACAGAATTCTAGGTTAGAAATAATTTATCTTCAGAATTTGATGGCATTGGACTGTTGCTTTTAGTTTTCTTAAGAAGTTTGATGCATTTTCATCCTAATCCTTTCTATGAGTTTTATCTCTCTAAGTCTGTAGAATCTCTTTAAACTCCTGTTTCTGAAACTTTATGATGATGTGCATTGCCATGTGTCTATTTTTGTCGTTTATGCTGGACACGTGGATAAGCCCTTTCAGTCTGGAAATTGATATCCTTTCATTCTGGAAAATGGGATAGAAATGTTTCTTTGAATTCCTCCATTTTCACTGTATAAACTTTCACAAATCCCCATATTTTCAGCGTTGTACTTGGGTTCTCAGCTATATGTGGTATACCCTGTCCAAAAACCCTATGTTTTCTCTCCCCAGAGAAATACATTTTTTTGCCATTGTGGAAAAAAGGGCAAGGTCAGGCTGTGCAGTAATGGGGAGGTGATCTGAGGATTTAACTACCTTTTTTTTTTTTTTTGAGACGGAGTCTTGCTCTGTAGCCCAGGCTGGAGTGCAGTGGCGCAATCTCGACTCACTGCAAGCTCCGCCTCCCGGGTTCACGCCATTCTCCTGCCTCAGCCTCTCCGAGTAGCTGGAACTACAGGTGCCCGCCACCACGCCCGGCTAATTTTTTGTATTTTTAGTAGAGACGGGCTTTCACTGTGGTCTCGATCTCCTGACCTCGTGATCCGCCCGCCTCGGCCTCCCAAAGTGCTGGGATTACAAGCGTGAGCCACTGCGGATTTAACTGCTTTTTAAACAGACTTTCAAGAATTCTAGTATTTTTAGCCCCAACCTCAGCCTTACTGCCAGACATATGTGAGCCTGTTGAGAGTTCTTTAGTAGACTTCTTTGCTTTTCCACTGTTGGCTTTGGATTTAGTTTCCTCAACATTTGTTATAGAAATATATATGCCTCTTTTAATGAATTCAATAAAAATCTGATATCTAATGAGCATGATGACTACTAATGAAAAATATTTCAAGGTATCTGCAACAGTGATACATGAAATAATCTTTTTTTTTTTTTTTTTTTAAGAACAAGACCCATTTCTCATTTATTGAGTGTTTTAGAGTCTCTGAAAAAGACATTTAGAAGCACCAGAGCCTGCTAATGTTGCCTGGGGTTTAGGATTTATGTATAACCAATGAGACAGAGCAAGAATTCCCTTTTGGGCAATACGGTCTACTCTGCCCTGTTTATAGAGTTGTTTTTTTTTTTTTATTATTATTATTTTTTTATTATACTTTAGGTTTTAGGGTACATGTGCACAATGTGCAGGTGACAAAAAACCAAACACCGCATGTTCTCACTCATAGGTGGGAATTGAACAATGAGAACTCATGGACACAGGAAGGGGAACATCACATTCCGGGTACTGTTGTGGGGTGGGGGGTGGGGGGGGGCGGGGACAGCATTAGGAGATATACCTAATGCTAAACGACGAGCTAATGGGTGCAGGAAATCAACATGGCACATGGATATATATGAAATAATCTTTGATTTCTATTGCTTGCAAAGTCTCAGGTATAGCTAAGCTACTGCGGTGTTTTTCATATAATAAGGAAAGGCTAAAGTTCATTTGGAGGATAACATAAAAAATGAACATGTACTTTTAAAAACATCTGCTTTCCTGGAACCCCTGAATTCTCTCCATGGGCGAGTTAGAACCCCTGAATTAACTGGATCTTAGTAGTATATGAGGCCAAAATCATGGTTTCTTGTATTTGCCCATTTAAAATGAGCTTCTTTATAGTGCGTAATCCTGATCAGCCTTTTCATTCATTTAACAAATCAACCAAGTGTAAGATACCAGGCACCAGAGATACCTTATTTAACAAAATAGACAAACTGCTGTCTTCATGGAGTTTACATTTCTATAGGAATATGTCATTGGTTGTAATGCAGCCTAGATTATAATAATATAGTTTATATCTATCACCACCCCTGGAAAAGTAACTGAACTCACATATATTTCTAATGTCATTACTTGAGACAGAACTTGGAAGTTTTTTTTTCTTACAAAAGCAATGTTTATTAAAAAAATTAGAGAAGATTCATAGGCAGAAGGGAATAAAAACTCACTCATGCACTAATCAGAATTAACCACTGTGAACACCTTAGTATGTATTTCAGTCCCTTTTCTGTTCACAAATACATATGTATGCATTTAAATATGCATAATTTCTTTATAAAATTGGATTATACTATAAAAGCTTACATACATTTTTGTCAAATGTTTGTTCCAATTGTAGTGGTTGCATAATATTCAGTTGTATGAATACACCATAATTTATTCCTTTAAACATTATATTTTTTTCCTCATTATTAAGACTCGAGAGGCTGGGTGCAGTGGCTCACACCTGTAATCCCAGCACTTTGGGAGGCTGAGGTGGGAGGATTGCTCGAGGCCAGGAATTTCAGACTAGTCTGGGCAACATAGCGAGACCCTAGCTCTACAACAAAATTTAAAAAGTAGCCAAGTGTGGTGGCACACACCTGTACTCCCAGCTACTCAGGAGGCTGAGGTAAGAGGATCTCTTTAGCCCAGGAAGTAGAGGCTGCAGTGAGCCATGATTGAGCCACTGCACTCTAGCCTGGGCGACACAGACCCTGTCTTTAAAAAAAAAAATACTGGAGTAATAGATATATAATTTTGAACTGTTAAGGCATGTACATACCTGGGTGGGCTTGTAATATGAGTTGGTTGCAACAGGGAGGTAAATTAGAAGGTTAAAAATGTTTATACAGTACTGTTTTAAGTTATGGATTGCTTACATTCTATCTTATTTTACAAGTAACATAAATATTTAACTCTCACATGGGTATTTTCAGAAAATTATATGAAAATCTCACTTGAAATATGTTGCCTTTGTTATTTTTTGAGCATTCAGCTAAATCCGTTTGTTTACAGCTGGGCTCAAAATGCAGAGAACTCAAAGATATTCATTTCGGCCAGTGTTACAAGATCTCAGATGAAGGCATGATCGTCATAGCTAAGGGCTGTCTGAAATTACAAAGGATATACATGCAGGAAAACAAATTAGTAAGTACTTGTTATCATCCTCGTATTGTTCATTTTGTTCCTAACCTTCGAATTCTTTCAAGTTTATTTATAATTTTTTTCTGCCTATTTTCTTGTGATGGTTCAAATACTACTTTTAAAAGTAAAAATCCTTTTAAAGCGATGATTTCATAAATCGATCTTTTAACTGAATAGATGGTGTTTGTGTGTGGTACTTGCATGTTAAAAATCCCTCATTAGCATGTGCTAATGCATCTTTTCTAAATGTGGACAGTGAACTGATACTGGTAAATTGGAAAAATCAAATTTGTTTGCCAAACATAAGTCTATGGTTGTGTAGTTCTTTCTGATATCTCTAGAGATTATAATAATTCTAGACAGAATTTTTTTTATTGTCCAGAAAAATGTACTCTTGTAAAATAGAGCCTTTTACTTAGTATGATAAAAAATGAGATTCAATAAGTTAGAGCATATAATACGGGCAATTACATAGATTTTATATTTTAAGCAGATACATGGGTAATGCAGACACATTTAATGTATTATGCTTAAAAATCTTACAATTTTTTTGAGAGATAATTCACATAAAACACATTTCACCTCTTTAAAGTGTGCAACTCAACGGTTTTTAGTATATTTACCATGTTGTGCAGTCATTACCAATGTCTGATTTTTGAATATTTTCATTACCCCTAAAAAAATCCTGTGCCCATTAGCTATCCCTCCCCATTTTACCCTTCTTCTAGTGCCTGGCAACTGGTAATCTGCTTTCTATCTCTATGGGTTTTCCTATTCTAGATATTTTGTATAAATGGAATCACATGATACGTGGTCTTTTGTTTCTGGTGTCTCACTTAGCATGATGTTTTCAAGGCTCATTCGTGTTTATCATGTATCAGAGCTTTATTATGTTTTATGGCTGAATAATATTGCAAAGCATTTATGTTTTTATATGATAGGTACATCATATCAGTTAAAAAAAAAACTTGTCACTAGGATGCACCAGTAGGAGTTCTTAAAATTGAAAAACAGCGTACATACAGTCATAGTCCATATAACAATGTTTGGGTTAACAGTGGATAGCATATACAGTAGTGGTCCTGTAAGATTATTATACTGTATTTTTGCCTTTTCTATGTTTAGATACAGAAATACCATTGTATTACAGTTGCCTGCAGTATTCAGTACAGTGACATGCTGTTCAGCTTTGCAGCTTAGGGGCAGTAAAAGCTATACCATATGGCCCAGGGCTTTCTGTGTGCTCTAGGTTTTTGTAAGTACATTCTATGACGTTCACATAAAGACAAAATTACCTAATGACACATTTCTCATAACATTTTCCTGTCATTAAGCAATGCATGTCTGTATTTGAAAATGTTGTCAGGGTAGTCCTGAATGTGTAGTATACCGCAAACAAGACTTGCTTTTTTAGTTATATTTCAAAAATGAAGAGATCTTTTTATTGCCCCTTGGAGTTCATAACATTTAATAATTTTTATGTAATAGTCATTCTTGAGACAGTAGGATTTTGTAAAGAGAAGTTAGGTCTGTGTTAGACTGAATTTTTGAATATTGGTATCCACTCACTTGCATTGTGATCCCGGGAAAGTTACTTGAGTTCTTTACACCTCATTTGTAAATGAGGTTATTGATATCTGTCTGTTTGCTAGTTATAGTTTTGAGGATTAAATGACACCGTATCTTTAAGTTGTCTAGTATGAATTCTGACTTACAGGAGATATGTAAAACATAGTAGTTTTTATGGCATCACAACTGTATTTGTTACCTAACTTTTGGTTTTCACTTTACATCCAAAGTAAATTAAAGGATGGTGATCTTAATTTAGAAGTTTTCTATTTCTCAAGCAATAGGATATTTGTTGACTTTTATTTTTCTTGTTGAGTAAACATGAAATAGTTTTATTGGCACAACAAACAATTTTTAGCCAATGGTTTCCCAAAGAAAGCAACTGTTTATGTTTTTAAGGTTTTTGTTATGTTCACATTAGTTTTTTCCTAATATTTTAGTACATTAAAAATATGTTATATACGTAAATGCTAAGGGAATCAGTTTTATATTTTTTTTATTTAACATTTTCATTTCATTGGAAATTTGAGGTAATTTTGCTAAGTCTTAAAGGCTAATTCACTACAGTTCTACCCATTTAAGTTTATTACAAAAGGAAATTTAGAATAATTTGAACTCTTTATTGGATAATTGAGATACTGATAACTAACCTCCTGTAGGAAGTTTGTATTTTTAAAATTTATGAAATAAGGAGAAATATTTAAATACTTGCGAAGCCACAGTTTTAAGTAATTAGGATGTTTTTACTTTGACACCTATTCTTAGTAATGTAACAACAAATATTTTAAGTTAGCAACTAATACAGGTATGTACACAGAACACTATCAGAAAGAATGCCAAAAGAATTTCAACTATGCTTTGACAAATACTGATAATCAAATTATTTTGCTAATTCTCTTAATAAACTGAATATTCTCAAAAAGAGTATTATAGCTTAATTGCAGAGTCTAAAAATAATCATAGCATAGTTTTCGTATAAACTTTGCTGACTTAAAATATCAAGCTATTTTGGTAGTATTTGAGTATACATACATCTTTTCATATTATATCTTGGCCTTTAGATGGCAGCATTGTCTTTGTATATTTCTGTGACATAGCTTTTGTGTCCTTGATGTAACTATAAGAATGTAATGCCTCTATAAGTTTCTGCTGATGGTTTCTGCTGATGTTATGGTTTATTTTACATTTTTGTTCTTTATGTGACCTTAATGGGAAAATTTCTTCTTAAGTTATTTAAAATAATTGTATCTAGAATGCTACAGGATGAACTTACCATTTTACACAAAGTAGTAAGATAGTAGAACATTTTTATTTGTGGCAGTGGTTTAAGTAAGATAAACTTTAGAAAAGGGGAAGGATTCCTGTGTTTATGAGGGAGAAGTTTTTTTCATGTGGAAAGTGAGAACAATGATTTGCCTTAAATGAGTTATAGTGAAGCAGAGAACTGAGGACTTAGATGTAGAATTTTTTTTTTCTTTTTTTTTTTTCTTTTTGAGATGGAGTTTTGCTCTGTAGCCCAGGCTGGAGTGCAATGGCGCGATCTCAGCTCACTGCAACTTCCACTTCCCAGGTTCAAGCAATTCTCCTGCCTCAGCCTCATGAGTAGCTAGGATTACAGGTGCAAGCCACCATGCTCAGCTAATTTTTTTTGTATTTTTAGTAGAGATGGAGTTTCACCATGTTGGTCAGGCTGGTCTCAAACTCCTGACCTCATGATCCGCCCACCTTGGCCTCCCAAAGTGCTGGGATTACAGGTGTGAGCCACCGTGCCCGGCCTTAGATGTAGAATTTTCCCAAAAGAGAATTCTTTGAGTTCTGTTTCAGTTATTACTTTTGAGTGAGACAAGTGTCATGTACCTACATAGGTATAGTTTGCATTTGCTTAAAACTCTTGTGTCGACTGTACAAATAGATTTGAGGAGTACAACTGTAGTGAGGGTCTAGCATATTGTATGTGTCTGTCTCTTCTAGTGATAGGTTTTATATCACTTCTGTATAGTGCATGCCACAAAGCTATTTTTAAGTCATACTTAGTTTGAGCATATAGTTATTAATTATCTAGAAACCTCAGTTAAGTATATTTCCTCTGCTTCTTTAATTTCCCTGTACCAGATTCTGCATCTCTACTTTTTGGACAGAGAACCTCTTTGGGTGGCTTTTTATTCCATTGTAAAACGATGAGGTCAGATAGATTACCTGCCATTTGTTATATAGACCAGTGTTTTAAAATACTGGAATTTTATGAGTTATTCCAAAAATAGCTTCTGTGCTATGTCCTATGTCAGAGCATTTTTGATGTAGATCTGTATGTGTTATGTGTGTGTTTGGTCTATTTTTTACGTTTTCTACTCTGAATAATTAGGCTGTAACCTATTATAGATTACCCAATTGTCCAGAAAATAGTAACACTATGAATAGATTTCAGCAAGTTATAGGGAAATGATTAAAGTTTCCTAATTGAAAGTTGATTTCCTGGAAGTTAATTGTGACTGTATACTTTTCAATCTCTTAGTTGATATTTTACTAGTTTTATAATTCTGTGACTTCTCTTAGAGTCCTTTGGCTGCTGCTGTAACAATCTTGTTTTAAATTTCATCCTTTGGAGGCTTACATGAATGATGCAGGATCGAATTCACCTCTCCAGGCTTTCCCCCTCGACCCCCTAGGCTGAAAGCATTTTAAGGGGAGATGGAGGCAAACGCCATTTTTGAGTTGCCCTGAACTCAGTTAAAACCTTGATCCTGCTGTTTCTTACTCATGTGACTTGCTTTAGTTATCTTAATTTTTGCACTTTGTTTTCCTTCCTTGCAGAAAGGATAGAATACTACTTCGTAAATGTTCTTAAGAGATTAGACCAAGTGAGATTAAGAGGTGAAGCACCAAATGAGTTTCATTGCCACAAAACACAAGAAGGCTTCAATAAAGGTTTTTTTCCTCTCCTATCAGGAGAGGATAGTGAAGCCTATTATTTGCTTTCTGCAGTTTACTAATTTGAATTGGGTTGTATCAATGTCTAGTATCACCTAGTCTGATTTTACCTGTTAGCCACTGACAGTTTAATTTTTTTTTCTCTTTGCTGTGATTTGAGGCTGTTGTAGCAGTTAGGTGAAAAAATTGGTAGCCATGTTGATAATCAGCTAGAGTAGTATATAAGATAAACATTTGTGTCAGAGTTTAAATAGCAGTAGTTAATTCAGCATTATGTGAAAGCTTCCATTTCCTGACTCTTACTGTTCACCATAGAGTTAATAAATTAATGGGTTTATATATGAGTTAATATATTAAGGAGATTTGTTGTCCGCACCCCTAGTTCCCCTCCTATACTCTTGATGTCTTGTTTCTCAAATACTCCTGGTGAAGTGAGTTTAATTGTAATACCAGACATAAATAACTTACATTTTTGAGGGATTTCGTACAAAAGGGTTAAGTACTCATTTTAGCCTCCAAAATCATCCAGAGTACATACTCGCCTTCAGTGTTCTTTCCCCTCTTAATGGATGGGGCATTTACTTAAACCCAGAATGGTAGTTTCCAGTGAACAGTAATATTTGAATGTGGCGTTCTAAAGAGGTGACCTAAAGGTATTGAACCTCATCTTATTGTTGTCTTTGTCCATTTGGGTTGCTGTACCAAAATACTATAAACTGGATAACTTACAAACAACAGATATGTGTTTGTCACAGATCTGGAGGCTGACAAGTCCAAGATTAAGGCACTGACAGGTTTGGTGTTTGGTGAGGGCTTGCTTTCTAGTTTATAGACACCTTCTCCGTGTGTCCTCACATGGTAGAAAGGCAAGCAAGCTCCCTGTGGTCTATTTTATAAAGGTACTAATCCCATTTATTAGGGCTCTGCCCTCATGATTTAATCACTCCCCAAAGATCCCACTTCCTAATACTATCATCTTGGAGGTTAGGATTTCAACATATGGGTTTTAGGGGTACACAAACCTTCAGACTGTAGCAACTACATCTCAGGATTTTGCTGTCATTTGTTGGTAATAGAAAATATTTAATACATGTTATCTTTTATTGTGTATTTTTAATATACTAGGTACTATGCTGTTTTATATAATTAATCCTCATAACTTCCATGTGAGGTAGCTATTTTTATCCAATTTTACCAGTGAGGTAATTGAGGCATAAGGAAGTTAACAACAGGTAGGTGTCAAAGTCAAAATTCTAACCCAGATCTGTTAAGATTCCCAAACTTTTCTTCTCTAGCCCTTTAGATTGCATGGATACGTTACCTGTACTGCTAATCTACACACCTTTGAACCAAGTAGCAACTTCCAAAAGACATTATCTCCCTTTAAAACACTTATGGACCAGTGCTGTGAGACTTCAAAGGAAGAAGTTAATTATTAGCATGAGTAGAAAATCGTTTTTAGGATGATAATTGATTTCAGGAGAAGCTGCAAGTACCAGCAGAAGTGTATTTAAAAATTTTTCTAGGAAAATTCCTGAAATTATCAAAGAGGAAAGCTAGTATTTAGTGTTAATCTTAATCCTATTTGAATATGAATATAATTAATAAAAGAATTGCGGTATTTTATACAAAGTTTCTCTGTATTACAAACACAGTGTTTTATATTTTTGTGATATTTAAATTCAGAAGCTAGTACCATTTGATTTTTGTCAAGAAGGTTTAATGGCAATTTTAATGAATTCATGAACTGATAACTCTGTACTCTGTTCCTTAACACTTGTTTCAGATGTTCGTTCAGTCCCATTAACATTTGAACAGTTACTATGTGCCAGGCACTGTGAGAGGTGTTGAAGAATTAAACAAGAGTTATACTGCCAAAGAGAGAAGATCCTGGTCTCATGATAGTGCTATAGAAACACCAGTTGCAAAAATAATTATTCTTATGTGAGGGATAAGGAAGGAATCTGAAAATCCTATAAATAGTAAGTGACGTTTGAACTGAGTTTTGAATTACATATAGTGATGTGATGAATATGCAAGCAGACATATTTTAGGGTAAGGTAATTGCAGTAATGGAAAAGAACATTAACAAAGATAAAACATCAGAAAAATATGGGGAATGCTTAATAAGTGGTCAGTGTTAACAGTGCCACTAGGTACTAGGTAGTAGGGAGGTATTCATATTTGGTCTGGAAAAGAAAGAAGGGACCAGGTTGTTAAATTTTTTTCAGTGTCATGCTGTGAAATTTGAAAGTCTCTAGGTAATAAGAACTATAGCATGAGATTTTAGCAGTGTGAAATGTGATCAGATTTTAATTCTTGTTTTATTTTTCTATTTTGAGAAATTAAGAAAAATATAGAATACAAAAAGGAGTAATAACAGCTATATGCCTATCACCCATAAATTGACAGTTGTTAACATTTTATTAAATTTGCTGCTGCTGCTTGAATTAATAAAGCAAATAAACTTCAAGTCTCTGTTGTCTTACATTCGTACTATTGTCCCACTGTTCCCTTCCTGAGCAACTGCTATGATGATCTAAAATGCTTTAAAAAATATTTTAATATGTATGTAGATACCCATGACATGGTATTATTTAGTTTGTGGTCACATGTAATTTATATCTAGTGACATATGGTTAAATATCTGGTCTCACAAAGTATATATGAGTCTACAATTTGCATGTTTACTTTTATTTTTGAGATCTAGCCATAATTAATATAATTCATTCTTTTTCATTGTTAGTATTCTATTATATGTATAAATTTCTGGGTTATTCATTCCCTATTGAAGGACACTTACATTGCTTCTACTGTTTTACTATCAGAGGCAGTATTGCAATAAAATTATTGTATAAATCTCTTGTGCTCATCTTCAAGAGTTTCTCTAGGGCATATACTAGAAGTATATATAATATGGTACTAAGATATGTACATTTTCAAATTTTTCTATATCATGTCAAATCACTCTCTACTGGTAATTGAAATCATGATTTAGAGATGTATCTTGCTGATGGAGTGTCAACTCTTTTGAGGGCCGGGAGTATGTACTCATCTTTTTATTCATCCCTCCTAGTGTTGGAATATAATAGACATTCAATAAATGTTGGGTTAGAGACAGATGGGTTACTACTGCATTGAGCATGCTTTAAAACATGTATCACTTCAAATATTTTGGTGACGTATTTTATTAAATAAAAGCTTAAAATAGCTTAAAGAGTCAAATGCTTTTCACTTCTAAAGTAAGTAAATTGTTTTGACCTAGTTAGCACATTAATGGTGCCATTCTTTGTGTATCAAATTTATCCAGCCAAAGTCGCTAATGTACTCAAGGGGTATTTTTTGGGATAATTGTCTTTAACAACATGCAGTTCTGATCAACTAGAATGTAATTCTTGTCAGAATTATGTTGACTTGTACATTCTTACTGTTAATAAAATCAGTTTTATTTTGTTAAAGTGGTATTTGAAAGATCCAACTTAATTTAAAACAAGTTTTTGTTTTTTTTTTAAGTAGAGACAGGGTCTCACTATATTGCCCAGGCTGGTCTCAAACTCCTGGGCTCAAGTGATTCTCCTGCCTTGGCCTCCCGAATTGCTGGGATTGTAGGCATCAGCCACCATGCATGGCCTAAAACAAGTTTTTTTGACAGTATAATTTCAATCTGAAGAATAAATACATTTTTACTCATTCTAAATTCTTTGCTAGATCGTATCCTCTTATTCTCTTTTTAGTCTATTGGTATCTTTCTCTTAAGGTTTTTTTTTTTTTTTTTATCACATAGCTTGGCAGGAACATAAGTGGATTATATTCTATCATTTGAAGGCATAGAAGGCAATAAAGAATGAATGTGTATTTTTTCTTTCCCTGTGTGCCAGTGTCATATGGAAGACAGGCAGTGACTTGGATGATATCCAAACAATTTTTCTTTGGAATGCATTATTTTTTACCCAGCAGATTTACCTGCTTAATTATATTAGTTTAGTAATATTAAAATTAGTTCACAAACTCTGGAGACTCATCGGCTGATGATAGGAGATGACCAAATGCAAACAGGATCTCAGGAGGAAGCTAGCTTAGTATTAAAAACTGTGATAAAGATATCCCAGTGTGGATAAATGCAGAATTTGTTATGGTTAAAAATAGGAAATTCCAAATAGTATTTAAGTATTCTTTAAAAATATATTTTTTTTTTTCTGGATCAAATTTTAGAGTGCTTCTTTTGGATTTAAAATTTATAGTTGGTAGATTATTTTTGGTGTAATTCTTTGGCTAGTGCTTTTTTCCCCACATACGTGGTCTGTAGTTTAAGTCCTGTTTTTTTTTAATAAAAATCTAATTTTTATTTGCTTTCTTTTTTGACTACCTGTTAAAATCAGAGATTTGAAGCAAAACAAATTATCTCTAAGATACAAGTGTGGAAGTGCAGTCTTGGGCTTTGTGCTCAAGTGTTGGCAACGGGAGATAGTGGGTTGAGATAAAGACTTGAGTTATTAGGCTTAGCAAATAGAAATTTTATAAGACTAGATGGCAGTGGCATGCTAGTAGTACATTAAGCCTATCATCTATGAGGATATGTTCCTGAACTACCTTTCTAGCCTGTCAGTCAACAAATGAAATGTATTATTGGATCTAGGAAGAAGTTTTGGCTTATGTTTTTATCCACAGTAATGAGGTTCTAGGGTTTTAGGATATCCAAGACTTAATCCCAGTTATTTCAGTGACTAAGCTTAAAGGAAGGAGAATTGGAGAATTAGCTTTTTTTCTTTCTTTCTTTTTTAAATAAAGATTTGCCTTTCTTTTTTAAATTTTTTTTTTTAAATTTTTTTTTTTGAGACGGAGTCTCGCTCTGTCGCCCAGGCTGGAGTGCAGTGGCGCAATCTTGGCTCACTGCAAGCTCCGCCTCCCGGGTTGACGCCATTCTCCTGCCTCAGCCTCTCTGAGTAGCTGGGACTACAGGAGCCCGCCACCACGTCCGGCTAATTTTTTTTGTATTTTTAGTAGGGACGGGGTTTCACCATGGTCTCGATCTCCTGACCTCGTGATCCGCCCGCCTCGGCCTCCCAAAATGCTGGGATTACAAGCGTGAGCCACCGCGCCCGGCCCCTTGAAATTATTTACAAAGGTTTGAACATAAAGTTACCTGATAGGCAGTAGAAGGATGAATAGTCATGTGAGTTTTGGGATGGATTCTTTTTGTTGTTGTTGTTGACTATATCATCTAGATTTTACTAGCCAAGAAATTTAAAAGCCAGATAAGTCCATACTGTTTCGATACTTACTTTTTTTTTCCCAACCCTTCTTCTGTTGCATCTTAGTTGTAGCCACATCTAGGTTGCAGACTATATCAGTATAGTAGTTTTCTTTAGTGGCTGCCATATTTCATTATTTTTGGTTTCTAAAGTATGATAGTAGAAGTACTCAAGTTACTTGAGGAGAGTTTGGGGGTAAAAAATTTGTAGTGTCTGTTACCAGATCTTTATTGGCTATTTTCGATTGGAGCATAAAATCTAGATGGTTATTATTCACTTTAATAAGACATATAAATAAATATATTGAGACTCTGTAATACAAAGAAAAGTGGTTGTAAATCCGAGTCCTTCTTATTGAACTACAGTTGGGTGATTTTCTTTTATTTTCGTTTTTACTGTATATCTTTGAGAATCTAAAGAAGAAGGCATATATTTATATTCGTTACTGTTTAAATGTCCAAGTGAATGCCTAGAGGTTATAAAATTATTTGCATCATGTTCTGCTAGCTTTTCATTCTAACTCCTCTGAGAACATGATAAAATTTCTATATCTTTTTAGTAGGTTAATATTTATTCTAAGTATTTGAAGATAATTTTGTAGCTTGCTATTTCATACATTTTAAATTGTTGCAGGACACAATTTAAAATATACACATATACTCTTATTCTATTACTATACTGATAAATCCCTGTTTATCATATATAATTGTAAGCAGTTTCATCATGTAATCTAGTATACATTCTATAGTTTTTCATTGTTTTAAGCTTTTTTGTGTGAAGAATTTAATGGAATAAAGTGTGAAAGGTTAAAGATACATTGTATATATTCCACTGAATTCACTCATGATGTTTCTAAAGGTCGACTCTTACTAATCATATCTACAGTCCAGGAGTGCTCTTTCCAAAATACTGTTTTTATCATTTCAGAAATATGTAGTGGCTCATTTCAAAGATTTCTTCAGTTACTAGTTTCTGTCTTATTACCTTTTTTTTTTTACTTCCTGTACTTGTCCATTTATCATTCATTTCTTCTTCTTTCTTCCAGAATGTGTTCATTACTATCTTCAAGCTCAGCTGAATATTACTTTTCGCAAAGACTCTTTGAGAATTACCTCACATTTTTCACTTTCCTATATTCTGTCAGCTTCTTGTATTTAGTTAGTTCTTACTAATCCATTGAAAATTTGTTGTAGGTTTGAGAGTTTTAGTTCGGTAATGTCTCCCAATGTAACTCCTTAGAATAAGAATGAGATTGTTTGCATACAGGTTAAAGAAACCTGTATATTCTTCAGTGTTTTGATTAAATGGATAGTTGTTAGAACTTCTTAAAAATAAAATTTTTTTAAGTGTATGAATTGTAAATTTTCTGAAAGGAACTGCCAGTGAAGATGAACCATTTATATACTTAAGTCCTTTTGGTTTAGTTCTGGGAAAATTCTTTTTTTTTTTTTTTTTTTTTTTGAGATGAAGTCTCACTCTGTCGCCCAGGCTGGAGTGCAGTGACACTATCTTGGCTCATGGCAACCTTTGCCTCCCAGGTTCAAGTGATTGTCCTGCCTCAGCCTCCCGAGTAGCTGGGACTACAGGCGTGCACCACCACACCTAGCTAATTTTTGTATTTTTAGTAGAGACGGGGTTTCACCATGTTGGCCAGGATGGTCTTGATCTCTTGACCTTGTGATCCACCTGCCTCGGCCTCCCAGAGTGCTGGGATTACAGGCGTGAGCCACCATGCCCGGCCAAAAATTCTTTTTGAGATAAGGAACAAAGAGTTTCTTTTAAAATCACATTTTAAATGAGACACATGTCAGTAACTTTAAACATAACCATTTATACTTTAATATGTACATAAAAGTATAGCCTTTAGGATGTAAAATTCAATTTTTATTTACTGAATTGGTGAAATATAATTTATTCTATAACAATATCAAGTGATTCTTCATTAACATTCATACAAGAAGAATGGCAATGATAGTTTGAAGAGGTGAAATCCCAAATAAGTGTGTTGTTTTTAAGAATTAGGTAGATTTTAGGAAATGATTTCTTAAAAGCGGATTTTGAAACTTAATGTCTTTAAACATTTTTATTTACTGAATTATTTTTATTATTTTATTACAAATTACCTATTATATATTTTATTACAGATTACCTATTATATATTTTCATTCACATGGTTGCACATCTCATTGAAGATATTTGGTTTGTTTCAGTATTTCATCCTTCTGTTTCAGGCAACGCTAACAAAAATCTCTCAAGACTGCTAAGAAGTGTGGTCTCTTTTCTTTTGTCATACTTTAATTACTTGATTCTTGAAAAGATGAAAGTTAACTAGTTGCTTCTCTGGTTGAGTTTGTTCAGAAGAGCTTGACTTTATTGTTGCAATTAGAGGTAGATATTAAATATAATATTTGATAGATATTTGCTGCTTGGTACCAATAAAATGTGTCAGGCAGATCTGGCATTAAATTTAGTTCAGAATACTGGCATTGCATGCTTTGAGAGTAATATACCATGCAGAAGTTACACTGGCAAGTGTTTTTTAAAAAATGCTTTATATAAAATTTTTAGTTTTTAATTTCATAAATTCTTCCCATATATATATTTTTTAATATGTTCTAACAATTTTGTAGAATAAAAAACGGGAAAAGAATGTCCAAGAATAAGGATAGATATTTTGTTACAGCAATGCAGTTTGTTTTTTCATTTTCTTGGAGGATTAAGTGACATTTGGGCAACTTGAGAGGGAAAAAATTGGGCAAGTGTTGGTTCTGCCAAACTATTGTTTATCCTTGGATTAAATTGTGTTTCTTTTCCCCTCTAGAAGTAATATCTTTTTCTGGTATACCCCTCTGGTTTTCTGCTATAAAGTTAGTCCAAGTGTATAAGAATATATTAAAATATATTTAAAACAATTACATTTTTCTAATATACTTTATATTATCATGTTTTTAGATTACAGTCAAAAACAGTGTTTTTTTAGAATATAATTATGCTAATTCCTGATCAACATAATAATAGGAGGAATTTCACATCTGATCTTCAATCGTGGTAAATCATTTTCAGTCTAGTGTGTGCATTTGCCTAGTGTCACAGGTTAATTCTTTAGACATGGGTACCTCCCCCCTTTCTGTTAAGGCATACCTGATCTCAGCTGTTGCAGAAATGAACTTCCAGTTATTGGAATCAACTTGTAATCACCTTAGTGCTTACCCTCCATCTCTGAGCTTCTATATTAGTACATGTCTAAGGTTATTTGTTGTTATGCATTATAATGCTATATTTACATTAAATTTGCTTGTAACATAATCATGCAGTTTCCTCTTCTGGTCCTACTTTTCAAAATTTAAAAAAAACTCTATTTTTTTTTTTTTTTTAAAGACACTGTCTTAACCTTAAAAGTCATGCTATCCTCTAAGCCTGCTTTTTGGCAAATCTCTTTATTGCATGCCTGATAATGAGCCATATATTGTTGTGTCTGTGTGTTTTTATATTCAAGAACTCAAAATGTTTTAATGATAGTGGAAAAATTATGAGTAAAATGATATCAAAATATTTGATCTGATTTTTCTAATTTCTAACATTTAAAAACTAGTACTATCAATGCCTTAAGAAAAAGGTTGTATATATTCACCACATTATTTAAACAAGACTAGTGGAATTTATTTTCCATTTTACCTTATTCTCACACTGATAGTGTAGAATTTGTAATTTAACAATTGAAATGATTACTTCTTGTGAATATGTACGTTGTTTTAGGGGACTTTTCCATTTTTAGACAGTGAATGGCAGTACCCACTAAGTAGTGGTCCGCATAAAACTTCGGTGGTTTCATTTACTATTAACGTGCTCTTTGACAGCTGGCCTTTACTAATCTCACACCATGGGTTTGAAATTTTTTCCTTAAAGCTTTATAGTTGAATTACAATATATTGTGTCCTTTGTTTTCTCCTGGAAAAGGATTTTAAACAAACTTTCTATTGCACTTGTTGAATATGTATTTTATAGTAACCACCATAAAGTTTGCAGCATTTAAGAAGATGAAGAAGCAAAGATAAAAGATACACATTCAAGAAGGCTTGGTTTCACAGTTGGTCATAATCCTTTCTGCTGTCATTGGTACCCTAACTCTCTACCTACCAGAACAAAAGAAACTGAATTGAAAATTGTGGGAGCTGGGGAACGTTCTGTTGGCAGCACATCGCATGGCCCATAGGCGTTGTCAGGTCTCAGTTTGATGCCCTTTATTCTTTCTGACAGATGTGAGGTAGGGTCTATGAGGGGGAAGTCATTACTAGAGAGAGGGCAGTGTCAGATCAAAAGTAACCAGTGATCAAACAAGGTAAAGGGCTGTGGAAAATAGGCTCTCTTTCTGGCCTCAACACCTGCCTGATCACTGAAGGGAATAGTCCTTATGTGTCAGGGCAAGTTGATTTTCTTTGATGTACAGTGAATTAGAAGTCAGAGTGGAAGCTTAACTGGAGCACAGAGATTTTCATTTCCTAGTTCTTGGGCAATTTAGGTGTTTATTTATTTTTTTTTTTTACCTTAATTACCTAGAAGTTCTGTTGAATAAAATATTAAAATGTACTCATTCTGACTTTGTTATCACTATATATTTGGAAATGCTACTAATAAGCAATTTCCAATAGCACTGTAGGTCAGGCCTTACAAGTCATCAAACTACATTTCTCAAGCTTCTAATTGTAACTTCAATTAGATCATTTGTAAAATATAATGGTGGATATAAAGTGCATAGTACTGAGCTTGGCACATAGCAGGTCTCCTTATGGTAAAATTTGGGAAGTTACCTCACTAAGTAATTTTGAATAAATTTGAATTAACTCTTCACATAAATACTTACTACTATGTTTTCTTTTAAGGTAACCCTTTCTAATCAAGTCAATCGAAAGAAAATTTAAAGAGACAATCTCATTGGGGTTTTTGTGTATATGGTTCTTTTTCCCTGCCCTTTCATCTTTAGAGTATGTGACTGAAGTCCAGAAGGATGATATTTTTGTCTTTTGTTAGCTTCCTGTGTTGATAAATTGACAATTGACAGTTTCTAAAAACTTCAGTTATATTGTTTTCCTTTACATTAAGAGCAAATATTTGACCACTACTAGATTTCAGTGTCTGAACCTTTGATATTTGAAATACTGTCACATTTTATTCAGGTTCATAAATAGTTAACAGTCATTTTGTCCTCAGAACTCTGGATGTAAGAGTTTATTTGAAATTACTTATTTTCTAGTCAGAGGAATAAAGAATCTTAGTACTTAAGCATTTTAAAAGTGATTTTTTAGTCTAGTAATTTGTCTGTCCATCTTTGCATGAAGTCTCATGTTTGGTTTTGATACTTTCAGGTAACCTTACATCATCTTCCTTTATACATTTAGAAATGTAAATATAAAACAATATATATTATGTTGCATTGTCTTCACATTAGTATTTGTCTCATGGACTACTGTTAGCTATAAATATATTTTGTGCTTGGGAGATTTCAGAATAATATGTTGAATATATATATATGTACTGATATTTCTGGTTTGACTTAAGCAAAATTTGCTTATAAATTATTGTATGTTTTGCTTCGGCTTTCGTTTTAAGGTAGTTTGATTTAGAACTTCTTATGTAAGATTTTGTATCTATTTTTGAAGCTTTTTGAAAATTACAAGATCTTAATACAGATTCATTTCATAATCTTTAACTGTAGACTCTTTTTTTTTTTTTTTTTTTTTTTTTGCTTTTGCTTTTGATTGTTAACATGTTTGCCCTGGCCACACGGCTCACACCTGTAATCCCAGCACTTTGGGAGGCCGAGGCGGTGGATCACTTGAGGTCAGGAGTTCGAAACTAGCCTGGTCAAACATGGCGAAACTCCTTCTCTACTAAAAATACAAGAATTAGCTGGACATGATGGTGCACAACCATAATCCCAGGTACTCGGGAAGCTGAGGCAGGAAGATTGCTTGAACCCAGAAAGTGGAGGTTGCAGTGAGCTGAGATCATGCCACTGCACTCTAGCCTGGGTGACAGAGCGAGACTCTGTCTCAGAAAAACCCAACAACAACAACAAAAAACAAAAGGTTTGTCTTGAACTACCTCTGACAGACAGTAACTTGAAACCAATATGATAGTATTACTCTGATTTAGGGAGAAGAATGATTTTGCTTTTGGTTTTCTGAGGTAATTCCTATAATCCTTCTTTTAATCTGAATATTTGTTTAAAAAGATTGGAGTTTGTTGATGTTTTAATATTAATGTTAGGAGGAAACATAAAAAGTGAATTTCTGTAAGTAAATGTAAATTATTTTTTTCAAAATGGACCTTGGCAACATAGAATTTTACTAGTTATAATCGTTGGTTCATGATATACTGTGGTAATTGGTCCAGGCATAATCTTATTTCATTATAAAAGTTAATTTATCGAAAAGCTTTTAAACATTTACTCAGGAACACTCCATCCATACTATTAATTAGAATATTATCAATAACTTTCATCTACCTATGCATTCCTCCCTTCTCTCATCTTGACTCCCCTTCAGAGGTAATCAGAATTAACTACCATCCTGAATTTTATGTTTATCGTTCTTTCCATTTAGTTACATTTATACGTATGTCTGGTCAATACATTATTTCGTTTTTACTAGTTTTTAATAAGTTTGTAAGGAGGTCATTGATGAACTGGTTGATACTATTAGATTCTAACTTTTAAGATATTCTCTACTATATTTTCACATCAAATTATTTCAGACTTCCATCTTTATTATAGAGTAACTTTTTGGAAAATGCTTCTTTTTCCTTTTTCCTTAATTTTTATATCTACTTGTGTTTCTCCTGTACGGTTTATTTCCAGAAAGAACTGCCTCAATTTCTTTTTGGAAAGAGACAAGATATACCTAAATATAAACAGAAGTTCTTACATAAGTATATTTTAACTTTAAAATACCTTCTTGTTTGCATGGGCAATTGTGGTATAATGAAAAGCACCTTGGAGCTTGAATTGGGAAGATCAAAGGATAGATAATTACCTCTGTCTCTTAGTTGAGTGACCCTTAGCAAGTGACTCTGAGGTGGTTTTCTCATTTATGGCATAAGAATAACATTATTACTTTAGAATTAAGTCAGGTATATGTAAAAGTGTTAGTCACATGTTAAATGATTAGTTAGAGTATCTTTTCAGTCAGTTACTTGTCAAAACTCTTGATAGATATTGAAAGCTATTCATAATTTAAAAGTATATACTTGGGATGATTTTACAATATATTGAGATATATAAGAAAGAGGCCCAAATAATCCTTGTTCTCATAAAAAAGTGCATATTATAAAATTCTAATAGTATAGAAAAGTAGAAAATAAAAACTGAAAGCCTCCTGCTAATTCCTCTGGTGATTATTTTCAGAAAACTTTTAATACACATACCAACATGCGTGTATCTGTGCCTATTTTCAAAAATTACATTGCGTTTTCTCTTTTACAACACTTCATTATTGATGGGTACTATGGCCCTTTTCATTTTTTCCCATCACAAACAATAGCCATAAATTTCGATGGTTTTCTGTCAGAAGAATGTATTTTCATATTCTCCTGCCCTTTTTTTGTTATCATGTTGATAATTTTGATGAAACCAAGAGGCACGTCTTGCTACATACTTCTCTTCATCTGCATTCCTAGTGTTTTTGTTTTTTCTTTTAAATAATGTCCATGTCTGCTGCTGTCATTCTCTGAGACCACCAAATAGTTTAATACCTGGAGTCAGAGATAAGAATAAACAGGCTTAAGATACTTTAAAAAATGTTCGATACTATATACTCGATCATATCATTAGTGAGCATATTTTTCTTTTGGGAAGTAACTAATGCTTTCCTTAAGGCCAGGCCAGACAAAGGGACACACAGTGACAAACTTCTTGGTGCCTATCCTCATCAAGTGGTTTGTGGGAAGATAGTTTTTGTGTCAGACAGATACAGATTCCAACACCAATATTAACCATTTTACAAATTGCAGGTTCCTTCTTAAGCATTTAAGCTCCTTGGATCTTGATTTTTTAAATGTATAGATTGGAGATGATACAATCTATTTTGTTGAGAAGATCAAATGAACTCAGTATATGTAAACTGTCCAACAAAGCATCTTGGGAAATACTTGTTCACAAATGTTAGCTTCCCTCTTGTTAAGTTCCCAACTGCCGTTTTTCTTCTCTCTTCTTCATGACCAAAGGAAACCTGGAATTATTGCCAGAGCTTTGTTGGTAGTGAATGCTGTCCTTACTGAGAGCTTAGCAAGGGGGAAAAGTAACCAATGGTTGCTTTCTCTATTTGAGGTTCAGTTAGCCTTTCATCTTGGGAATTTCTGGAAGAGTCATATTTAACCTTAGTGTTTGCTTGTTGTTTTCAAAATTCTGCCTACACTTGTTACATCTTTTATATTTTTTACTCCTAGTAACATATCCACAGTGGGTGTTCCAGTCCATTCATTTTTTTTGCTTTGGTGTCTATCATTTTCTTTGCCATGAATCTTCATTCTTTGCAGTTAAATCATCTTGCTATTAAATGGCAAATATTGAAATCATTAAATATGAACTACATAGTATAATCTGTAATTTTCTTATTGCAGAAAACTCAAGTCAGTTTGCTTAAACAATAAGAAGGTTACTGGCTTATAACTGAACTGTGCTGGGGTATAGTTCAGGCTTTAGGGTTGAGTTAATTCAGTGTCTCCACCATGCATTTAGGGAGCTAGTTCTTTTTGACTTTTGGCTTAGCTTTCTCTTATGTCAACCTTCGTCTAAGTCTGGATTTACTTCTGGATCAAAGATTGTTGACAACAATTCCTAAGTGAATATTGTATGTGTATCGTAGTTTATTGCTTTTTTATTGCTAAATAGCATTCCATTGTAAGGACATAAAACAATTTGCCCATCCATTTACCTGTTAATGGACATTTCAGTTGTTTCCAGTTTTTAACTATTTCATATAAAGCTGCTGTGAACATACATGAACCAGTCTTTGAATGGACAAAAGCTTTCATTTCTCTTGAATAAATTTTAAGGAATGAGTTGGCTGAGTTGTTTGGGAAGTGTATGTTTAACTTGAACTTTGTGAGAAACTATGAGTTTTGCAGGTGGTTGTGCCATTTTTTATTCCTGCTAGCAATGTTTGAGAACTCCATTTGGGCTACTATGTCGCTACCAACAGGTGGTGTAATTTTTAGATTTTTAAATTTTAGCCATTCTGGTGAGTGTGTAGTGGTACCTTATTGTGGTTTTGACTCTCAGTGAGTGTATGGTGGTACCTTATTTGGTTAGCCCTGTGTCTAATGATG
Source organism: Hylobates moloch (assembly GCF_009828535.3). Taxonomy (NCBI): domain Eukaryota; kingdom Metazoa; phylum Chordata; class Mammalia; order Primates; family Hylobatidae; genus Hylobates; species Hylobates moloch. The sequence goes on from NW_026652281.1 coordinate 40,323,425, forward strand.
TTGAGTACCTTTTAACATATGTATTAGGCTTTCTTATCTCTTCTTTTTTAAAGTGTCTGTTCAAATCTTTTTTTTTTTTTTTTTGAGACAGAGTCTCGCTGTGTCACTCTGTCACCCAGGCTGGAGTGCAGTGCCATGATCTTGGCTCACTACAACCTCCACCTCCCGAGTTTAAGTGATTCTCCTGCCTCAGCCTCCTGAGTAGCTGGGATTACAGGCATGCACCACCATGCCCAGCTCATTTTTTTTTTAATTTTTATTTTTAGGAGAGACGATGTTTCACCATATTGGCCAGGATGGTCTTGAACTTCTTGCCTCAAGTCATCTGCCCACCTCGCCCTCCCAAAGTGCTGTGATTGCAGATGTGAGCCACTGTGCCCAGCCACATCTTTTGCCTATTTTTTTTTAATTGGTTGTCTTATCAGGTTATAAGAGTTCTATATTTTTGTGTTCTATATGCCACTGTGCCCAGCCACATCTTCTGCCTATTTTTTTTTAATTGGTTGTCTTCTTATCAGGTTATAAGAGTTCTATATTTTTGTGTTCTATATGCATTGTGATTACTTTTTCTATGTGTGTATCTTTTTGTTTTAATAGTGTCTTTTGAAGAGAGCAAGGTTTTAACTTTGATGAAGCTCAATTTATTAATGGTAAGGGCTTTTGGGTCTTGTCTAAAATCTTCTGATAGTATCAGTTGTTTTTCTCCGTTACTGTTTATCATGTTCCACCCCTAAAGTGTAAACTCAGTGGAAATGGGGAGATTATCTTCCTTGTTCCTTGCTATGTCCTCTGTCTAGAAGAATGTTGGGCACATGGTAGTTGCTCAAAAGCAATTTTTGAATGAGTAGATTCTTTTGGTTTTGTAGGCTAGAAAATGTTAGCTGTTGCTTATGTCTTGTTCACTTCTATCCCCTGTATTTCACCTGTCATTATTACTGTCTTGTTTCCTTAGGTTGATTCCTTGCTTTTCTATTTCTACTTCTGACTCTTTAATCGTAACCCTTTTATGTTTTTGTGAACTGCAATAGCATCTCCTTAGGCTTGTCAGATGCCACCCCTTCTTCTAGGTGTACCTATAATCCAATTCCAGACAAATAGGGTATTTACTGTTTTTCAGTAATATTGCTTTCCTGCTTAAGAACTGATTTAAGCTCTGTTATAGATGGTGAGGTGGGACCTGCCATGTTAATATTTCTTTTTCCCTTTCTTCTTATTTTTTACAGTTTCTACCTATTATACTTTTTCCTGAAAACGTATCCCTTTTTCTCTTGCTTAAATAAATCCCACTTATTTTTCAAGTTTTCCGTTTATTCTTAAGATCAAATTTTTGCCTAACTTACCTAGCTGAATATTTCAGATAGTATATTTTTGTGCCCTTAGAATTGTTTCCTCCTTGAGATAAGAATTCATGCATTCTACTTATTTGGTAAAGTTTTGAATACAAAGATAATACTTCTTGGTTGATCACTCTTTTCTTCCTTGACTGAATTTGTTGGCGTTACACGGCAAGTTTGTGCCTTTCTATCAGTTTTTTATCTCTTAAATAAAAAAATAATTGTGGTAAAATATATATAACATAAAATTTACCATCTTACCCATTTTTAAGTATTCAGTTCAGTGATGGTAAGTACATTCACATTTTTGTGTATCCAGTCTCCAAAAGTCTCGTTATCTTGCAAAACTGAACTTTATACCCATTAAACAACAGTACACTGCTTTTCCTCCAGCTCCTGAAAACCACCATTCTACTTTGTGTCTTTGTGTCTTTGACTCCTCTAGGTACCTACTTTCTGCCTCTCTGACTTTGATTCCTCTAGGTACCTCTTCTAGGTACCTTAATTTCTTTTTCAGATTTTTCATTATAAGCACACAGCATTGCCTTTTCATGACTGGCTTACTTCGTTTAGCTTAATGCCCTCAAGATTCATCTATGTTGTAGCATGTGTTAGAATTTTCCTCCTCCTAAAGACTGAGTAATATTACGTTGTGTATGTGTGTACATGTGCACGCACACACACACATATATATATACATATACACACCACCTTTTGTTTATCCATTCATCTATTGATAGACCCTTGGGTTGCTTCCACTTTTTGGCTATTATAAGTTAACGCTATGAACATAGGTATACAAAAATGTCTTTGAGACCCTTCTTTCAGTTCTTTGGGGTATATATCCAGAAGTAAAATTACTGGATCTTAATGTAATTCTATTTTTAATATTTTTAGGAGCTGCCATACTGTTTTACATAGTGGTCGCACCATTTTACATTTCACCCAACAGTGCACGAGGATTCTAATTTCTCCACATCCTTGCTGACACTTGTTATTTTCTGTTTGTTTATTTATTTATTTTTACAGTAGACATCTTAATGGATGTGAGGTTGTATTTCTTTGTTTTGATTTGCATCTCCCTAATGATTCATGTTGCTAAGCATGTTTTCATGTGCTTTTCTTGGCCATTTACATATCTTTGGATAAATGTCTCTTCCAATACATTACTCATTTTAAAATTGGGTTATTTTGTTGTTGAGTTGTAGGAGTTCTTTGTGTATGTTTCGGATGTTAACTCCTTATCAAATAATGATTTGCAAATATTTTATCCCATTCCATAGGTTTCTTTGTCTTCCTGTTAATTGTGTACTGTACTGCACAGAAATTATTAAAATTTTTATGTATTTTAACATACATTTTTACTTTTGTTGCCTGTGCTTTTGGTGTCAAAACTTAGAAATATTGCCAAATCCAACGTTGTAAAGCTTTTATCCTACCTTTCCTTCTAAGAGTTTTATAGTTTTAATTCATATGTTTTAGGTCTTCAATTCATTTTTAGGTAATTTTTTTTTTTTTTTTTGAGATGGAGTCTTGCTCTGTCGCCCAGGCTGGAGTGCAGTGGCGCAATCTCGGCTCACTGCAAGCTCCGCCTCCCGGGTTCACGCCATTCTCCTGCCTCAGCCTCTCCTAGTAGCTGGGACTACAGGCGCCCACCACCACACCTGGCTAATTTTTTTGTATTTTTAGTAGAGACGGGGTTTCACCGTGGTCTCGATCTCCTGACCTCGTGGTCTACCCGCCTCGGCCTCCCAAAGTGCTGGGATTACAAGCGTGAGCCACCGCGCCCAGCCGGTAATTTTTAACATATGGATCAAAGGTCCAACTTCATTCATTTGCATGTAGATATCCAGTTTTCCCAGCACCATTTGTTGAAAAGGCTGCCCTTTCCCTACTGAATAGTGCTGGCACCCTTGTAGGAAATAATTTGACCTTTTATGCAAGAATTTGTTTCTAGATTGTTTCATTTGGTCTATGTCTGTCTTTTTGCCAGCATTACGCTGTTTGTATTACTGTAGCTTTGTAATAAGTTTTGGAATCAGGAAGTGTGGGACTCCCAGTGGATTCTTCTTTTTCAAGATTGTTTTGGCTATTTGTGGTACTTAGATTCCATATGAGTTTTAGGATGCGTTTTTCTTTTTCTGCAAAAAATGCCTTTCAGATTTTTATAGGGATTGTATTGAACCTGTATATTGCATTGAGTAGTATAGACATTTTAACAATAGTAAGTATTCCAATCCATTAAAACAGGATTTCTTTCCATCTATTTGTGTCTTTTCTTTCAGTGATATTTTGTAATTTTCAGTGTATAAGTCTTTTGACTCCTTTAAGTTTATTCCTAAGAATTTTACCCCTTTTGATGCTACTGTAAGTGGAATTGTTCTCTTAATTTCTTTTTCAGATTGTTCCTTCTAAGTGTTTAGAAATGCCCCTGATTTTTTATGTTTTTTTTTTTTTTATTCTACAACTTTGCTGAAGTCATTTATTATAGTAGTTCTTCTGTATGTGGAACCTTTAGGGTCTTCTATTTATATCATGTCATCTGTAAACAGATACAATTTTGTTTCTTCCTTTCTTATTTAGATGTCTTTCCTTTCCTTTTTTCCCTCTAATTTCTCTGGTTATAACTTTCAGTACTATGTTAAGTAGAAGTGGCATAAATGGGCATCATGTCTTGTTTCTGTTATTAGAGGTAAAGCTTTTAGTCTTTCACCATTGAATATGTTATTAGCTGTGGGACCTTTCTGTCAGTTTTTATTGAGCACTGTTGGTCACATCCAATGTACACATTATACATTTTATAGCTATAAACTGACCATGTTATATTGACGTTTAATAAGATTTTGGAGCTTGATCTTTTATTCTAGGAGTCTTGCATACAGTAAGTTCTTCAAATAACAGACCTTGATGTACAGTATAGGCAGGCCTTGATATTACCTCAGCACCCTGTTTGGAAACATCTGTTACATTGTTGATGGAAATTTAATAGATGATTTGAGAGATCTAGAGTAATAGTTTACCTCTAATATCTGGCAAAGTCAATATTTATTATTATTTTTAGAAAGCGTTGTGGTTCAAAAATGTAATTATTTTGAAAAATACAAACCAGGAAGTCTTGATCCCACCAATAACCATCTGCTCTCTATGTGTAATTAGTGTTTATGAAAATATGAAAAAAAATTCTTATATTATTCTTTTCTTATACACGGGTAACTAGTATTTACACAAAGAACAGGATGATATTTACATAAAAGTTAGATTAGTATGTACATCACACTTTTTTTCCCCACACTTAACAGGTCTTTCATAATTGGTTCATAAGATTGCTCCCTTTTTTTCTCCTCTGAAAGTTTTGTATAGTAGTCTAGTATTGGGAGGTAGCTTAATTCTTTCAATCAGTAGCCAGTTGGTTGCTAGACACTTAGGATATGCCACTGTTTTGCAATTAAATAAATTATGTCATTTATAAATATACTGTACAAATTTAGGTGTATTTGTAGGAGACATTCTTAGGATGGGATTGCTGAGTCAGAGTGTACAGGCCCCTGTGATTTTCGTAGATATTGCCAGATTTGCTTCCTTAGAGATTATACCATTTTGCATTCCTATATGCAGTGGATTGCGAGTGCTTGTTTCCCACACTCTTGCCAGTGGTGTGTTGTTAAGCTATTCAATTTTTGCCATTTTGACAGGCAAGAAATGGTATCTGAGTTGGTTTTAATTTCTGTTTCTCTTATTATGAATCTGGTTGGGAATGATATGTTTAAAAACCATTTGGGTTTCTTTTTCTGTAACTGTATCCTTGGCTCATTTTTCTACTGAGTTGCTAATCTTTTTCTTCTACATTCCTAGGTACTTTTTATAAATTAAAGATATTAGTTCTTCATATGTATTTGGAGTTATAATTTTTTTTCTTGTTTGTCATTTAGTTTTAGGCTTTGCCTCTATAGCATTTTTGACATGCAGAATTTTTTCTTGTTTTTTTAAATTTATTTACATTTACCCCTTTTTTGTTTTTTGGCTTCTGAGTTTTGAGTTATAGTTAGGAAGCCAAAACAGCACTTTTTGAATGGACTGGAATATCCACAGGTAATAGGAGCAGTAGCAATGTAAATTTCACAATATGGCATGTGTCCAGGGACATTGGAACATGTTCAGGACAATACTGAGCAGATGTACTCTTAAAGAATAGCATTCTATGCCAGTCTACTGTTCTATAAATCGGTGGCCATTTTTTTTCATGTGAAGCAGTATGGAAAGAGCTTCTGGCCATTTTTTCATATCTGCACAAATAAAAGACATGTACTTGATTTGGTCAGTACTTGGAAGGAAGTCGTTTTCTCTACTCTTCTGTCCTCAAAGAAACAGCAGAATAAATATTTTAGAATTTACCTCTACCCATAGATACTTTGATACTCAGTTTCTTCCAATTCAATATTGTAATATTATTATATACTCAGTAATTAAGGATGTTAAATGTGAACATTTGCTTGGATTTGAACATACTACAGCAATAAGTGCATTTGTGACATATAATAGGTAATAGTAGTAATAATTTCTTATGAGCATCAACAGTTATATTGGATGTGAAAATTATCAGAAAAATAATAATTTCTTATAAGTATCTATGGTTAGGCAACATGAAGCTTACTGTTACTAAATATATTGTGGAATACATACTCTTAGAGCACCTCTCCTAGGTGTACTAGTTGGTAATTATTTAACTTCAGATATTTGGCATACAGTTTGGTTCGCAGATAGGCATTAAATGTGCTTTTTCTTTAAACAAATTTGCATGATTTTTACAATTAAAATCAGCATTATCTATAAATTGTTACAAAGCTAATTTGTTTTAAGAAAACCCTGTTTGGGGGATAACCTACTTAAATATGATAATATGCTGAAAATGAAGTTTTTAGAGGCCCTCAGAATTACTTTGGTTATTTTCTTAATTGTAAAAATGAGGGTTTTTGTTCTTAACAAATCTAGCAATTACATATTTAGTAACTGATATCTAATTGGAACAAACATTGTGGGAAGTAGAAAACAGAGTTGAGCCTTCCCTCAGATTTAAATGTTTAAATAAAATTTAAAATTCTCAAAACATTTAAAGTCCTAACTTATAAAAATTTCATTTAAAATATTTTCATGTTAAATACACTTGTAACAGGGATTGAATTATTATAGTCCAATTTTTTTTTTAGTTCTCTTTTTAGACAGAAGAGACCAAAAAAAAAATTTTTTTTGGATGCTTTCCAAGAGCTCTATGTATTTGCTTGAGAAGTTACAATCACTTGATTCAAGTCTGAGTTTTATTGGACAGGCTCGTCTGGTGGGTTAAAATCCCTTCATGCTCTCCCAGATGATTACTGCCTTGTTTTTCTTCCCTTAAAAATAGTAAGAATTTATTTTCTTATAGCTATACCAGACCTAGTGACATAGGCCACTTTGGGTCTGCATGCTGCTGGCTTAAAGAAAGAATGAAATACGAAAAGACAAAAACAGAAGGGCGTAAAAGAAAAAGATAAGGAAAGGAACAAAGCTAAAGGTAAAAGAAAGGGAAAACATGATAATTTTAGAGTGGTGAAATAATTTCTAGCTAATAAGGAGAGAGAAGTTTCTAATGCTAAATGTTCTAAAGGAGGACCTCATCATCTTAGAAAATGTTTTTTGAGGTAAGAATAGATTTTTTTAAAATTTCAAAATTGAGTAATTTTTCATGATGTGTAAGTAATATTCAAGGCAAGTAGTCATTTTGGGACCCTAGTAAACAGTTTCACCTCATATTTTGATAAGTTTATTTTTCACTGTACACTTCTCAAATATACATAGTTGAGAAAAAAGATTGCTGCTGACTTTTTGGTGATATCTAGCGTGGATTCTAGAGGTAATTATCCTAGTTTTTATAGTAATGTTAATAGAGGTTATATAGTTAAAAATAAATTGCTAAATTGAAAAACGAAAGTTATCAAAAATGTCAAGTTTTATTTTTTTCTGAGAGATAATTTTCTCCAGTTAAAATAATAACTTTTAGATTTTTGTTCATTTAAAATATATGATTCCTAGGGTTATATATAATTAATTTCAAAATTAGTTTGTGTTTATTAAAAAATAAAATTTTCAAATTATCTTGAAAGTAATATTTTAACTGATAGGAAAACATTAAAATTTTCATATTATTTCAAATGTTTTATAAAGTAAATTCTGTTGAAAAAAATAAGTTTTTTTGGTAATGCATTTGCGTTACAGTGCATAGTTAAAATTCATTAGGTATAACCTCTCCCTAATGATAGTTACTTGTCCTAACCAAATTACAAATGCTTTAATTCAAGAAATAAGATATTTAACCTTTGTTTTGCTGTAGTTGTAATGCCACACAGATAATTTTCACATCCAGAAAAATTTCAGACGGTACATAATTAGTGCTGTTTTAATGGGAATGACTTGGTATTTTGCTTTTTTCTAATGTTAATTTGCACATTCTGCACTGGAATGATCAGTTTCAAGAACTAGATTTCTCCTATAATTTTAACACTATTACACAGAAGATAGACAAGTTTAAGTGGAATGGCTTATTTAAAATATTTTTGTTGTCGTTGCCTGTTTGCGTAGAATAAGACCATTGGAAGGCAGTGCCGTGTGTCCCCACCTTGTGTCTTTCAGGGGGTAGACAAAGCAGAATGCTCCATGTGTGAACTCAGTCATAGTCAGTTATGGTTGGATTTGGCCTTGATTTGGGATGTGTTATGACTTATTTTTTTTAAATCAATATTTCATTTTCACTATGATGTTTAAAACTGTAAAGTTAACAGAGCTTTTAAAATATTAATTGCAGTTATCTCATTATAAATATAATAGAGGCTAGGCAGTTGTTTTCATAACCATCACTTGTTTGACTCATAATTTTTAATACCATGGATGGAAATATTAAACATTTCACTATCAGAGAGCATCATATTATGTCATTATATGCCGTTAATTCTAGGTACTCAAATTCTGGCTCTTAATCCTGTAAAATTAGGCTAGTTTTCTGTTTCCTATTTATGATTGCACGGAGTTCCAGAAATGCTTAATGAAATACAGTTTTGATGAGAGAGAATCAAAATATATCCCATATTTGAAATTATATACAAATAGTGAAAGATATTAAATGCTATTAGCCTTTAAAACTAGTTTTCACTTCCCTCTCGAAATTTCAAGGATTTTATGTATATTGGTTATTGAGGAACTTTTCTTTTCTGTATACATGTTTTTTAATAGTATTGGATTATTTGGGATTTATTTGGAAATCAAAATAGAAATAATTATAAATATATTAACATATAGCACAGTGTAAAGTATGTAATAAGAGGTCAGTAAATACTTATCTGTGTATCTCACTGATTGTTTTGCTGAAGACATGGCAAGGGTAAAAACCAAATGCATAAGGCACTAAGTTACTGGGTGTATTATTGTTCTGTTACTGAGTACAGTATGCTGGGTATAGCTCATTACTAGTTTGTTGATAAACTGGCTGTTGATGATTAAGAATACAAGGCATCTTTGTGGTGCACATGGGTTTTTTCTCCTTTTATATTAGGAAACATAATGTTGATTTCTTCGGAAGGAAAAATGTTTATAGTTTTTTTTAGCTATCAGTGTATTATTTTACATTAAATACAGGCATTGGAATATTTTTGTGATCTGTTTCATAAAAGTCATTTTGGGCCAGAACGGTATATAATTTTATAATTATTTAATTATTTGTAAAGCTTTTATGTTAGCAAATATGAATTCTGATAAAAACAGTAGCCTCATTTGATTATTTATTTGCAGATACATAGTGAATGATTGATTCATTATGTATGATTTTAAATCCTTTTGCATTTACATTAATACTTTTACACTAAGGAATACTGTTCCATTTGATTGCAGAAATTCTGTGTAGGTCTTGGGATAGATGTTTAATCATGTTGTTTTAAGATAATATTTGTAATATGACTATACTTAGGATATGCTTATGGGTATAACTTTTTCATGAATTTGGCATATTAAGATGTTTGAAAATGTTTTTTTATTGTACTTATGTAGTTAACCTTTAGTGTATTATATCGTCATTTTTATGCCATAACAGAGTATTTTTAGCAGATTATTAATTTATACAAAAAATAGTGATAATAAAACTATTTTTAAAAATCTCCAAAAAATTTTCAATTGATGTATAGTAGTTGTACATATTTTTCAGGTACATGTGGTTTTTTGATACGTGCATACAATGTGTAATGATCAAATCAGGGTAGTTGGGATATGCATCCCCTCAAACTTTTGTCTTTTCTTTGTGTTGGGACTATTACAGATCTTTTCTAGTTAAAAAAAACAAAAACCAAAAAAAAAACCTCAGTAATTTATTGTAACTTTTAATAAAGTGTTCTTTATGTTAGAGTTTAAAAAGTTATGAGGAAGGTTTCATGTATATGACATTAACAAATGAATATATATGGGTTTGATTTTGGGGGAACTGATTTGTTAACTTTACATGTTTTATAAAACCTTATAGTGGAAAACATAATACAGAAGAAAGCTAAGATTTAGCTTTGCATCTGTTCTCCTTAATTAGTACCTGTTGGGATTTGATAGTGGTATAACTCAGAACTAGAAATTGAGACCATTATGTACAGTTTTTACATGAATAGACTTTGAAATTATTATAAATATCTTTAAATGTGATAAATATACAGATTGATAAATACACAGTTAATTGTATAAAAGGGTGTAGTAGAGAATATTTTATTGGTTCAATGTTAAAACTTATATTTCATGTAATTAACTGGATATATAATAACTTACAAGGTTTCCAGTTGTTTAATACTTTGATGTGATTTAGTGATTACTGATCTCTAAAAAAAACAACACTATAATTTCCCATATATACTATTTATTTTAAGGTTTTAGTATGCTGTTATCTGGTTCATGACTTGCTTATTGTTTTTAGAACATTATTATACTGTTTAAAAATGACTATAAGGCTAAAACTATATTGAATCTAGTTAGTGTAATAATGAGTAGACGTCGTTAAACAAAGGAAATAAGTTTTGTCTTCTGAATTTAAAAATGCTCCTCAGTGTTTTGTTTTGATATTTTAATGTTAAAAATTTTAGAGTTCATACTTGAAGATAGCTATTATTTATATGATATACTTTTGAGTGCCTGCTGTGTTAAGGTTCTGTACAATGTTGGCTAGCACTTGTGTTTTAAAAGAGGATTTTATTAATCATAAATTAAGTGTCTTTTAGGTTTAATATTTAATCTAGAACAGAAGTAATTTACTGTTGTAGGAGTAATTTCATAAGAACTTAGAATTTAAAATTGATATTGCCATGTAAAAATGGTTTATAGTTCACATTGAATTCTTCCATTGTTGATCTTTTAAAGATATATTTGTCTAGCAAATATATCAGTGTGTTTAATAACAGTGTGTCACTGTTTTTTTTTCCTCCTTTGAAGTTTTAGAGGGTCATGCAAGCAAGCATGGATTCTACTAAAAGTCTTAATCTTTCTTAAGGGTAGAATTTTATTAGATTTCATAATATACAGTTTTTCATGTATCATGATATATACTGTTCAGGATAGATCTGTGTGGGCCTCATTCAAAGAGATTTTATTTCTGAAGACCCTTGTTTAATAGATGTCATGAGATAGCCTCATCATCAAGGTATGTGCGTTTGCAAGGCAGCATTGCAGTCAGACTCCAGTTATGTTTTGTGCCCATTTTGGAATGTCTAAAAATGATAGCTATTTACATAGAGGGTTTATTTTATGCATCAAAGATGATTTTTCTTAACATTATCAGTTCTGAAGTATTTTATAGACTTATGACATGTTAATTGATCTTTAAATATTATATGTATTTTAAATGATTGAAAAAATTAGATTTATATCCTAATTATTAAATGATTTTGATTAGCAAGCCTAATTTCAATTGTTTTGTTTGGGAATTCTTTGTGCTTTTATGAGAGACTATGGTGCTGAAGTTAAGTAAGCATATGGCTGATGCTTTGTTGCTTAAAGGATTTTTTTTCTCTCTCTCTTTTTTTTAACAAGGTTCATCTTTTTGGAAGAGAATAAATTCTCTTGGTTGTATTATAATTAGAAATAACAGTGAAAGAAATATATTATCAGATTTGGTTAAAATTATACAAGCTTGGGGTAATTTTTAATGTGTTACTTTATTGACACACAAATATTTTGAAATATAATGTAATTACTTACACTTTAATAAGTAATGTATTGGTTGCACTTTTACTAAATTTATCCATAAATTACACATTTTCATCTTGTCGCCTAAAAGCACAAAATATTAAATTATAAATGGAAGAATCTTGCTGATGTTACTATTTGTATGTTAAATAACTCAGTAAAAGTAAAACAGAATGTGTTACTAAAGCTGATTTTCTCTCCATCTTCTTCTCTGGATTTCATAGATCTAATAGATTTTAAAAAGATAAATGAGAATTTCTTTTTTGATTTTTTAAATTACCTTTTTACTTCAGTAATAAAGTGACCAAATTTATATGTTTTTTCCTGAGTTTTGATTGTCTTTATTTTCTAATGAGGTTGTACTTTTTTAAACTCTGGTAATGTATTCTAAAAATGATTTATCTATCATTCTTGATTGATTTTTAGAGGACAGTTCTCATAGTGAAAATAATGGTGTTTGTTGTTTAGAATTTACATAAAATTGTAAATAAAAATGGAAAAAATTTTAAATTTGAAAATAAGACAATAAATGATCTTTAATATTACAATAGACATAAAATTTACCTACTAAATTAGTATTATGATACTTGTCTTAACCTAGTCTGCAGTGTTTTGTAGGACTAAAATAAGATTAGATTTTGAAGTAATTTATAAATTATAAAATGTTATATAAACATGGGATAGTAGTATTATAAATCTTAGGACTTTAATAACTTTCTTGCCTGATTTTAAAATAATGAAATAAAATAAATTCATCATCACTCTTAGAAGTAGTAATTTCAGACACTTTGATTTTTTTTTCTGGTTGTTCTTATTTTTTGGCCTAATTTCTAGGTACTACAGACTGACTAACTTTTGAACACAGTATTAATCTGAATTAAATTTGTGACATGGAAGAAGAAATATTCAGGCTAAATACAAAATTTAGAGTTAAAGTGAATAATGGCATTTGGAACACAGCATATGACAACCATATGAATGAAATGTTAAATTATAAATTATTTCTCTTATTGTACTTATTTTCTAAACTCACTTATGGAATAGTCTTAGGAATTTTATGTTTTCACAGAATTACTTTTTTCTTATACATCTAGTCTTTGTAAATATAATTTAAAGACTTTTTGATTATGCCATTTCAATATTGGCGAACAATGTGAAGACCATGATTATTTTTAAGAGCGTATTTCAGTTGCTAGATGCCTTTTTTTCTTTTATCACAGTTCAGGAGAAAATATATTCAGAAGAATGTGGAAATATGTTAGCGTTTTAGGCTCCATGATTACTTATTAAATATTGGTAGTATTAAAATGTTTTAAATACGATCTTTTTTGCAGATTTGAGTTTAAATTTTGTTTTATTTTGAAGTAATAGAAAATAGAAATGTTGCAAAAGTAGCACAAAGAACTCCTATTTACCTTTTACCCAGATTTAATAATTTTTAACATTTTGCCACCAAATACAATATCTCCCAACATCTTCAATTTTTATCATGAAAGCCTACATTTTTCTGTGTGGTAACTAAATATTCATATTAGTAAGAATTTTATTTTTAGATCTGTTTTATCAGGTTCTTTCTTTTTGCCATGTAAACCTTATATAGTAAAATAAATAGAATACTGTATTAATTGTTCAAAAATGTTTTTTAGGTATGCTTTGGGACTAGAACTGATGTGCATTAAATGACTACAAAGTACAGCTATTTACCTTCTTTCATATATGTGGTACTCCTTGTCACTCAGGCTGTTGAATGAAACAGTAATCCATATCTTAATAATGCATTGAAGAATAATAGACAATAGAATATAATAATATATAAATGTAAATAATTGAAAGAAAAATCTTTAAACCTGATACCAGCCTGTGACAATTCTTCTTTTGTCACTATCCAACTCTTACTGAAATGTTAATGAGAGTAGTTTAATATAGCTACTAAGGGCATATTTTGCAGTTGTTGGCTTGCTGTAAATGAATGACAGAACTAGGTCTGTCTGTTTTAATTCTTACCAACACAGTGGTGGACTTCTTATATGGCAGAAGGTAGAGTTGAAATTAATTGGCCTTAAGTGTCTGCTTTTTGAAGACAGCCTGGGCTGTTGTTTTAAAATTGAAGTCTGCTCCCAGAGGATGTTTATCCAATCCAGGTGTCCAAGGTTGGATGTAAATATAAGTGGTAGATAGGCTTCTTCCAGAGAAGTTGTGATCGCTGGTACTTCTCTGAGTAGAATGGATTATCTGTACTCCAATATGGTTGGAAAGGTCATTCATCAGGTAGAAACCTGTATTAGATGAATCTCTACTTTATCATCTGTTCTTATAATTATGTTATTTCTTCGATTTGTAAGCAGTGAAGATGACCCAAGAGCAGAAGTTGGAAGGAGAAATAAAAGCTACTTGAACATTGGACAGTCAGATTTTTAGTAACTAAGATTTGATTATTTGTGAAATTATTTCCCTTTATTTAAAAACATGATGGTAATTATCAGTTGGAATTTGTAATTGATTAAATTCATTTTATTTCATATGAATAACTTCAGTGTAACCTAAAAATAGGAAGTCAGAGTCTCTCTTATTAGCTTATCATATTTTAACTGCTGAAATGATTATGCTGATAACTTAGAAATTATCGATATTGGAGTAATTTAATTAGAGGGCCTGGAAGAAATATATACATTTGTGAATATATTACATAGAATAACTAAGTTGGCCCTATGGACAATAATAGAGTGAGACTCATTTCTTTGTATGTCCTTAAAGTAATGAAAAATTTACATAGTTGTGTTTTTAAGGGTAGAAATTTTATTTTTACTATAGTACTACCTTGTCTTGGAAGTAACATTTAAAATTAGAATAGCTGGGTTTTGTTTTTTTTTTTCCTTTGGTTTTAAGGTGCTTTTCAAGTGTAACTTAGGTTTATAAAAGTTTTTTACTCATACTTTGGCATCTGGGCAGTGTCATAACATGTGTGGCTGCTTAAATAGAAGATACGTGTGAAATTACTCTCATCCTACTATTGGGGCTGCCTTCCAGCAATGGCTTGGACTGCTACAGTCAAGCAATCTGCTACTCAGGATATGTAAGTTTAGAAAAAAGAGATTCATTTTTTTTTTTTAACAGAGAAAGGAAATTGCTTTCTACATGGAAATTAGAAGTATAGGTAGTTCATGAAATACAAATGAGCAACATTCTAAGAGCTGATTTTTTAAAAATTGTGTTTTTTATAGGAGTTGAGAGAGACTAGGGATGCTTATTCTTTCTAGGAATGTTTTATGTAATCGGTTCCTAATCTGTTCTGCAATAGCGTTTTACAGAAGCTATGTTGCTGATGGTATGTATTATGAGACCTAGCCACCTTTTATAAGAATGTTTTTATAGAAAAAAAAAAAGTATCTTTTTGAGTCCTAGAAATGTGTCCCAAAGACACATTTCTGTCTTCTGACAGTAGCTTCAATGACCTGGACAGAGTATCAAGCTGTATGGTAGCTGAAGCTACAGGAGATGGGGTCAGGGTCTGGAGAATAGATTTTCTATAATAGTTTGAAAGCTAAAGGGACTAACTAGAACTCTTCCTACATAAGTACTTAGAACGCTTGCAGCATTTCCTGGCACTGTGCCATTATCTCTCTTCTTCTCTTTCATTGGTTCATTATTAGCCCTTTGTTATTATGCATTCTCTTTCTAAGAGCTCTTTCTTCTTCTACTAACAAGACACAAAACAATGTTAATGTTTTTTTCTCTTTTCCTGTCATCAGAGCAAATCTATCTTTTTTTTAGATTCTCCATGAGCTTATGCAGAATGGCAAATGGGGATTTGGAGATGAAATAAAAAGACTCTTAGGGAAGACTCAGTCCAAGGAAAGATACCAGTGGTGGATCTTTGGGAATTCAGAGACCCAAAATAATGTATTGTACATTTGGAAGAATACTCAGACTTCCTTGGAGCACATTAAGAGTAAAGAACATGAAGAGAATTAGTGATAAAAACTATGTAAAAAGGCCGGGCGTGGCAGCTCACATCTGTAATCCCAGCACTTTGGGAGGCCAAGGAGGGGGTGGATCACCTGAGGTCAGGAGTTCGAAACCAGCCTGGCCGACATGGTGGAACCCTGTCTCTACTAAAAATACAAAAATTAGCTGGGTATGGTGGCAGGCGCATGTAATCTCAGCTACTTGGGAGGCTGAGGCAGGAGAATTGCTGGGACCCAGGAGGCAGAGGTTGCAGTGAGCCCAGATCACGCCATTGCAGTCTAGCCGGGCTAACAACAGCGAGACTCCATCTCAGAAAAAAAATAAAAATAAAAATAAAAAAAGGTATGTAAGAGAAGGCTAGGTAGATTGACTTGTATGCAGTGGGGAACTGAAGGTAGAATGCAGTGATTTCAGTGATGCTTACTTTTCCCTCATTCCCTTTTCTCCTTCAGCCCCAAATTTTATTTGTGTTGAATTGGTCATGAATTGTTGTCTATTAGAAGCAGGAATGGCAGTGGCTGTAGTTTTCTGAAGAAGTTTGCTGGCATTTTGGCAGAGAGAATGCTGAGAGGAGATTAAATCTCAACTGGCAACAGCAGCTAGTGAAGTAAAATTGTCTGTGGACTTTCGGTGTTGGGCTGGAGGCAATTCATATGTAGGACATGTGTAAAGAAGGAACCCTGGCAAGTCACATATTGCCTTTGATTTAAAATAAAAGAAACTTACATTCCATATTATGATGCTTAAGTAGTGGTGTAATGATTGTCTAATATGGCAGTAAGAGAAGGGCCCTGCAGTTTTTGAACAGATTTCCTAACATACGCAATCTATTAAGTAGCTAGCTTTAAATTTCTTGAAACAGTTTGAAAAATGTCTCAAAGTTCTGATTGAAAATAATTGTTATATAAGTAATTTACTAGAATATTTCAAATTATATATGTTGTATCCACAGCTGTGTTATTTATTTAGCTACACAGTTTAAATGAGCAATTTCTGATATAATCAAACTTTTTGAGATACAGATAACTTGACAGGATCATTAAGTAGAAATAGTGTGGCCAAATTTGGGACAGAAGATTAAAAGCATTTTTTTACAGTAAAGCAGCTCTTAGAGTAAAAACATTTAGTAATTGAGGTCAAGATATTTGGGTAGAAAAGGAACTGTCTGTTGGTTATGTAATATTTTAAAGGTTAGGATATGTGGATAGTATGATAGTGCTTTTCTCTTAACATTGCAGTCCTTTTGCATATGTTGAAGATGGTAGTCCACCTGGAGGTCTTACATGTTTTGTGAGAGCTCAAAATTGTAGAACTGTGATCTTGTATAGGAAATATTATGCCAGAAAATTCTGGTGATGCTTAGGAAGACCTGAATTATTCTCAAATAGAATTATTTAACGAAAGCTCTTAATGCACAGACATTCACCTGCCTTTAAAAAACCTTAAATATATAACTTATAGAATAATATTTTGCATTTTGATAAATATTCAATTTCAGAAGAACTTTTGTGATTTTTAGCCATCTAACATAAACAGAATTGTTTTTATTTGAAGTATTGAATATAGAATATTTGTTGTTGCAAATGTAAGTAGATGAGGGGTAGAGAATCCTTTTATTTCTTTGTTTTACTTTTTAGAATTACAAAATCAGTACGTTCTCACTAAAGAAACCTTGGAAAACACAGTAAAGTACAAATGGCAGAAATCGCAGATTACCCATAATCCACCACCCAAATACAAAAATCAGTCACTGTTTGTACCTGAGTGAATACTTTCAGTTTTTTTCTGTGTAAATGTAAGTTGTATTTTATTAAAAAATAGTTATTCTTTATATGTGGCTTTACTTATTAGTACACTTTGAACTTTATTTTAAGATAAATAATCAAATAGAACATTAGTTATTTATGGCTGGGAAATGCGTATATTAATTTATTTGGTATTTAAAATTTTCTCAGCCGGGCGCCGTGGCTCACGCCTGTAATCCCAGCACTTTGAAAGGCTGAGGTGGGAGGATTGCTTGAGCTCAGCGGTTCGAAACCAGCCTGCGCAACATAGCAAAGCCCCATCTCTACAAAAAATTTCAAAATTTTCTCTTGCTTTCTATATTATGCTGTAATGAGTATTGTAGTTACATCTTGGTGTAGGCATCTTGATTGTTCGTTTTTAAAAAGATGAAAATAGCCTTTTTTAATAAAGGTAATGTTTGTTGATTGGAATTTAAACAGTACAGTAATGTGTTTTTAAAAGTGTACGTTTACAGAGTTCTTTCAAACACATAATCTCTTAATAATTTGGTCAATTTCATTTCAGGCTTAATACATGTATGTTCAGATATAAATGTATGTATTTTAATATTAAAAATGGCTATGTTCTGTTATTTTGGGTTATGCTTGTTTACACTATCTCTTATTCATTATTCTGTGTGAAGGAATATAGGTTATACCATCATTTTAAAAAACGATTTTGGTCTTCCATGGTATTGATGTATCATAGTCTATATGACCAATTAATTATGTTTCATATTTAGGTTGTTTCTGATGTTTCAGTATTATAAGCATCCCTGTAATAATTCTCTGTTGCCATGCCAGGTATTTGTTTTTTCTTTTACTCTTGGAATTATTTCCTGAGAACACATTCTGAAAGTGAAATTTTGGGATCTGGAGGGTATTTGCTTTTAAACTGTGCTACCTATCGGCAGATTACCTTTCAGGAAGAATAGTTGTGTCAATTTATACTCTTACCTACAGTGTATATGAGTGCCCTTTTCCTTGTGTCCATTTTAAACCATATGTTAGCCATTTAAAAATTATTTAAAATCAGTAAATTTACAATTATGCTTTAAAAAAATTAATGCTACCTAATTTATTTCAACTGAAAATAGTTGTCTTATCAACTACGGGTAAAGGTTGGAGGAAGTGAAGGCCAAAGTTAATTCTGTTCTGAGCAGCAACCTGATGTGTCACAGTGCTCATTCAGATTCTCTTAGTAATTAAGCTATTTTGTGGAATAATTGCTAATTCAAAATCTATGATGGAAGTGTTCTTCCCAAATTAGAATTAATATTTCTATCACATTTTCCATTAAGCAAAACCTGTTTTGATTGCAGAATATACTTGTAGGAGTCAGAGTTCTTACTAGTGGTAAGACGACAGCACTGGTTTGAATTTCCATTCCACCCTTACTAGCTTTGTGATTGTGGGCAAGTTATTTAACATCTCTGAACCTCAGTTTTACTAATCTATAAAATGGGAATATTTTCCTTATAGGATTATTATAATGAGATAATGTATATGCTTTTTATAATGCCTATACGTTGTAGACACTCAAAAAATGAAAACCACCATTATTTGTTATTGTTATTTCTACTACTATTATTTTTACTACTACCATTGTTATTTTTACTATTAATACAATAATATTCTTTGTCATTCCTTAATTTTAGTTGATACAAAATTTTTTAAAAAGTCATGATAGTGAAAAACAGCAGTAGTAGGCATTTCTTTGGACAGCTAGGGTAAAAATGGGGACAAGGTCGTGTTTCTATTTATAGGAACAAACAAAACCAAGAACCTGAATCTGTGAGGCAGTATTCATTGGTCATCCAATATATAAGAAAATGTGCATGTATCATATTTTATTATGTTTTCCATTATACATTACTTAAATGAAGTTGTTAAATTGTGTATTACATATACACATAGATAAAAGCTAAAGCAAGCTGGAGTTGCTTATAAAGTTTCTGATAATTTGCCTTTTCTTTATTCTTTGATGTTTTATAACAGTGTATCTCAAAAAAAGCAATTTTTTTCTTTAGCTATCTTATTTTAAAGCTATGTTAATGGGTCAAGATGAAGGGTAATTTGTTGTACAGACTCTTTCATACAAAAGAACACCCAGTCATTCATTGCAGCAAAGTACCTTTGTGCAAAGATCGACTATCAGTAATAGCAATATATATGTTAAACAAAATCAGAGGTAGATATGGTATATAACAAAACAAAATATCGCTGGGTGCAGTGTCTCACACCTATAATCCCAGCACTTTGAGAGGCTAAGGTGGGAGGATTGCTTGAGGCCAGGAGTTCAAGACTAGCCAGAGCAACATAGTGAGACCCTGGGTCTACAAAAAAATAAAAAAATTAGGTGGCTATGGTGACACATGCCAGTAGTCCCAGTTACTTGGGAAGCTGAGGCAGGAGAATTGCTTGAGTCTAGGAGTTTGAAGCTGCAGTAAGCTATGATTGCAACCACTGCACTCCAGCCTGGGTGACGGAGTGAGATGCTGTCTCAAAAAATAAATAAATAAAACAAGATTTTACATATACTCAAAAGTGTTAACATCCTAGACTAGGTAACTGAAGGTCACTAACTTAAATTTAAAGCTTTTTCTCTTTTTTAAAACAGTCTTTCAAAAATGTCGTCTTAAGGAGAATATATATCAATATAATACAACCTTTTCTTGGTGACTCACATTCATCACCATAAATACCAGTAACAGGTCCTGTGTTACATACATTGATACACTGAGGGAGAAGTGAGAGGTATAGGGGTACTTGACCTGATGATCTTAGACTATTACTTTTTGGGTTTCATGATGGATACCTAAAGACAATGTATATCATAAAAAAGAGAGGAAGTGTAAGAACCAATAAATGGGATTAAGAGAGGCATAATCAATAAAGTAAATTAATACATTTAATAGTATGGAGTAATTGCTAGTGTCAATATTTAAAGATAACCCTTGGACTTTTTTTAATGTGCTAACAAGTGATAATTAATTAGTGAAGAGAGAGAATATGAAGGTTCAGTTTCTTTTTATATAAGACCTGCAAGTTGTACCCAAGTTAAAATATGACTCTGTGTTCTGTGGACACAGTGATGGAAAAATGCTATCCCCTATCTTTTATACTGAAGATGATAGAATACGTGACAAACCACAGAGTGAAATACACCTTTACTTCAAAGAAGCTAGAAAACATGCTCAAAGATAAATTATAGTAATAGTTAACATTTGAACCTGATCCTTTTAAAAACACTTTAAATATTTTGTCTAGTTTAATTCTCACACTATCTCTGTAAGGTAGTTACTCCATTTTCCAGATGAAGAAACTTGAAGCTCGGGGAGATGACAGCTAGTATATTTCAGGTACAAGGTTAGAAACTGGGTAGTATGGCATCAAAATTCATATTCTTAACTACTACTATCTGTATAGCAAATTATTGAATATAATGTTGTTTTAGACTACAGTGTGCTAAAAAGTTGCTCTTGGAGACCTATATCCTTTAGTAATTTGTATTAAATGCATAATCACCAGTGTTTCTCATTCACAGCATCATTGATTAAGTCTTTAGGCCTACTTGAGGCAGTGGGAAGTGTATTTTCCCCCATATATCTAAAAAGCAGAATTATAATATCAGTAAGTACACATATGTTTTTTCATAAATTTTACTGCCAAAGTAAAAAAGATCTCCTAAAAATATGCAAAATCATATATTCTTCCATTTATGTAAACAGGTATGGATAAGATTAAAAATCCAAATGTAACAGCCCTTGGATATTGGGGATCTACTCAGATTACTGCAACGGTATCTTAAATCAGTATTAATCTGACTCTGCTAATGGGTTTTGATATAAATTTATGAGATCCAAACTGGCATTTTTTTAAAAAGGAAAAGCTATCAGGATGTATCATACAATAAGGGTAAACACTGTTTTATGGAACTGTTATTTTCAGGGGTGGAGAGATAAAACGGATGGATGTTTGTTTCTGTTCAGATTGTTCAAAACAGTTTCAAAGGACTACCTAACAGTATTCTGACTTTACTGCCTTTTTGCTGAGATTGTTGAGCAATTAGTTCTCTTAGTCATCTCTTTATTTTCAGTTCAAACTGAGCATGCCCAAAACTCAATTGGACTGAACTTGTAGTCCTAGTTATCCTCTTCTGTCACTATATTCTTTTTCTGTGTACCCATTCTTGGTTAAAGCCCTTCAGTGAGTTTTCCTCTCATACAGGATGGAGATGCCACACTCTTTAGCATAGTTGACAGTGTCTCTCTTGGCCTCACTTCTGCTTAGCAATCCTCACTTCTTTTTTTTCCCCCTTCAACTTTTCAATTCCAGAGTACATGTGCAGGATGTGCAGGTTTGTTACACAGGTAACCCTATGTCGTGGTGGTGTGCTGCACAGATCATCTCATCACCTAGTTATTAAGTCCAGCATCCATTAGCTATTCTTCCCTGATGCTTTCCCTACCACCCACCTCCAGCGGGCCCCAGTGTGTGTTGATCCCCCCCATGTGTCTATGTGTTCTCATCATTCAGCTCCCAGTTATATGTGAGAACATGTGGTAGCAAACCTGACTTCTACTATGTCCTTACTAACCAACTCTGTGTTAGCCAAATCCATATGTGGTTTTCTGAACATGCCATATACACTCACTTTTTCCTGCATGTAAGTTCTCTTTCCCCTCTTTTCTGTTAGGGTCAGACTTGTTGATTTATTAAAGCTTTATGAGGTAGGTTTTATATCCTCATTTTTCATGTGGAGAAATAGAAGCTCAAAAAGTTTACCTTTCCCTAGGTTCTTCTTTTTAGAATTAGAAATTGAGAAATGGAATCAGTTTGTAATACAAAAGTTTTATTGTAGACATACAGTAGAGTATTGGTCCCTTATGGAAAAGTTTTATGCTTATTTTATTATAGAGAAGGACAAGGAAGAGGTCTCCCTTCCCTCAGGTAGGGAAATAGATTTTAGTTTTTAATCCAGTATGTGCAAGGCTGAAATATGAGGTAACAGAAACGGAATATTGAATGACTATGAGGGTAGAAATACCAAATGAGGGAGAGAGAGAAAGAGGTTTCTTGGTGCCTAGGCATTTTCATTCTTGTATCGATAATTCTAAGAGATTCTCTTTTTCTGAATTTCATTGCAGTTTATTTTTGTTTTTGGCAACCCAAAGGGCTTGCAGATAGCTGTATTTATTTTTAAATACAAAATTAAAGCAGATAGGTATATTTATTTTTAAATACAAAATTAAAGCAGATAGGTGTATTTGTTTTTTTACTAATCTTAGTTTCATTTAAGTAGGGGAAATCTTCACTGAAAGTGATTGTATCATTCAAGTTTATTCAGGAATTTTGGAATTCAGGAAATTTTTCATGATAATTATAAATGATAATTATGTTATTTGGTTAACTCATAAATGTTGAATAAACCTTCTGGGTTGAATTACTGAATGTTAAAATGAAGTAATATTGGCATATGATTTCTGAAGCTTATCAATAATTCAAATTAAGATTAAAATAATTTTTCTAGAATGCTGTTACTTGAAGAAAAGCAGATTTAAAGACGTATACGGTAGTAGATACAAATTTTCATAGAAATTTTGGCTGCTGCAAATTTATTTAAAACAACTATCAAAGTGTTTAATGCCCATCATAGGTTATTTGTTTTGAATTTAAAAGTGTAATGAAATTAAAATGGGTGGAGACACATGTCTTTGGGCTGTGAAAGTTAAATTAGTAGGAAGGAACATGGTATGAGATTACCCCACTCCCAGTGAAAAGCTGTATTTGATTTCCACTAGTTCACTGATTCTCAAGCTCTGGTCTGTAGACCCATTAAAATCTTAAAAGTTATTTGAGATGCCAAAGAGATTTTGTTATGTTGTTATATCTATTGAATTGTTTTCACTTGAAATTCAAAATGAGAAAGTTTGAATATACAAGGATACATTCTATTAGTCATCAGAGTGATGATGTTATCACAGGTCATGTAGTCTCTGAAAAATCCCACTGTTACTGAGAGAATGAGAGTGGAAAAGGCAAATAATGTGTTAGTATTATATTATTATTAAAATATTTTTGACCTTGCAGATACTTGGACAGACCCCAGGTAAGGATACCTGGACCAAACTCTGAAAATTTTGCTGTAGTTAAAATACTTTCCACTTTGGGAGGCCAAGGCGGGCAGATCACGAGGTCAGGAGATCGAGACCCTCCTGGCTAACACAGTGAAACCCCGTCTCTACTAAAAAAAAAATACAAAAAATTAGCCGGGCGAGGTGGCGGGCGCCTGTAGTCCCAGCTACTCGGGAGGCTGAGGCAGGAGAATGGCGTGAACCCCGGGGGGCGGAGCCTGCAGTGAGCCGAGATCGCGCTATTGCACTCCAGCCTGGGCGACAGCGAGACTCTGTCTCGAAAAAAAAAAAAAATACTTCCACTTTAAAACTCTTTGTTTTAAATGGGAGAAGCCTCTAGTTGAAGTAAAAAATAAAGTCGTCAGAATACATATGTTGTATGTGGTAGTTCAGCAAAGTCATCCCTTTTAAATTCACAATTATTTCCGCAGTGAAAGAACATAGTTTGACTTGTCTTTATTTGCCTGTAGTCTTAAATTGGAAGACCAACATATGAAAACGGGAAATAAGTAGTGTTGCTTGTGTGTGTGTGCGCGTGTGTGTGTGCGCGTGTGTATGTGTGTGTGTATGCCTGCGTGTTTTGGAGAAAGTTATCTGGTCAAGCAGAATTGAACTGAGACTAGAAATTTGTTCTGGTAGCTTATTAAGTTAACATTTGTGGTGGTAATATATGCATTTTGTAGCCTGTTTTTAGTCATACATTGTGGTTTACTATACGACTGTTACTTGTGCCCTATACTCACTAATTAAGAGTTAGTAGAAGGACTATATTTTGAAACATTTTTATATATATACAAGTCTTATGATTTTTTTGAGCTCTGGGAAGAGTATATTAAAACTTAAGCATTTTGTAATGTTTGTTGTGAACACAAACTAGATTTAGACCAAGGGCTTAAATGTAATGGTGAAACTATATAATTTCATGTCCAGTTTTCTAAAAATGTTAGTGTTTGCAGGTTTATGTGTTAGGTACTCTACCTAGGAAGTGAATGTAAATCGCCTTTCTGTATTGAATTACATATTCATTATTTGTGACATTTTTGGCTTGAATGATAAGGCTTTTCTTTTTTATAAATAAATGATTTTGAACTGTGAATTATTACTGATTTGTATTTCAACATAGGTTTTTCTTTAGAAAATGAGGCATATCTATATGTAAATTCCATAGATTACATTATTGAAAAACTGTTAGTGTATACATAAAGGATAAATGTCAGTGGCTGAACATTTTGTATTAAAATATTTAAGAAAATATAAAACATTTCATTCCTTAAAGTATTATTTAAATTTAGTAAAATTAACAGTTCAATTAGATTAAGGGTTTGATGAGGAATTATCTTAATCACAGTTGTTTGATTAGAAGAAATTTTTCAGGCTTTGTGTGTAGAATTATATCTTGCAAGTATCTCTTAATTTTCTAAGATTTCTCTCAACCCTAGGCAATGATAGGCTAATTCTTAAAAGTGATTATTTCCGTAAGCTAAAGACTCATTTAGAGAGGCTTCTAGGTAAAGATTTAACTCTGTAGAATTAGGAAGCAATATGTATTTCTTTTATTTTGGGATTTTGTTTGAAGCACTCATTCCATAAACTGGAGGTGAACCCTCCCACCCTGTTTTTTGGAAAGAAATTGTTCTTCAGTTACATTATGTTGGTGTATTCATGGAAGTATTTTTGACTAGTGATGACTTTATATTTACTTGGGATAGTCATTACGCTATTTTTGTCTTGATTTTAGTGTAAACTTTGTTTATTCTTGGATGTATCAATTTAGTTGCATTGGATGACATACGTATTTTCAGAAAAAGTAGCCTTGACCAATTACTTTATTGATTGGTCCACATTTGTGGCATGTTTTTCAGAAAGACATATGGTGGGTTGGTGCACAGAAATGTCATATTCCAGTCACGACATGAGAAGTGGTTGGATTGCCTGTCCTACTAGGAGGTATTCTTAAAATTGATTATCCTGTTGTAGTGTATCAATACGTGTATCTCCCATTAAGAATGAGACATATCTGGATTTCATTGTTATCAGAGTTAAAAATCATAATAGGCATTTATAGGTATGATAGGCATCTATAAAATTTATAGAAATTATCATTCTCGGGATTAATGTGCTGAACTTTTTTGGATTCTAAATTTTTGATGGTTGTCCTAAATGGAAAAATCCTGTCTCTTGGTGGATAGTTATTAATACACACCATTTATACCAATGACTGATATACATTTTCCAGGAATGTTAAAATTTTATCACTCACATTCCATCCAAGAATAAGTGTTATTTCTCCAGTGTTTGTCTTTTTTCTTGAGGTTAGACCTGTGGTACTGCAATTTAAAACAAACAACTCCCCTAGAAGTTAACCACGGTTCATTTTTGTTGCATTCAACTATATGGCAGTTAGCATAATATTTGATTTTTTTCCCCATTAGAAATGTAGCTGCAAGTGCTGTGTGAGAAAGATGTAAGGATCTTGGAGTATACATAAGCTGTTGTAAATATATGTAAAAATAAATTTAGTAAAATTACTGACCTAACATCGTTTTGGAATTCAAATGATGCCAACAGTTCTCTATGAAAAAATGACCTGCATTGTTTTTAAAACTTCTATTTATTATGCATTTTTACAGCTCTTGAATTCATCTTAGATTTTTATCACTTAATTCATCTATATACGTATGTGTCCCTTCTATCTTAAGACTTGGTAATAGAAAACTGAGCACCAAAGTCCACTGAATTAATAAGTGGCAGGAATAATAGAATTCAGAGATCTCTGAGTGTTTTTGTACATTTTCATATACTCAGAGACATAAAAAATGCAGTAAGAAGCTATAATTAAAATGCTATAGTAATCACATCATGAATCAATTTGATTTTACAAAATGAAACTTTAGTAGGTCTGTTACTTATTGTGTACATGTGTATCTATACTATATTTTACTCTGTGTGATCTAGTTATAAACTGTATTTTAAACTACTATTTTAGACTTTAAATATATATATACACAGACATATTCTTTAATATTCATTTTATTTTACTATAATCTTTCATTCTAAATCATTTTGGCTCATCAGTTTTTTGTAACTAGCAGAACTTTACTCTTACATATATAACACAATTCCATATAGACCTTCATTATATGGATGCAAGGTAATAAAAAATAGATATCTTTATTTTTTCGTTTTTCTTTGTTACCTTTTTATTTGTGGGTGAATGAAAAAAGCTAAGTGAGTTATTTCATACTAATGAATAATTTTTAGGTCTAGGAGCTGCCCTCCAGGTTTTCTTAAATTGCTACAATAATGAAATAAAGCTATTTCTTCTGTACATAAAACATGGTTAAACTTTCCAGTAGAAAATCTTCATGTGGAGATAAGTAATATAAAAAAGAAGATCTTTTATAGTCATTAGTTTTAAACAGTTATCCAAACAATACCATAGATAATTTGATTCACCCATTTAATTACAACTATTATATTTATTTCTGGAAGCATTTGTTCAACAATTCCAAAAATTGAATATGAGGAAAAAATAAAAAATGTTATTTGTTTCTAAATTGGGCCACTTTGAACTAAATATAGAAGTAGAAAAAGTTTGAGTGTCTCTCTGTAGAAAGAATCTTCCGTTTTAGGTCTTTGACATAGTTGAATATTGAAGGATAGATACGTATTTTTTTCCTCGATGCTATATTTTTTTAATCAAGTAAATGGAGTTCTTTAGTATCAATGAGTAAAACTTTTGAAAATTATTTTACTTTTTAAGTCTCTAAAAGTTTTCGAGTGAGAGATATAAATACTAATTCATTTGTATAAGCAGTGATTATTCTAAAATGTTAACAAAAATCTCAAGTAAACTGCTGATACGTGATCATCTATTTCTGTTTTTTAAAATTTTATAAACTGAAAATTGTAACAAGAATTGTCCGTAGGAATGGACATACTCCTTTTAAACTTTAAGAAATTAATTTTCTGAAACTTTTAAATGTAGGATCTAGATTTGGACATTTAGCTTTATTTACCCATCATTTTAGATGTTCTGGGAAGAAATATCTAACGATTTTTCCATGGCATCTACCCTTTTTTTCAGATTCTCGACTGACATTTTGTCGTGTTATTGTGTCCACGCTATTTAGTTCCTCCTGGAGCCTTCCGAATTTCACATGCACTGCTTCAATCAGCTCCTGCAGAGTGGATAACTTACCTAGGGACCCAGGCCTTACTGGACAAGCAGCCAATCATGAACAGGGGCAGGCTGACCTTTTTTTTTTTAATTTTTATATTTTTTTGCATTTTGAAGTATAGGTATTCATTATAGCAATTTATTGGAAAGTAAAACGCCAGGGAGCTTTTCTGGAAAAATACATCTTTATCTAAAATTGAAGGATTATATAGAAATTAGCCCTCCTGTTTTCTTTTCTTTCCTTATTCAATAACTTTTAGATTGTGATTTAAGCACTTTTCTATTTCTATAAACTAATGTGTCTTTGTTTTTTAGTACATATTTGTGTAATGTAAACTTGCTTGTGTTGATATGAAAAAGTAGTTTGAAAACTATACTATGTATGTACAAAATATACTTTAATGGTATCTTGAGGTAGGGAGATGGGTGGGTGAGAACCTCAGGTTTAATTTGGAAATAGAAGAGAGGGATCTGCCCTAATGCTTTAAACTAGGTGCAGACTGGGAATTTATGCTGTATGTATGTCATAAAGGTATAAAGGTCCAACTCTGCCATTTGTTTAAAAGAAAAACAAGCTTGATAGAATCCTGACAGATTTTTAACAATTTTAAGTAATTTAAAAAGCTGTTATAAATCAGACTGTGTTTTAAAATAGCAGTAAACACTTGGGGCTTTTTTTTCAGATATGTACTCATGTTAAAATGAGGTGTCCATATCGGCAGCTAGGTAATAGAGGAAAAAGTGTTATACTCTCCTAATACATTAAATGCTGGCACTATATATGAAACTGAAAGTAAATAATATTATTTAAATCAGTGTGCTATACTTTTAATGTGGATATGGAAAAAAGACTCATTTTAAAAACTGCAAGGATAAATATATTTTAAATGCTGACATGTTAGGTTTTTATTTTTTGTTTTATTTTGAAAATATGTATACACTAAATGAGGTTTTTGATTAATGGTTAAGAATAGTGAATAAACAAACATGGGTTTAAAAATTAAATTTAATTAGGAATTATAGGACTTTGATACTTTTATTTAATATTCTGTATGAGGAAGATAGTATATTACTATATCAAAGGATGAACTGTGTTTTGTGTTGATCAAGAACTTTGCTATTAAAAAAACATTTATATTTTCTACAATTACAACATTGTTTTCCATCTCTCAGACTGAATTTTTGTTGATTTCTTCTTAGCACCATTAGGCAAGTTAGTGGACTTTAATTTTTATAAAGAAAAACTTAGGGCTTTAGATGCTTTCAGTAAAATTTAAAGCCTATTGAAGTTGTTTTGTTTAGATTTTAGTTTAAATCTATGATTGTCTTGATTTATTGATCTTCTTTGACTGGTGGGGTAGAAAGAAATAACTTTCTCTATGCACTGATTTTATACAAAAAGATTTTTCTCAGTGCTTTCTGTTCTTTATTTAGATGTTTGGAAGCCAAATTCTGTATGTCTTGTTCACATGTAGTAAGAAGTAGCAAGAAGACTATAACTTAAATAGACAAAAAGTTATTGTTGGGGCATTTGTATATCATATGGAGCTGTACTTTGTAGAATTTCTGTGGTACTTTATGTTTCTTGCTCCCTAAAAAGAAAAATAAATTAGTTATATAATAGTAAATTAAAATTGTATAATATAAGCCCCACGTGGGTATTTGTGGCAATTCAGGAGTAATTGCTTTATCATCATTCTGTTCAGAAGTAATTTTATTGCTTTTGGTGACTGTAGCTTACATTTAGAATTCAGTCAGTTGGGTCATATGCCATTTTTATAAATGGAGAATATAATGCCATAAACTGTAAATTTTTGAAGATATATGGATTCTGATTTTGCTGAATATTTTAGGTTTTTTGTTTGTTGTAAAAATTATATTTCTACCAAAGGAGTAGAATGTTAAGTGCTTACTCAGTAAGAATTCTAAAGCATGAGTTAAGTTGGGATAAATGACTTAAAATTATGTCTTAATTTGTTATGAATAAACTTTTTTTGAAGTTTATTTCTGAGTTGCTTAATGTTTTTTGTAGTACTAAATGCTAATTTTGAAAGCAATGTTTCAGAAACATTTAAAAAACAATTTTAGCAGTTGTATAGATGAATGGTCAGTCAGTATCATTCTTAAAATTCTCTTTGAAGGTATCCAAAATTATTTCCCTCTGCACAGAATAAACAGTTAATATGATGTTTATGCATTGGATTTTTGATGTTTGAGTCTTTAAATTGCCACATAGTCTGAAAATAATTTTATTTTACTGGTAATGCTTTTGGGATATTTATTCCTATATATATGGAGATTGAGCACCATCTATTGGTCAGTGTGAAGTATATTAATTTGCCAATTCAGCAAAAATTGTTAATTAAATTCCTTAATTACTGAGATTCTATATATTACATAGTTTTCTCACAATAAGGTCTTATGTCTAAAGACTGTACGTCTCATAAAGTTCACCAGAATGCCTTTACTGTTGTAGATTATAAAATGACTCACTTTTATTACCTTTAATATTTAAGTTTCTAACTTTGCTATATACTATTGAATTGTAAGTTTTCCTTTAAAAGAGGTGAATGGTCTTAATCCTGTGTTAAGAATAAACTCTGTTTATTTATGGAGTTATTAAATATGATTATTTGCTTTAAGTGGAGATTATCCAATTGAAGAAGGTTAGGTGATTTATATATTGTTACCTATGCATGCTAGGTTTATTATTTCAGAAAATGATGCTAAATTTAATATTTAAGATAATAAAATGCTTTTTATTTTCCTTTAATATCAATTTGAATGAAAAAAGTATATTATCTAATTGAGCAACAATGGAATTAGGTATATTAAAAACAAAAATTGCCATTTTTGTTATTAATACATAATTTTTAGAATTTTGATTTTTGTCATATTGAATGTGTTATTTTGTTTGAAATGGATACCATCGAAGTGTGTATTAGTAAATGAAGTTTTCATTTTAAAAGATATTTTAATGATAGATTTAATACAGATATTAATAAAGCTACTTATTTTCTCAGAGCAAAGCAAAAAAATAAATATGAAATGACATTTCATGGTTTCAAAGATATTAAAAATGTGTATTCTTTAAGACTAGATATAGAAGGCAACTGGTACTTCTCTCCATTCCTGACATCAAAGTGAGGCTACAGCTGTATCAAAGTCTTAACCCTCATACATTAATAATGTACAGTAAATAAATCAGTGCTTTTGGGTTTTAGGGAGGTTGATTTTTTTATTTTAGGTTGTACTTTCTAAACATAAATCATTCAGTACTTAGTATTAGATGTATTATTAGCAAGAAAATAGTTATAAATAAGGCTGAAAGAAACAAGTTTAAGAAACTAAATTGGCATTTTATATTTCATAACAGAAAGTCACTGATTTTTTATGTGAAAATGAAGACTTGTAGTGTCAGCTGTATTACATTGTTTCAAATCATGAATCATATCCTGATTCCCCTTGACTCCTCTTGCTTTTTCCTTATCCACTTAATGTCATCACTTCTTCCTAGTGTTCTAATCTAGAAACTTGAGACTCAGCCTTGATTCTTCCCTATCTCTTATCTTTCTCCTAAAAATTTAGTGTCTAAGCTTTGGAAATAACTTTATTCTTTCTTTTCTCCTTACAACTCTCTTATTTCAGTCTTCCTCATCTATTCCAGAGAGCTTGTTGTGTAATGTTGACTAATTGTATTACTAATATTATTGTCTCCAATCTCTTCCCTGTTCCACCCTATTCTTACTAGCACTGAAAGGTTTGTTTGTTTGTTTGTTTTTGGTTTTGTTTAATTTTCCTACTAGAACATTTGGCTGGTCATTTTAAAGATTCTTTAATGGCTGTCAACTGTGTGCTACACAGTCGAATCTAAATTCCTTAGAATGTCACTCGCTAGAACTTTATAGTCTTCATCCAGCTGACCTTAAGCCTTACTTTTTTCCTTTCTCCTTCCCCTTCCTACCTTTTGAGACCTGAGGCACAGGCCAAATTTGTGAAGTGTTACGTAAGAGTTGATCATGCTGGTTTGGGCTCTACTAGCAATTGGATTGTATTACTGGAAGATCTTGTTACTAGAAGGTTTGTTGGTTGTGTGTGTGTTGATAGTTGTGAACTCTTTGAAAACAGTAACTCTGATTTGTTTTGTTTGTTTGATCTGTCAATTTCAAGTCTTAAGGATAGTGCTTGGCAGGCAGGAGTCTGTATAATAATATAGTAAAAAGTATGGACTCTGGAGCAGACCATCTGGGTTCAATTCTTACCTCCTCTACTTTGTCTCCTTGAACAATTTACTTAATTCCCTAGCCCTTCAGTAAAATGGGGATTATAACAGTATTTATGTTATAAGATTACTATGAGGATTAAATGTGTTAATATACATGTAATGTGCTTAGAACATATGAGAATTAAATGCTCAATATTATTTTTTATATTTAAAAATATTAAAAAGAATAATTTACTGTATTTCAAAATTTGGAAAAATATATGAATTTGGGAGAAAGTTCTCAAAGATTTTTTCTTGTAAAATATCACAAATTAATGTTAATTGAAAATATTTTCTTGACTGAAAAATATTTTAAAATTTTACTAAGAATCGAATTGTGTAAAGTTTCAGTAAATAATATATCCTTCAGAGTTAAAAAAGTGTACTCTTATATAAATATTTTTTGTTGTTGCTACATTGTGTTAAAGTAATGTCACCCTAAATATCTACTAACCAAAATGTGTCTTTTTTTGAAATATAAATACTGTTAAGAACAAAAGTAAATTGACACCTTATCTGTAAAAGTAGACTCTTAAATTTAAAAATGAAGACCTAACATAGGTGTTTTTGTTTTAAATATAGGCTGAATGTAGTAACATTAGTAGATGGCTTTAAAAAACAACTGTGGATATGAAGTAAGTCATTCTGTAACAAGGTTTATTGCAGAAATAGACTTGCTTATGACTAATAATGTCTTAGATTTGTATTTTTTTGTTTTTTTTTAACTTGTTTTTATATTTGTTGTCTTGATGAGTTTTCTTATCACTTCTAGCCAAGTTCAGAGTGAAGATTTACCTTTATGCAATTTGCTTTCAGTGGTTTATGGAGGAAGAATATGGATGGATACAAATGTCAAGAGAAGAGAGAGAGAGTTAAATTTGATTTCTTCAGTTTGAGATTTTTATTCATCGCTTGACATTGTAAGATGAAGGTTAGAAGCCTCTGTTGGGATATAAACTTCTGAACCTAGACAGTTCTCCTCAAAAATTCATAAAAATATTTATAATGAATGAGAACCACTGAGTAATGTTAATATTAGCTTAGATGATAAAGCACACAGTATTTTTTAGGAGCCTACAGCTATTAGGAATTACAAAAAATATGCACTTCAGACAATAAAATAAGAATTCATCCTTTTTTGGGTTAGAGCCTGTGTTTTGAATACTACTGTCAGTAAGAATATATATATATTCTGAATATGTATATATATATATATTCAGTAAGAATATATAGATATTCAGTAAGAATATATAGATATTCAGTAAGAATATATAGATATTCAGTAAGAATATATAGATATTCAGTAAGAATAGATATTCAGTAAGAATATATAGATATTCAGTAAGAATATATGTACACTATATATATAGTATATCTTTTCAAAATACTGTTAATATGTAGTTTTCTTTCTTTGAATGCTTATGTTAGAAATAAGTATAGATCTGACAATCAGTTTTTTTAATATCTTGTCTGCTTTGAATTTTTTACCTTAATGATTGAAATACATTACTTCTCCTTTTTTTTTTTTTTTTTTTTTTTTTTTTTTTTTTTTTTTTTTTTTTTTTTTTTTTTTTTTTTGTGAGACAGAGTCTCGCTCTGTCTCCCAGGTTGGAGTGCAGTGGTATGATCTCACCTCACTGTAACCCCCGCCTCCTGGGTTCTATTGATTCTTGTGCTTCAGCCTCCCAAGTAGCTGGAATTACAGGCATGTGCCACCATGCCCAGCTGATTTTTGTATTTTTAGTAGAGATGGGATTTCACCATGTTGGCCAGGCTGGTCTTGAATTTGTGACCTCAAGTGATCCGCCCACCTCGGCCTCCCAAATTACTGGGATTACAGGCATGAACCACCACACCTGGCCAAAATA
Source organism: Hylobates moloch (assembly GCF_009828535.3). NCBI lineage: Eukaryota > Metazoa > Chordata > Mammalia > Primates > Hylobatidae > Hylobates > Hylobates moloch. Next base: position 40,357,194 of record NW_026652281.1, read on the forward strand.
CATTACTTCTGAGTGAGATCCTCGTTATTGACAATGTTCTTAAATAATTTGTGCAGTGGTAAAATTAATGACTTAACAGCCAATACCTGTTTGCTTTTTATGGTGTTTCATCTTTTGATTATAAAATATACCATGATTTAGCAAGCAAGTCTGGTTTATTTGGAGAAGTTACTTAAACATATAATCTTCATTTTTAGACTTACAATTTTGAAGCTGTATTTTTGTTTTGGAAATTGTATATGATCCCCTAAAAGTTGTGTGCTCAGAATCAGGTCGAGACTTAGGGAAATTATAGAGGAAACAGAAGTATTCCAATATTATTTTCTAGGAATAAAATTATGCATGTCCCCATACTTGAAAATGTCTTTCACTTAATGGAATTCACAGTTTTCACACTTTGTTTTAGATGTGAAAGCTTTCAGTAGCTTCTTGTGAATAGGCCACTAAAATTAGTGTAAAATATTTCAATTTTCTAAAATAACTTACTAGTATTATAATATTTCACTTTATGAGAAATCCTTATTGTAAGATGTAATGATACCTACCAAGAAATATTTAAAGTATCAGCAATAATCATATTTTCAGACTAATAAGAAACTAATATAGGAATACTGTTTCTATTCAGCAAGTTTTTTTTTTTTGAGACAGAGTCTCACTCTGTCACCCAGACTGGAGTGCAGTGGCGTGATCTCTGCTCACTGTAAGCTCTGCCTCCCGGGTTCACGCCATTCTCCTGCCTCAGCCTCCCGGGTAGCTGAGACTACAGGCGCCCGCCACCATGCCCCGCTAATCTTTATTTTTTAGTAGAGACGAGGTTTCACCATGTTAGCTAGGATGGTCTCGATCTCCTGACCTCGTGGTCCACCCGCCTCGGCTTCCCAAAGTGCTGGGATTACAGGCGTGACCCACCGCGCCCGGCCTCAACAAGTTATTTTTACAGTGTCTAATAAATATTGACACTATGCTAAGTCTTGGTATTTCCCAATTAAATATTATTTAGGAGGAGAAAGACATTAATAGAGAATTAAAATGTGATGTTCTAAGTGCTATGTAATAAGGCATGATTGAAAAGAAACTTAGAGCATTGCTTAAGTCTTCTTGGGAGTTCAGAGGTTTTTTGTGAGGTCATGAGACCTCAGCTAGTTTATAAAGATTTGAAGAATATTTCCAGGTGGATAATAGAAAATAAAGAAGGGATTTTAGGTTGAGGGAGCAGTATATGCAAAGTTCTGGTGGGCATTTGGAGAGAGAGATCAGGAAGAACAGACTGTGGACCATGAGACTAACTAGAGATACAGACTATAAAAGCTTTTGGGGGGCCGGCCATGGTGGCTCACGCCTGTAATCCTAGCACTTTGGGAGGCCGAGGCAGGCAAATCACCTGAGGTCAGGAGTTTGAGACCAGACTAACATGGAGAAACCCCATCTGTACTAAAAATACAAAATTAGCTGGGCATGGTGGTACATGCCTGTAATCCCAGCTACTTGGGAGGCTGAGGCAGGAGAATTGATTGAACCTGGGAGGTGGAGGTTGCGGTGAGCCAAGATCGCGCCATTTCACTCCAGCCTGGGCAACAAAAGCGAAACTGTCTCCAAAAAAAAAAAAAAAAAGCTTTTTGGATGCCATGTTAACAATTTTGGCTTTTATCCTTTAAGCATTGGGGAGGCATTAAATAATTTTAAATAGAAGAGTAACATCTATTTACATTTTTGAATTATTATTCTGATCATTCTGTAGAGGATGGAGATAGACCAATTAAAGGAATTTCTGCAATAATGCAGGAAAGAAATGACCACCTGAACTGAGGGCAGTGATAGTGAGAGGAGAGAGGGTATTAAGGAAGTAGAGTCAGCCAGCAAGTCTTGATGATTAATTGTACATTGAGTTCAGAATGTTTTTTGCAGTACTCAAGACTGACTTCTGGGTTTCTGGCTTGAACTGCTAGTCCTTGACATAGGTATTAATGGAAAGAGGACATAGTTTTGGGAATGGGAGGACTTCAGTAGTAAACATGTCTCATTTGAGATGTTGGAGAACACTTGGTTAGGAACGTCTGCTATGCAGTTGGATGTCTTGAGATCTGGAACTCAGATCATGGTAATTTGGAAGTTAGCATACTGGTCCCAAACTCACTTCATTATTTTCATTTTTTAAGTTTGTTAATATTCCTCTAAGAAAGGGTAAAGTAATGAGAATAAGGAGAATTTAGAACTTGGGTTAAAGAACTTTTGGAAAAATAAATGTCTGTGTGGAGCCTATTTCACACTTAAGGCAACTGTTTGAGATTCATTTCTCCTGCCAGTAATTTCAATTCTCTGCTACCAGCTGCCTTGTAGGATCAGTGAAGTTGTTTTAAGGAAAAGTAGAGCACATGATGACCTGGCTGTTCCGAATACTTACAAACTGAGAGGATGCCTAACTTTTTAGCATGCCTCCAACTCAGCTAGGTGAACTATTTGTAGTTTTTTTGTTGCATGTATCAGTGTTTCCTCTCTGTTGTTGTGAGCAGTTGAGAGTTGACAATATAATCAGTAAGGTGGGTGACAATAATTGTTTTGATATCATTGCCACTCATTTATTTCACAGTTGCAGAAATGGAACTAGTCCAGTATTTAATAGCTCAACATTTTATATGTATTTAATAATATACATGAGTGTAGGTTTTGGATGCTATGCTCTTTCCAGGACAATTTAAATCTGTTCTTTAATTATTTTAAATGGCATTGCATATGTGGTATGAAGTTTTTTGTTTCCACTTCTGCAGTTTTAATATTCTGTATATCATGGAAGTATTTTTGTTAATTTTTAAATTGTGATCTATATCAACATACAGAAAACAAGATTAAACGTTAGCATTAATTGAATCACCGTATATACTTGAAATTGCCTAATATACCATCAATTTACAGGATGTAATTCAAACATTATTTGCAATAAAAACCCCCAAAATACCAAGGAATAAATCCAACAAAAGATATATAAGACCTTTATGGAAAAAAATTATACAACTTTGTTGAAAGATGTAGGATCTAAATAAATGGAGATCAGTGTTATGCTTTTGGATGGGAAAACAGGAATTTCTGTTCTATAGTTTCTATTCTGTAATTTCTATGATTGAATAGAAATTCCTCCAAAATTAATCCATTAAGTTCAATACAATCCCAATCAAAATCCCAACTAGCATGTTCTTTTTACAATATTTGACAATCTGATTTGAAATTGACATGGGAAAGTAATAGCAAGAAGAGTCAAATAATTTTGAAGAACACTAAAGGTGGTTAATCTTACCAAATACCAAGATTTACCATACAGGAATGGTAAATTAAAATAGTGTGATCACGAGACATAGGGTAAAAAAACAACTAATGGAACAGTCTGCCTTTTCAGTCTTGCTTCCTAACTCCTCTTTGTGTACCACGACATGCCAGCCAACCTGAACTGCATGTGCTAACATTCACGCCCAGTATTGTGTGCCTTTGCTATTGCCATTCTACAGAATTCTCTTCATCCCTATGAACTCTACTTCACTGAATCTAAGATGTGTTATTAATTTATGTTCCACTAAGAAAAAATGTTGCCCGTTAAATTGACACACCATCATTGCCAGATACACCCAGCTTCAGAGATGTTAAAGCATGAAAATGTGTCTTAAGATTTGTGGAAGATGGTATTTAAAATGCCAGTGTCTCCGCTAAAAATATCCCTTGGTTTCTCTTATCAAAGTAGATTCTGTCCCTGTGAATCTGCATAGCGTTTATTTGTGCGTTTTTGTGAATGTTTTACAGAGTAAGATACACTTGCACAAAGACTTTCCCCTGAATTTTTCATTTTAGAAGGTATCTCCTGCAATAATTTTAATAGGACCAAGAATTACCAAATATTGAGCACATACTGTAAGTCATATGATAATTGCTTTAAGGATGTTATCGTGGCTGTTAGGCAACCTTCCAAAGCAATTTCTGTTCTTCAGATTTTTACATAGGCAACTGGAACTTAGAGATTAAGAAATTTTCCCCAAAACACAGTTACAGGATTGGAACCCCAGACTGCCTAACTTCAAAGCCGTGTCATGTCATGGCAGTATTTGCCTGTTTCCTCTCTGCTTCCCTCTCCTGATTACAGTAAGCTCTTTGAGCATAGACACCATGCATTTTGCATGTTTATAGTCCCCATACCTTCTTATACCATCCCTTGAAACCTAATGAATGGCCAGTAATCTGTAGAATGAATAAAAGTAGAGGAGGAAATCAGGGCACTTCAAACTGGTACTTCTTTACATATTGGTCCAATGTTTGTGTGTGAGATCAGCACAAAGGAGGTGTAATTGAGGCTGAACTATTCCTTTAACACCAGATATTAGAACAAAGAATAGATGTAACTTCCTAATTCAAGGAATGTCTTAACATTTTAGAAAAACATTTTTGAATTAAATTTACATATTCATTATAGAAAAGTTGAAAAGTGGAGAAAAAGAAAATTAATAATAACACATTATCAAGCATGTACTATGAACCAGGTACTTTGTGTGTGTTATATCATTTAATTTACAAAACAACATAATCATACAGGTATTATTATCTGTATTTTGCACATGAGAAAGCTATAGCTAAGAGCTGTCATTCATTTACCCATGATGTCATTACTAGTAAGTCGAGGTGTTCCAGTTTGCTTAACTTCAGAGTCTACATTTCCCTCTTTTTGTTGGTTTTCTGTATTTAAACTTGGTATAAATGGCATCAATAGTGAACGTTCTGCAGTTCTCATTTTCTGCCCAACATTTTTTGAGATGTCATCAGCATTGCTTCATGTAGTTTTACTTCAAGTAATTAAAAGTGTTTCTAAAAGTAGTAAGTGTACATAGTTTAAAAAGTCAAAGTTATGTTTAAAGTGAAGAGTAGCTACCTCTCTCTCCATTTTTAGTCTTCTCCACAGAGACAGCTGCTTTCAACTTTTTGTTATTGTGTTTTCTCTTTCATTTACCTCTGTATTACCCCCACACACATTTCTTGAAATTGCTTAATATGCCATCAATTTACAGGATGTAATTCTCACTGCCATTTCCTGACTTTTAAATTTTAATAACATAATGCCTTTCTAGTATGAAAGAAAATAATTTAGTATTTTTCCTCCCTTCCATCATTTTCTGTTTTTTTCTCTTCCCATCCTTCCATTATATTTATATAACACTATCATTACTATGTGAACATTTGCAACAGAGCTACATAATGTACTATGTTCTGTTTTCCCTCCTTTTTGTAACTTGTGGTTGTTTGCAAGCATACCTCATTTTATTGTGCTTTGCTTTATTGTGCTTCTGAGATACTGTATGTTTTACAAATTGAAGATTTGTGGCAACCTTACATCAGGCAAGTCTGTTGGTCCCATTTGTTCAATAGCATGTGCTAATTTCATATCTCAGTGTCATATTTTGGTAACTCTCACCATGTTTTTTTTTTTTCTAAATGTTATCTTCAGCTTTTTTTGTTGTTGAACTTTTATTTTAGGTTCAGGGGTACATGTGCGGGTTTGTTATATAGGTAAGTTGCATGTTGTGGGGGTTTGCTATACAGAATATTTTGCCACCCAAGAAATGAGCATAGCGCCTGATACAAGGTAGTTTTTCGATCTTCACCCTTCTCCTCTCTTCCACCCTCAAGTAGGCCCTAGTGTCTGTTGTTCTCTTCTTAATGTTCATATGTACTCAGTGGTTATCTCCCACTTATAAGTGAGAACATGTAGTCTTTGGTTTTCTGTTCCTTTGTTTGCTCACTTGGTATAATGGCCTGTAGCTCCATCCATGTTGCTGCAAAGGATAGTATCTATTCTTTTTATGACTTGGTAGTATTCCATGGTGTATATGTATCACATTTTCTTTATCGAGTTTACCATCAGTGGGTATTTAGGTTGATTCCATGTCTTTGCTATTGTGAATAGTGCTGTGATGAACTTACATGTCCATTTGTCTGGAAGGTAGAATGACTTATATTTCTTAGGATATATACCCAACAATGGGATTGCTGGGTTGATTGGTAGTTCTGCTTTGAGTCCTTTGAGAAATCACCACATTGCTTTTCCCAATGGCTGAACTAATTTACATTCCCATCAGTGGTGTAGAAGAATTCCCCTTTGTCTGCAGCCTCACCAACACCTGTTATTTATTTTTTTAAAAAATAATAGTCATTCTGACTGGGCTGAGATGATATCTCATTGTCGTTTTTCTTTGCATTCTCTAATGATTAGTGATGTTGAGCATTTTTCGTATACTTGTTGGCCATGTGTATATCTTCTTTTGAGAAGTGTCTGTTCATATCCTTTGCCCACTTTTTAATGGGATTGTTAGCTTTTTGCTTGTTGATTTGTTTAAGTTCCTTATAGATTCTGGATATTAGACCTTTGTCAGATGCATAGTTTGCAAATAGTTTCTCCCATTTTGTAGACTGTTTACTCTGTCAGTAGTTTCTTTTGCTGTGTAGAAGCTCTTTAATGAGGTCCTATTTGTCAATTTTTGTTTTTGTTGCAATTGCTTTTATCTTTGTCATGAAATCTTTGCCAGGTCCTATGTCCAAAATAGTATTTCTTAGGTTATCTTTCAGTATTTTTATAGTTTTAGGTTTTGTATTTAAGTCTTTAATTTATCTTGAGTTGATTTTTATAGATGGTGTAAGGAAGGGATCCAGTTTCAATCTTCTGCATGTGGCTAACCAGTTATCCCAGCACCATTTATTGAATAGGGAGTCTTTTTTCCCATTGCTTGTTTTTGTTGACTTTGTTGAAGATTAGATTGTTGTAGGTGTGTGTCATTATTTCTGGGCTCTCTGTGCTGTTCCATTTGTCTGTGTGTCTTTTTTCTACCGGTATAATGTTGTTTTGGTTACCATAGCCTTGTAGTATAAAGTCAGGGAATGTGGTGCCTCCAGACTTGTTCTTTTTGCTTAGGATTGCTGTGGCTATTCAGGCTCTTTTTTGGTTCCATACCAATTTTAAAATAGATTTTTTCTAATTCTGTGAATAATGTCATTGGTAGTTTGATAGGAATAGCATTGAATCCCTAAATTGCCTTTGGCAGTATGGCCGTTTTAACAATATTGATTCTTCCTAACTATGAGCATGGAATGTTTTTCTGTGTCATCTCTGATTTCTTTGAGCAGTGTTTTGTAATTCTTACTGTAGAGATCCTTCACCTCTCTGGTTAGCTGTATTCCTAGGTATTTTATTCTTTTTTGTGGCTACTGTGAATTGGACTGCATTCTTGATTTGGCTCTCAGCTTGGATGTTGTTTGTATATAGGAGTGAAACTGATTTTTGTACATTGATTTTGTGTCCTGAAACTTTGCTAAAGTTGTCAGTTCAGGGAGCTTTTGGGCAGATGTTATAGGGTTTTCTAGGTATAGAATCATATAGTCTGCAGCAGGGATAGTTTGGACTTCATCTTTTTCTATTTGGTTGCCTTTCATTCCTTTTTCTTGCCTAATTGCTCGTCTACGATGTCCAGTACTATGTTGAATATGAGTAGTGAGAGAGGACATCCTATTCTTGTTCTGGTTTTCCAGGAGAATGCTTCCAGCTTTTGCCCATTCAGTATGATGTTGGCTGTGGGTTTGTCATAGAGGCTTTTATTATTTTGAAGTATGTTTCTTCAGTGTCTAGTTTGTTGAGGGTTTTTAACATGAAGGGATGTTGAATTATATTGCAAGCCTTTTCTGCATCTATTGAGATAATCATGTGTTTTTTGTTTTCAGTTTCATTTATAAGAGTAATCACATTTATTGACATGCATATTGAGCCACTTTTACATCCCAAGTATAAATAACGTGCTTAATTGTGGTGAATTAGCTTTTTGATAAGCTGCTGGATATGGTTTACTAGTGTTTTCTTGGGGATTTTTGTGTCTATGTTCATCAACGATATTGGCCTGAAGTTTTTTTTTTTATTTTGTTGTGTAACAATTTTTTAAACCTTTCCATTATTATTATATGTGTTATGGTTATTGGTGATATTCATGTCTTAATTATTTTAGGGTACTGTGAACTGTGCCCATATAAAATGCTGAGCTTAATTGGCAAATGTTGCGTGTATTCTGACTGCTCCACTGACCGGCTGTTCCACTGTCTCTCTGCCTCTCCTGGGCCTCTCTATTCCTTGAGACACAACAATCATGAAATTTGGCCAATTTATAATCCTAAAGTAGCCTCCAAGTGTTCAGGTAAGAAGAAGAATCACACATCTCTCACTTTAAATCAAAAGCCAGATATGACTAAGATTAGTGAGGAAAGCATATCAAAAGCCGAGATAGGCTTAAAGCTAGGCTTCCTGTGCTAAACAGTTAGCCACGTTGTGAATGCAAAGAAAAACTTCTTGAAGGAAATTCAAATTGCTACTCTCGTGAACACATAAATAAGACAGCTAAACAGCCTTATTGCTGATATGGAGAAAGGTTTAGTGGTCTGGATAGAAGATCAAATCAGCTGTAAAGCCAAAGCCTAATTCAGATCAAGGACCTAACTGTCCTCAATTTTCTGAAGACAGAGACAGGTGAGAAAGCTGCAGAAGAAAAGTTTGAAGCTAGCAGAGGTGGATTCATGAGGCTTAAGGTCAGAAGCTGTCTTTATAACATAAAAGTGCAAAGTGTGAAACAGCAAACGCTGGTGTAGAAGCTGAAGCAAGTTATCCAGAAGATCTAGCTAAGATCATTGATGAAAGTGGCTACAGTATACAATACGTTTTCAATGGAGATGAGACAGCCTTATATTGGAAGAAGATGACGTTTAGGAATTTCATTGGTAAAGAGAAGTTACTACCTGGCTTCAGAGGACAGGCTGACTCTCTTGTTAGGGGTTGATACAGCTGGTGACTTTAAGTTGAAGCCAGTGCTCTCTTACCATTTCAAAAATCCTAGGGCCCTTAAGAATTATGTTAAATCTATTTTGTCTGTGCTGTATAAATGGAACAACAAATGATACCACATCCGTTTATAGCATGGTTTACTGAATATTGTAAGCCCACTGTTTACAATATTGTAAAGCCCACTGTTTGTAGGCCCACTTATAGCATGGTTTACTGAATATTGTAAGCCCACAGTTTACAAAGCCCACTGTTTTCAAGCCCACATGATACCACATCTGTTTAAAGCATGGTTTGCTGAACATTGTAAGTCCACATTTGAGACCTACTGCTCAGAAAGAAAAGATTTCTTTCAAAATAATACCACTCATTGACAATGTACCTGGTTACCCATGAACTCTGATGGCATTTACAAGGACATTAATGTCATTTTTATGCCTGCTAACACATCTATTCTGTAGCCTGTGGATTAAGGAGTAATTTAGACTTTCAACTCTTATTATTTAAGAAATACATTTTGTAAGGCTATAGCTGCCATAGATAGTGATTCCTCTTTGGAAAAGTAAATTGAAAACCTTCTGGAAAGGATTCACCATTCTAGATGCCATTAAGAACATTCATCATTCATGGGAGGAGGCCAAAATATAAACATTAACAGAAGTTTGGAGGAAGTTTATTCCAACTCTCTTGAATGACTTTGAGGGGTTCAGTACTTCAGTGGAGGAAGTAACTGTAGATCTGGTAGAAATAGCAAGAGAACTAGAATTAGAAGTGAAGCCTGAAGATGTGACTGAATTGCTGCAGTTGCATGATCAAACTTCTTATGGATATGCAAAGTGGTTTCTTGAGATGGAATCTACTGGTAAAGATGCTGTTAATATTGTTGAAATGACAACAAAGGATTTAGAATATTATGTAAACTGAGTTCATAAAGCAGTGGCAGAATTTGAGAGGATTTACTCCAATTTTTACTCTATAGTAGAAAGAAGTTTTGCTGTGGGTAAAGTACGATCAAACAGCATCACATGCTACAGAGAAATCTTTCATGAAGAGTTCATTGGTACATCAAACGCTGTTGTTTTCTTATTTTAAGAAATCACCACAGCCACCCCAATCTTCAGCAGCCACTACCCTGATCAATCAGTAGCCATCAACGTTGAGGCAAAACTTTCTTCCAGCAAAAAGATTACAGCTTACTGAAGGCTCAGATGATCATTTGCATTTTTTAGGACTAAAACATTTGTGTAAATTTACGGGGTACATGTGCAAGTTTGTTACATGCATAGGTTGGACAGTAGTAAAGTCAGGGCTTTAAGGGTATCCATCACCCGAATAACCTACATTGTACCTATTAACTAATTTCTCATCATCTTACCCCCCTCCCACTCCCTCACTTTTCCAAGTCTTCCTTATCTATCGTTCCACACTCTACATCCATGAGAGCACATTTTTTAGCATACACTTAGGAATACGAATATGTGATATTTGTCTTTCTGTGCCTGGCTTGTTTTACTTAGGATAGTGACCTCCGGTTCCATCCATGTTGCTGCAAAAGACATTTTATTCTTTTTTATGACTGAGTAGTATTTTGTTATGTGTATATACCACATTTCCTTTATCTGTTGATGGACACTTAGGTTGATTGAATATTTTTTGCTATTGTGAATAATGCAGTAAACATATGAATGCAGTTATTTTTTGATGCAGTAAACGTATGAATGCAGATATCTTTTTTGATTTCTTTTCCTTTGGGTAGATGCCCAGTAGCAGAATTGCTGGATCAAATGGTAAATCTATCTTTAATTCTATGAGAAATCTCCATAATGTTTCCCTAGAGGTTGTACTAATTTACATGCCCACCACAGTGTTTAATGTTCCCTTTTCTCTACATCCTTGCCAACATCTATTATTTTTTGTCTTTTTAATAATAACTATTTTGCCTGGAGTAAGATGACATCTTATCGTAGTTTTGCTTTGCATTTCTCTGATGATTAGTGATGTGGAGTATTGTTTCATATACTTCTTGGCCATTTTTATGTCTTCTTTTGAAAAATATATATTCATTTCTTTTGCTATCTTTTAAATGGGTTTATTTGTAGTCTTTGGTTGTTGGTGAGCTGTTTGAGTTCTTTGTATATTCTGTATATTAGTCCCTTGTTGGATGAATAGTTTGCAAATATTTTCTCCCATTCTGCAGGTTGTTTCTTCACTGTGTTTATTATCTCTTTTGCCATGCAGAACCCTTTTAGTTTAATTAAGTCACATTCATCTATTTTTATTTTTGTTGCCTCTGCTTTTGAGGTCTTAATCTAAACTCTTTGCCTAGATCAATGTCCAGAAGAGTTTTCCCTAGGTTTTCTTCTAGTATTTTTATAACTTTGGTTCTTATATTTAAGTCTTTAATCCATCTTGAGTGTATTTTTGTATATGGTGAGAGTTGGGGTCCAGTTTTATCCTTCATATGGCAGTCCAGTTTTTCCAGCACTATTTGTCTTTTTGCCAGTGTTTGTTCTTGTCAACTGTGTCAAAGATCAGTTGAATATAAATATGTGGCTTTATTTCTGGGTTCTGTATTCTGTTTTTATACCAGTACCATGCTGTTTTGGTTACTGTAATTTGTTATCAGCTTACGTGATGTGAGCTTTGTTCTTTTACAATAAAATTATAATATAATTTGACATCAGCTAATGTGATGACTCTAGCTTTGTGCTTTTTGTTCAAGATTGCTTTGGCTATTTGGGTTCTTTTTTGGTTCCGTACAATTTTTAGGATTTTTTTGTAATTGTGTAAAAAATGACATTGGTAATTTGATAGGGATTGCATTGAAACTATAGACTGTTTTAGGCAGTGTGGGCCATTTAATGATATTAATTCATTTGATCTGTGAGCATAGGCTGTTTTCTCATTTTTGTCATCTGTAATACAGTTTCTTTCATTAGGGTTTTGTGATTTTCCTTGCAGAGATTTTTCACTTCCTTAGTTAAATATTCCTAGGTTTTTTTTTTTTTGTAGCTATTATAAAAGGGATTGACAATTTGATTTCTTTTTCAGTTAGATCATTGTTGATATATAGAAGCACTACTGATTTTTATATGTTGATTTTGTATCCTGCAACTTCACTTAATTTAGTTATCTAAGAGTTTTTTTTAATAGGCTCTTTAAATTTTTTTAGATAGAAGATTGTATCTTAGCAAACAGGGAGAATTTGACTTCTTCTTTGCCAGTTTGGATCCTTTTACTTTTTTCTTTTGCCAGATTACTCTAGCTAAGACTTTCAGTACTATGTTAAATAGGAATAGTAAAGTGGGTATCCTTGCTTTGTTCCAGTTATTAGAGGAAATGCTTTAAATATTCATCATTTAGTATTATGTTAGCCATGGTTTTGTCGTATATAGCCTTTATTACTTTGAGGTATGTTTCTTCTCTGCCTGTTTTGTTAGGGTTTTTATCATGAAGGGATGCTTAATTTTATCAAATGCTTTTTCTGCATCTAATGAGATGATCATATGGTTTTTGTCCTTGATCCTGTTTATATGATACATTCACATTTATTGATTTGCAAATGTTGAACCATCCTTGCATACCTGATACATACAACCCACTTGATCATGGTATAATTTTTGGATGTTCAGTTGGATTTGGTTTGCCTAGTATGTTGAGAATTTTTGTGTCTGTGTTAAACAAAGATATTAGTCTAGTTTTCTTGTTATGTTGTGTCTTTCATTTTTGGTATTGGGATGTTACTGGATTCATATAGTGAGTTTGGGAGAATTCCGTCCTCCTCCATTTTTTGAAACAGTTTTAGGAGGATTGTAGTTAGTTCTTCTTTGTACCTTTGGGATAATTTGGCTGTGAATCCATCTGGTCCTGAGTCTTTCTTTTTTGGGGATTTTATTATTATTATTATTACTGACTCAGTCTTTTTATTACTGACTCATTATTGGTTGTTCAGGTTTTCTATTTTTTCCTGATGCAACCTTGGGAGGCTATATGTTTCCAAGCATTTATCCATTTCCTCTAGGTTTTCTAGTTTGTGAGTATATAAGTGTATGATGATCTTTTGTATTTCTGTGGTTATCAGTTGTAATTTCTCCTTTTTCATTTCTGATGTTGTGTCTTCTTTCTTCTTTGAATAGTCTGTGTAGCTATTTATCAATTTTGTTTGTCTTTTTGAAAAACCAACTTTTCATTTTGTTGATCCTTTGTATTTTTTAAAGCCTCTGTTACATTTAGTTCTGCTCTGATCTTTGTTATTTTGTTTCTTCTGCTAATTTGGGGTTTATTTTATTCTTGCTTTTATGGTTTCTGGAGATGTATTGTTATACTGGCAATTTGTCATCTTTCTTCTTTTTTGATGTAGGCATTTAATGCAATAAATTTCCCTCTTAGTACTTCTTTTCCTGTATCCCACTGGTTTTGTTATGTTGTGTTTCTGTTTGCATTTATTTCAAAAAATTTTAATTTCCATCTTAATTTCTTCATTGACCCAGTGTTCATTCAGGAGTATGTTGTCTAATTTCCATGTATTTGTAAAATTTCCAGAGTCCCTCTTGGTATTGATTTGACCTTTCGTATTGATTTTCTAGTTTTATTCTACTGTGGCCTGAGAAAATACTTGATATTATTTTGATTTTTAAAAATGTGCCAAGACTTGTTTTGTGGCTTAACATATGGTCTATCTTGGAGAATGTTCAGTGTGTTGATGAAAACAATGTATATTCTGCAGTTGGGCAGAATGTTCTGTAAATTCTGTTAGGTCCATTTGGTCTAAAGTCCAGTTTAAGTCCAGCATTTATTGTTTTTTTTGTATTGATTATCTGTTTTAATACTGTGAGTAGGGTGTTGAAGTCCTCCACTATTATTGTATTGCTATCTGTCTCTTTCTTTAGGTCTAGTAATATTTGTTTTATGACTCTAGGTGTTCCACTGTTAGGAGCATATATGTATATTTAGAATTGTTATATCCTTGCACTGAATTGATTCTTATATTATTATATCCCCCCTCTCTCTTTCTCCCTCTTTTTACTGTTTTTAACTTAATATCTGTTTTATCTAATATGAGTATAGCTACTACTGCTTGCTTCTGATTTATGTTTGTGTGGAATATCTCTTTTTACCCCTTTATTTTCAGTTCTATGTGTCTTTATAGGTAAGGTCAGTTTCTTGTGATCAGCATATAGTTGGATGATGTTTTTTTTTTTTTAAATTCATTCAGCCAATGTATAGCTTTTAATTGGACCATTTAATCTATTTACATTCAAGGTAAACACTAATATGTGAGGTTTTAGTCCTGTCATGTTGTAATTGTTTTCTAAATTCTTTTTTTTTTCCTCTATTTGTTATTGTAGTTTAGTGGTATTCTGTTTTGGTGACATTTCTTTCCCTTTGTCCTTTGTGTGATTACTTTGCCAATGAGTTTTATACTCTCTTGTGTTTTTATGATGGTTAATGCTGTCCTTTTGCTTCCAAGTTTAGGACTCCGTTGAGCATTTCTTGTAAAACCAGTCTAATAGCAGTGACTCCCCTCAATATTTGCTTGTTTGGGAAAGACTTTATTTTGTCGTCTTTTATGAAGATTAATCTTGCTGGCAATGTTTTTCTTTAGCACATTCAATATATCATCTCATTTTCTTCTGGTCTGTAGGGTTTCTGCTGAGAAGTCAGCTGTTAATCTGATGTAATTTCCTTTATAGGTGAATAGGTGCTTTTTTTCTTTCTGTTTTCAGAATTTGCTCTTTTTACTTTGACTTTAGATAGCCTGATACAATGTTCTATGGCAAAGTCGTTTTCACATTGTATTTGCATGGGGATCTCTGAGCCTCCTGTATCTGGTTTTCTAAATCTCATGCTAAACTTGGGAAGTTTTCAATTATTATTTCATCAAATAGGTTTTCTAAACTTTTTGTTCTCTCTTTTTCCTTAGGTATTCCAATAATTCATAAGTTCAGTTGCTTCACAGTGTCCCAAATGTCTTGAAGGCTTTGCTTATTCTTTTTTTATTTTTTTCTTTGTTTTTATTTGACTGGATTATTTCAAAAGAGTTGTCTTCAAGTTCTAAAATTCTTTCTTCTTTTTGGTCTAGTCTTTTTAAAAAATTTTTTGAATCTATTTTATATTCCTTCATTGAATTCCTTAGTCCAGAATTTGCTTTTTTCCCCCAAAGATATCTATCTTGTTGGTAAACTTTTCATTAATATTCTTAATTATTTTTCTGTGTTCTTTGTATTTGTTTTCAGATTCTTCTTGCATCTTGTTGAGGTTCTTTAAAATAAATACTTAAAATTCTTTAACTGGGTTTCGAGAATTTCTTTTTGGTTAAGATCTATTGGTAGAAAATTATTGTGCTTCTTTAGGGGTATCATATTACTTTTTTTTTTTTTTTTTTCCTGAAGATGTGACTATGATGTTGGTTGAGTAGGGCCCTTTGGTTTTGTTTCTGGGTGCATGCAGCACTGAAGTCTGTGTGTGATTGTGAATATTATTATTTTAGCTAAATAGCATTACTGGTATCCGTGTTTTCCTCAGTTTGTTAGGGTGCTGTTGTTTTTTGGAGGCTGTGATGAAGTTGTGCTGGGGTCTGGGATGCTGGGTGGCCTGGTCTTCAAGTTTTAATGGTGATGGTGGTGGACTAAGCATGCCTTTTGTTCCCAGGGCTTTGAACACTGGCAATTGTGTTAGTGATTCCAGGCATGCTGATTCTTGGGCCTCTAGGTGTCTTTCTTGAATGTTGGTTGTAATAGCAGTTTACTGGCCAGGTGAAGTGGCTCACGAGTCTCTGAGTTGGCTGACATGGCATTGTTGATGACAGTAACAGTGTTGAGATGCTTTTCGGGCTTCCACATGCTGTGTGCTTGTGTTGGCAGTGGTTGAAATGTGCAGGCTGGCTTCCAGGCCAGTAGGTGGTGCTTACAGGTAAGAGCCAGAAGCAGCAGGGTGTTTATGCCCAACCTTAGTCTCTCAAGAGGAGTGCTTCAATGTACCAGGTGGTGGATTGGATTTGTAACCTTTAGGACCCTGGATCTCTTACCCTGTCTTGTCAGAGGAGGTCGGGCAAAGCCAGGCACATCTGGACTGGTCAAGCTTGCACTCAGGCCCCCCAGTGGCAAGTGCATGCACCAGCTGTGATGGGGAGGCAGTTCAGTTCTCAGGCCCCTGGCAGAATGCTTGGGTGAGTGGTGGCTGCCGCATTATTGAGGTCCAGCCACAGGGAGGGTGGGGTCGAACCTAGTGGCCAAGGCCTTGCGTCCCACTCATACCCCAGTTCTGGTGGGGCTTATTCCATTGTCCCTGCTGTTGCAGCTGACCTGGCTGTCCTATCAGATCTGGCAGTTTGTGCCTGGCCTGCAACTCAGTCCTGGGCCATTGGAGCCCTTGCCAAGCTCAAGATCAAGCCTCTGTGGCAACTCTCCTCCTGCCTAAGTCCCAGAGACAGTGCCTGCTTCTAGCACTGGGGGCTGCAGCCCATGTTACACTTTTCTTCTCAGTCCTGTTTGCAGGAGTCCACCCCCAACTTGTGCCTCTGTTCTGCATGCAGCAGCCCGAGTTTCTCTAACACCTACGACTGGTGCAGCGGGTTCCTAGGACTGCACACAACCTTTTAAGAGCTAAGATTGAGAATGGCATCTTACTGTTTCTTAGGTTTCAGAAAGGGTGTGGAACCCAGGATGTGTTCCTTCCCTGAAGTAGTTCCTTTTTACAGTCTTCTAGCCACTCTGTAAGTTAGATTTGGGGGTTGGAGGGTCAGGGCATTGGAGGGTCAGCCCGGATTGTATAATTCCCTTGTGGGAAAGTGGACCTCAATAAGACCCTCACTTATCCTCTCCCGTACTGGGAATAACTCCCAATTCCTGGCTGGTCCCAGCCAAGCAGGCTGCCTTTTCTCCTTTTCCTTGCTAGTTTGCAGTGTTTCCTTTTGCTTTTCTGTTGAACTCCTGTGTTCCCTCTTAGGCATGTATTCAAAGTGTGATTGTCTACACATGATTTGGGTTCTTCTAAGCGAATGAAGCATGCTTGAAATGCTTCTAGTCAACTGTCTTGAAAGAAAAGTAATTTTAGTTAAGGTATGTACATTTTTTAAGACATGATGGTATTTCACACTTAATAGAATACAGTGTAGTATAAACATACCTTTTATATGCACTGGAAACCAAAAATTCATGTGACTTGCTTTTATTCACTTTATTGTGGTGGTCTGGAACTGAACCTGCAATATCTCTGAGGTATTCCTTTGTTTTTTAGGGGAAGTTAATAACTTAAACCCCCATTTGCTTAATTTTCTTTGTACCAATTACTGCTTCTTGCTTCAGACTGAGAGAACTCTAAGCTCTTTTCAGAATGACCAAATAAATTAGTGTTTGGCTTTTTGTTTGTTTGTTTTTAGAGACATTCCTCCTGAAACCTTCAACCCTCCTGCTTCAATTTAGGTTTCTTTTGTCTCTTTTCTGTATTAGATTTCTGGTTTTCTTGGTTCTGTATTTTCCTTTTACTTGTTTTACTCTTCAATTTTAATTTTTTCAGTAGTTTCTTGAGAAGGGATGCATGGAGGTTACATTGTTTTCCCCCAGAAAGTTTAATAAGTTGTTAAGAAGTTAATTCTTTCATAAATCCAATACACTCTCATTTTAAAAAATAATAACAATAAAATCAGATTATTTTCTCTTGGTTAACGAGTTTGGGAGGAGAAATATGGTGAACTGCTAGCTTGTTGAAAAATTTCCCCTCCAGTTCAGTGCTATCAAATATATCAGATTAGTTGAGTTTAATAAATGATAAAAATGCAGATTTAGAGAAGACATAGTTAACATAACTTTGTATAAAAGAGGCAATGTCAGTTGTAAAGCAGTGTCATGATTCTGTTTTCATTGATAGAATGGCATTTTTTTTAAGTAATTTTTGGTTTAAATGGAAACATCTAAATTGTGGTGTTTAAAGGCAATTATAATCTACTTCTCATATAAAGATGTCTGAGGTACAATCTAAATATAGATTAAATGAAAAAAAAAAGTCCTCTAATTGCCTAGAGAAAAAATTAGCCAGGGTGTGCATTAGCTTATGTTTTATGGTTTTTAAGTGGAAGTTTTCTGTTTCTGACCTTGTAGAGAAGGCTTTTTACATAAATAACCACCCATGCATCATTTCAAAATGTCTAAGGGCTTGAATAATAATTTTTTTTCTTGAGTAGTCTGCAGATGACATCTCAGTCATTAACTACTTTAGGATAAAAGCATTTTGCTAATATTGAGCTTCACTCAAAATTCTTAACTTGTTTGGATTGGCATATGCTGTTTATAGTGTTGTATTTGACTTGTTTGTTAGATGCCTTTTTTTCTCCTTAGTAAGAAATTTTACTGCTAGTTAGCTTGTCAGAGATCTTTATAAATAGAAGGATAAAAATCCTAGTGGTAGATTGCAGTGTTTTATACTGAGCATTATTGATCCATAAAGACTTACAATATATTATTCTAAGGTTGTCATTGCTAGAAAGGACTGAATAAGGATTAAGAAACTATGTTGACAGAAGTCATCACTTTAATGACAGGCAATTTAGTTTGCAGTAACTGAAGCAAGGAAAAATGCAATCAATCATCACAGCAAGGATTTTCACAAATGTTTACCAGTCTATAATGAATGTTGTGTAGATCATCAAGGTCATTTGATAGTTTCTCTGAAAGTAATGTTTTCATATTCTAACAAAGCAATTCAAGTATTTAAAATAAACTGCTATGTCCATTTCTTAAAGTTCTGTAGTATAGTGAAGGAGTGAAATGAAGGATTAAAAAGTTAAGAAACATTAAAGTAAATCCAGCTAATTAATTAAGCATTTTGTTTCATACTTGGAGTTAGACATGTTATTTTTCCTCCAGTGATAATTTAATATTGGATTACATTTACTTTCTTTCTTTTTATTGTTTTCAACTTTTAATACAGTGTTAAAAATTTTATGCTTAATGTGTCTTCAAATTGTTTGCTCCTGGTTATGTTGAAGGGTAAATCTATATGCAGTGTACAAATTCTCTCCTACCAACATTCCTCATCCACATTGATTCTGGGATAGTAAATGGGTTCGAATTAGGAGATTAGAGCCAGCAAAGAAAGTTAGGTTACGTGTTGTTCATTAAGCATAGCTGAGGCTGCTTCTGGAATCCATGCTTGAGCAAGCTCTAGAGTTAGAGTTCAAATTCAGGCTCTGTCCATTGCTTAGTGGAAGATTTAGTCAAGAGACTTAAGTCTCTCTTTGTCTGCATTTCTCTCTGCAAAATTTGAATAATATCTTGCTCATGTGATGTTGGGAAGATATATTTCTATATCTCAACTATTCAAGAACTGTTTATATAGTTCTTGACACAGGTAGCACTTCATTGATGTTAGTTCCTGTTCACCATCACTTCTGTCTGATAGCAAAGATAGTAAAACATTTGACCTATTTAGTGGCAATAGAAGTAGGCAGAAGGGAGTTATGGTTACTATTTTACATTCTATGGAAATATATTCAGGGTAAGTCATAGCATGCTTAGCATAGACCAGGCCACTTAGAAGGTGACAATTGTGGCATTTTTTTAAATTGCTTTAGTAATTTCACACACTGGTTTGACTTTAAATTTTTTGTTTTAAAAAAACCCTCCAAAACAATAAACAAAACAAAAAATCTTAACTAGCTCTTTGACCAACTTTTTTGTTGGAGTCTTGTGTCATAGGCAGTGCCTTAGTCAACCAGACTCTCATTGCAGTCTTAGGGTGAAAGAAGTGTCCTTATCCTCTACTTTATAAGTTGCACATCTGCATTTTATTCAGCATCCATTATAAGTAATCTTATAGGTCATTAAATGAGATTAAATATGTGCGTATAAATTGAATTCTGAGTGAGTTATTTGTGGATGTAGCATTCATATTGGTAAGGAACTCTGTTTTGGAGGATTGCAAAGAATTGGGGTTTAATTCTGTATTGGTCACTTCCTTTTTGTGGACCTGCATAGTTAACCTCTCTGCTCTCCAGTTTCCTTATATGTATAATTAGGATAATAATAGTAATAATGGTACTTACACTTGGGGTTCTGTTTTTAAATATTGTAACAAATGTAAAAGTTGTAACATACAAATCCTTAATGTTATTTGTTGCGGGAAGTCAGGGACCCCAAATG
This sequence comes from Hylobates moloch, assembly GCF_009828535.3. NCBI lineage: Eukaryota > Metazoa > Chordata > Mammalia > Primates > Hylobatidae > Hylobates > Hylobates moloch. The sequence goes on from NW_026652281.1 coordinate 40,377,174, forward strand.
GAGGGACCGGCTGAAGCCACGGCAGAAGAACGTGGACTGTGAAGATTTCATGGACATTTATTTGTTCCCCCAAATTAATACTTTTATAATTTCTTATGCCTGTCTTTACTGCAGTCTCTAAACACAAATTGTAAAGATTTCATGGACACATCACTTCCCCAATCAACCCTTGTGATTTCCTATGCCTGTCTTTAATCTCTTAATCCTGTTAGTGAGGAGGATGTATATCACCTCAGGACCCTGTAATAATTGCATTAACTACACAAATTGTACAGCATGTGTGTTTGAGCAGTATGAAATTTGGGCACCTTGAAAAAAGAACAGGATAACAGCAATGTTTAGGAAACGAGAGATAACGTTAAACTCTGACCACCGGTGACCCGGGTGGAACAGAGCCATATTTCTCTTCTTTCAAAAGCAAATGGGAGAAATATCACTGAATTCTTTTTCTCATCATGGAACATCCCTGAGAAAGAGAATGCGCACCTGGGGGTAGGTCTCTAAACTGGCCCCCCTGGGCGTGGTCATCTCTTATGGTCGAGACTGCAGAGGTGAGATAGACTCCAGTCTCCCATGGCGCTTCCAGGCTTATTAGGAAGAGGAAATTCCTGCCTAATAAATTTTGGACAAACCGGTTGATCTCAAAAACCCTGTCTCCTGATGTTATCAATGACAGTGGTGCCCGAAACTTCATTAGCAATTTTAATTTTGCCTCGGTCCTGTGGTCCTGTGGTCCTGTGATCTTGCCCTGCCTCCACTTGCCTTGTGGTATTCTATTACCTTGTAAAGTACTTGATGTCTGTGACCCACACCTATTTGCACACTTCCTCCCCTTTTGAAACTCTCTAATAGAAACTTGCTGGTTTTTGTGGCTTGTGGGGCATCACGGAACCTACCGACATGTGATGTGTCCCCCAGACACCCAGCTTTAAAATTTCTCTCTTTTGTACTCTGTCCCTTTATTTCTCAAGCTGGCCAACGCTTAGGGAAAATAGAAAAGAACCTACGTGAATATCGGGGCACGTTCGCCGATAGGTATTAACTATGATTATGTTTTTCATACCATACTCTTCATAGAGTATTTTTATATACATACACATATAAATAATTCATTTTACTGTAGCTGTATTCATGATGTGACTTTTACAATTAGGACACTAGTCATATATATAATAGGTTTCTGATGACAATAATATTGATTTTATCCTAAGTTAAATGAGAAACCATTTTATTGGGAAAATGCAGGATCATTTGTTATAGAAATTGTAGCTAATGGCCAGGTGTGGTAGCTCACGCCTGCAATCCCAGCACTTTGGGAGACCGAGGCAGATTGATCACTTGAGGCCAGGAGTTTGAGATCAGCTTGGCCAACGTGGTGAAACCTGTCTCTACTAAAAATATAAAATTTTAGCCAGGCATGGTGGCACATGCCTGTAGTCCCAGCTACTTGGGAGGCTGAGGCACAAGAATCGCTTGAACCTGGGAGGTGGTGGCTACAGTGAGCTGAGATTCTGCCACTGCACTCCAGCCTGGGCAACAGAGTGAGACCCTGCCTCAAAAAAAAAAAAAAATTATAGCCAACATTTGTTGGTTGCTTTTTTTTTATGTTTATTTATTTATTTATTTGGAGATGGAGTCTCACTCTGTCGCCCAGGTTGGAGTGCGGTGGGGCAATCTCGGGTCACTGCAAGCCCCGCCTCCTGGGTTCACGCCATTCTCCTGCCTCAGCCTCCCGAGTAGCTGGGACTACAGGTGCCCACCACAACGCGTGGCTAATTTGTTTGCATTTTTAGTAGAGATGGGGTTTCACCGTATTAGCCAGGATGGTCTCGATCTCCTGACCTCGTGATCCTCCCATCTTGGCCTCCCAAAGTGCTGGGATTACAGGCGTGAGTCACTGCACCTGGCCGTTGGTTGCTTTTTATGTGCCACACATTGTGCCAGTGTATTAGCTCATTTAGTCTTCGTTACCACCCTATAAGGCCTATTTTAGGGCCTTTTGCCCTGGTAATAGCCTCATTTTATAGATGAAGAAACTGAAGCACAGAGAGATCAATTTGCTGAAGGTCACATAAGGGAGCCAGAAATTCCTGTTTTGGAGATCTTTCAAGAATTCTTAACGCTTCCTCCCTAGTTCTATCACTAAATACTTGGAAGGTTTTTTCCAACTGGATGAAAGCAATGAATGAACATTAAGATGTTACAAATAGATACATAGAGAAATCTTGCATTTATATCTGTCTTTCTGAGCATGTTGCTTCAGGTGTTGTTTTACAGTTTATTATCTGTTGGCAGGTATTTCCCAACTCATAAACATGTATTAATCCACCAGTATGTTCTCAAGAAGTTGACTGTATTGGTAGTTTTCTTCATGGTAGCTGCCCGTCCTTGATAATGTGTGGTTATAGGACCTTCCTACTTTTTTCTCCAGAGTTTGAGTCTGTATTGTAATGAATAAAGAGATTGCCTATGGTTTTGCCGGGTGTCAGGAATTCACCAGCTATCTTAACCTGGTTTGTTCTGCGTGTGTATATTCTGGTGCCTCCTCCCAGGTTACTGAATGGGTAGAGGAAGAACAGGAAAAGCGTAAGAGAGCCCAGTGATATATTTCACGGAGCAAATCTTGAGTATGGAGCAACCTCTCTTCTTTGTTTCAGTTCTTCTTATCTTAGCAGTGATCCTTCTAGCCAAGCGTAGGGCTGGGAACTTAGAATGGGCTTAATAAATGTGTGATGAGTAAATGTAAATGACTATATAACATGAATGTTCTCTCTAGCTTGTAGCGTTCTTATCACAATCAAACAGATGTTGGGCTGAGAGTGGGGAAAGGATGAGAAGCTGCCACAAATAAATATGATTTGGACATTTGTTGGATTAATAGAGAAGATAGGCCTTCTTTAATAGATTGGAAGAGGAAGGGAGCTCTAGTTTTAGTGGTTTATTTCACTGGAGGAATTGAGACCATCATGTATTATGATTTCTACTGTGATTTGATTAGGTGTAAGTACCTAATTTTCATTAATCATATTCTCTTCTGTTGCTATTTCTTTTTTTTTTTTTTTTTTTGCATTGTCTTTATTTACCAAATCATTTGTCTTCATCATTTCCACTGCTCTATTGGATGTAATTATTGGGAAAGGAGGTGAATTGCATGCTTACACAGGGAGGTAGGGAATGTGGAGAAGGAGAGGGGGAAAGAGGGAGAGATGAATGTTTACCATGAATAAATGGACTTTTGGAGGAGAATTTCAGCAGTCTGTTAGTCTTTATGTGTATGTGGTTTTCCCCCCTTTTCATAATAGTAAAAAGGGTACGGGAGAAATAATTTAAAACTGTCAACTCTTCAGTTATTTCAACATAATAATTTAAAACTGTTAACATAACTGTCCCCCTTCTCATAATAGTAAAAAGGAGAAATAATTTAAAACTGTCAACTGTTCAATTATTTCAACATAATAATTTAAGACTGTTAACATAACTGTTAATGTACTTGAAACAAACATCATACTGAGAAAGAAAATCTTAAATGTCAGTTATCCTCAAAGTTTATGGCTAATGGATGCTCTGTTTCTTTGGTTTTACTAGACAAATTTCCTTGAGAACATGTTTTTTTTTTTTTTTTAATTAACCTAAGAGTCACCTCCTTTTCATTACAATTGTTGCTGAATATATGATTTATGTATTTATAAATAAATATAGGATGTATAAATTATATTTAATTATAAATGTAATTAAAATATGATTCATATGGTTATAAAATATGTGATTTAACTGCATCATAAATATATGATTTAGGTGCATTTCATTTAGATACATGTACAGAGGAAGCAGCCTCTCTCAATGTATGACTGGAATGGATTGTAGGGGAGATCGCCTTCATTTTTTTGTAGGGTATCCACAGACGCTGCGAGTTTGTCAGTATTTAAGACTCCTTTTCCATTAAGAGTTTTCTACGGTTTTCTTATAATCTAATTTTTTACATGGCAACATACCTGGCATCTGTACTTTTTACCTCTCCTGGGTGCGTTTAGATGCTGGAGATTGTTTACTTCTTTAGTATCTTTTAATCTACATATTTGAAATCTTAGTTTCAAAATTGTTGAGAAGACCTTTTAGCTTTGATACTTGGTTTGGCTGCTTTTTGTTTTGTTTTGTTTTCTGGTTCTTCTGGGACCTACCTAATCTCCATTGAGGGGGGACATAGCCACACTCCTGTACCTTAATATTTGTAGCAACAGTAGTAGGGGGAAATGTATTTTAGGGCAGTACTTAGGTTTTATTCAGTGTTTCAGGTAGTAAAGTAACTTGAATAAGAAAGAGAAAACAAACCCTCGTCTAAAAGATTTCAGCAAATATTCTTTATTATTGAATAGCTTTTTTGTGGTGACACTGTCTTAGGTACTATGGATTCCAAGACAAATAATACATGGTTCTGTTCTTTGGAAGACCTTATGATCTGTCTAGGTGATATATTGTTGGAAGGAAGGTGGTGGAATAGGGGCACAGAGGATGAGGGAGGAGATCCAGTACCCATATTTTAATCTTCTTGCCTTCAGATTTCTCCAGGTCTAGAGAATGAAGATTGTTCTTTTGTCCACCAGTTTTATGATCATGTGGAAAAAAAAAATAAAAATTGAGGAATTTACAGATTTTTTCATCTGTATCCAATATAACTAAATTTGATGGCATTAGTTATTGTATATATTTTTCCCACTAAGTTCTTGAGGTTATACTTTTCTTGGGTTACCCTTAGAGATAATGGCGTCAGTACTGTTGCTGTGGTCATGGATGTCATGTAAAACTAAAGATTGAATGCTTGCATAACAGTGTAAGGAAATAATTAAAGAACTTAAGAGCATGCCACCTCAAAATACGCCACTTTGAGTGGCGTATTGATTATTTTGAGGTGAAGGCACTTGAAAAACAGTAGGTTCAAGAAGATCACTCTTACCTTCCTCCTACTCCTTAAAAGCACAAGATGGAATTCGTACGTGAAAGAGGTCCTCCCAATATGAAGGAAAGTAACATTCTTATCAAGGATGGGAAATTGAAGCTGATGGGAATTTGTACAAACAACCTTATGAAACCAACTCTTATCTTCTAGTCACTTCTCTGCCTAAAATAACCACCCTAACTGAAGTCCCTTTGCTTTGTTATATTTTCATAATTTACAACTCTTTCTCTACCTGATTATGTGAATATTCAACTCTAATTGAAGTCTAATTGAGTCTTTGGGTCTTCATTTCTTTATGAAGGCTCCTGTGCCACATAAAACTTGTATTAAATAAATGTGTAAGCTTTTCTCCTGTGGATCTCACTTCAATTTAATGCTCAGGACCAGCTTAAAAACTCTAAGATGGTAGTGGTAAAATTCTACCTCCCCTAAAGAATACATTCCAAGATAATTCATACAGTCCATTTTAAAGTCCCTTAATTAAAAACCTATAAAAAGAGTATATGTAGTAACTGATATCAACCTCTTTTGAGTAGTATGTAAATATCTTTAAAAAAATGCATTTCTTCCCTTGCCATTTTTTTTCAGTTGGAATTCGAGCTTTTTCGTTTGATACTTAAAAATACATTCAACATAGTTCTGATTGAACAGTTTATCAGGGAAGGAGTGAGGAATCAGGTGTTCTGCAGTGACTGAAGTATTGTGCCAAGTGACTGATGCATCTCAGAAGAAAAACATGAGAATTTATATAACCTAAAGTTCTGGTCCTTTTCTGATAACGTTGAACCAGAGCCATTTCATAGTTACAGATTTGCCTTTAAATCTTATACTTTGAGATAAAATGCTTCGAAAGTGAAAAGAGGAGTGTTAGGTGAAGTTAAGTATAAAAGCCACAGCACGTATGCATGCATTTGTGCCTGCAGACACACACACACCCACACCCCTACCTACCTCTTGTTGCCTCTTAGGAATAAAATGAAAATAGAAGTGTCACTTATGATTTATTCGTGAATCGAATATCCACTTTATAGATCATGTAGATCTTTAATTTCCCTTTATTCTTCTCCTCTCCCCAGTTTCTCTCCATCAGCTGCCTAATGTTTTCTAATTTTTTCTTTCTTATTACTATACTAGAGGATGGGACATGTCCAGGACACACACTTTAAATTATCCAACTTTGTACTTTGTTAGCAATCAACAAAAAACTAAAATTACTTGGAAATTATCTTTTGCATTTTACGTCATCCCTGTTTATCATTATAAATAGAGTTGATTAATAATAAAATTTAGAAAATACATTTAAAACAAAATAAGCTTGAACATTGGTTTTTCATAATGTCTTAGAGACAGATCTCAGCTCAAATGTCACTTCCCCAAGGAGGCCTTCTTTAATCTGTCCCTACCAAATACAGCAGTTCTAGTCATTTTTAACCCTCGTATCTGACTTTATCTGACTTCATAGCACTTATTTTATTTATTCATCTGCTTGTCCAGCCACCTGTATATTGTCTGTCTTCTGATTTAGACTGTAAGTGCTGTGGTGAGTACTTTGGCATTCTTTACTTCAGCATAGTGCTTGCCCCAGAATAGGCCAAAATACTTGTTTAATAAACCATAGTCAAGGGAAGTAATTTGCTTTGTTTTTATAGAAATGGGAAATTAATACTTAATGATGATAACTTTACCAACGTTACACTACTTATGACTAGTAGGAGTAAGATTAAGTAGCACCCTGCATCTTATACTGAATATTTTGAACATTGATGATTTACATAATTAAGAATTTCAGACCACCTAAATTTGTTAATGTCTTATATAAACTAGAAGTTGAGTATTTTGTGGTTATGTGAAATTTCTTATTGTAGTTATTAGATTGCTAGTTCAGTAGTAAAAATTTGGTCTGTTTTCTAAATTTAGATTGTATAACAATTTCAAATATACAAAAATTTGATAATAGCATTAGTTTTTCTTAATTCGACTTTTCATTATTATTTAGGGAAACTGGTTCTTTATTGCCAACTAGATTTTTTAAATAATCTCCTAAATAATTTTTAGTGATATCCATTATTGGAAAATCCTGAATATATTATGCTAATCCCTTCAAAATTTTACAGTATCTAAATGTTAAATACCTTTAATAGTAAAAAGCTGCTTTTTCGAATAATTATTTTTGTAAAATTAAATGCAACTTATGCTATAGAATAAATATAAAATTATGCTATAGAATAAATCTAAAATTTAAATCTAAATAATTAAAAATTATTTTTGATTCTAATAGTTCCCCCTATCCATGAGGGATCCCAGTGGATGTCTGAAACCAAAGATAGTGCTAAACCCAACTGCCCTCAATCAGAACACATTTCCCTTGTCTTCCATCTACAAATATAATGCCTTTTCCGTCTTATCTAAACACTTTATTATGCACTGTGGCCACAAATTTTGCTGTTTTGAGGTGTGATGGCAAAACTAGCATAAATTTCTTTTTCCTTCTTCACAATTACACAGATAGAAGATTCGTTCTTACCATTGATTTTAGCAACCTCAGTATACCATTTTTTTTCTTAAGTCCAAAACTGCTACCTTTTTGCTTAAAGGAAGCACGTTATGGCTTATTTGTGGCGTATGTGAATTACCAGCATCAGTACTCTTGCACATTGGGGATGTTATTAACTGAAAAAAGAGTTACTTGAACATAAGCGCTGCAATACCCTGACAGTTAATTTGATAACTGAGCCAGCCACTGAGTGACTAAGGGTGTGTAGTGTCGACATTTGTGGATATGCTGGACAAAGGAATGGTTTATGACCTGGGTGGAATAGGGCAGGATGGCACAAGATTTAATCATGATACTTGGTATTCAGAGTGATGTGAAAGTGAAAAATTTATGGATTGTTTATTTCTGGAAATTTCTGTTTAATATTTTTGAATTGTGGTTGATCACAAGTAACTGAAACTGGAATGTGAAACTATGGATAAGAGGGACTACTGTATTCAAACTTTAAAGTTAGAGTTATAGTTTCTGCTAATAGTTGCTCCCTACTTAAAGTTGCATTATGAGATTTCAAGCAAATTCTTGCTATTTTTTAAACTTGAAAAAAATTGTATATTTTTAGTATGTGCCACAACTCCCCGACGCTTACTTGTATATTATAGACGTTTTAAAGTTCAGAAATACGGAAGATTTGGAATTAGTTCCCCTCAGTAAGAAAACACTGAAGGGCAACTAAGTATTTCTGTATATGAAGAACCATATTGCATTTCTGTAAAAGTTAAACTTAATTGTAATCTCAAACCTTACTATTCAAAGTGTGATCTGAGGACGGGCAGTATACCGGCATTACTTAAAAGTTTGTTAGAAATGCAGGAACTTAGGTTCTACCCCAGACCCACCAACTGAAACAGGCTCTGCATTTTAACAAGCTATAGTTTGCTTGCACATTAATATTTGAGATGCTCTGGTTTAGAGTAAATTTCTCAAACAAAAAAGAAAACAGATCCTGATCTGAAGATGGTTAAATATTGTTTTCCAGAGATTTTGAAGATATTTAATAATAGTGCAAATTCCGTAAGTCTTGGTGAAAGTAAGGATGTTACTGTGTATGTGAGCCCTAAGAACAATGGTTGGTTTTGTTGTCTCTTAATGAATGATATAGAGATTAACAAAATACAGTTGAACATTGGAAATCACAGATAGGATCTTTTTAGTGTATGTTGATTTTGTTTATTATATAATTATGGAGTGGCACTGGGTTTAATATAGTGTAGACCTAATATTATGGAATTGTTGAGAACAGTAAGTAGTATGTGCAATGGTGGCTTTTGGTTTCTTGTCATTTGAAAATGTATATGGTTAATTGGGTCGGTTGTCTAGATTTAAGAATTGTATTAATATCTTTAAATGTCAAATTGAATTTTTTTTTCCTGAAGATTAGTGCAGAAGATCAGTGCAGATAGTTCTATCCGATTAGGTAGAATGGCTGATAAAGTATTTCAGAAAATGAAGTAACAGCTACCTCAGGTTAGTCATATAATCAAAGCAACTAAAAGGACAATGAAATAATCAGTGTCTATGAAAACAAGAGAAAACTTTTAAATGTAGATAAATCATTGATTAAAACAAAACAAATTATTCTGTTGCTTCTTTTAAAGATTTTTGTATTCTTGACAATATTAATTCATATAATAATCTTTTAATACAGAGGATGGATCACGGATAAAAGAAATAGGGCTTTTGACCTATGACAATGCCAATAAAAATTTAAAAACTATCAACTCTTACTATAATTATATAATTTAAAAAACATGATTTTTTTCATGTTTACTGATACAAGATAGCATTAGGAAATGTAAACTAAGGACGTCGAAAATAATTGACTGGTTTATTCTTTCACTGAAATTAGAGGAGTTATAACTGGCACTTTCATACTAAGATTTATTCAACTGAAGTTGTTGTCATGGGTCGATAAAGCTGGCAAGGCTTAAGAGAGCTGATCTCATCTTTGCACTCTGATCTTTTTCAACAACTGGAGATGTATTTAGAAAGGTTTCTAGATGAAAATTCTGAATACTTCCTAATTCATTTATTTCAATGTCAGAAAATTTTAATTTATTTTTAATTGGAATCTCTTTATTTTCATTTTAAGCCTACTTATACCTGTATATTTAAAAAATTGAAATAGTATAAAGAGCTAGTATAGAGACAGGGACCATCCTGTTATCCTACTTTATATAATGATTTATAAAGTTGACTATTTTTATCTACTCTCTGTTTTTTGGCCAGTTTAAATAATTTAGTTCCTTTGTTGGTTCTCTCTTTATCTTTTGACCACTTGGGACAGAGCACCTGACTCTTTCAGTGTTTTGGGTGCTCTTAACTTATAGATGCTACATTGGTGCAACAGTACCTGTTGTCTTTCTGAATCAATTGGGACCAAATGAGTTCACTGAAAAGAGACGTTTGAAGTAGAGATTTTTTTTTTTTTTTTTTTTTTTGAGAAACAGTCTCACTCTGTCGCCCAGGCTGGAGTGCAGTGGCATGATCTCAGCTCACTGCCACCTCCACCTCCTGGGTTCAAGCAATTCTCCTCCCCCACCTTCCCAAGTAGCTAGGACTACAGTTGTGTGTCATGATGCCCAGATAATTTTTGTATCTTTAGTAGAGACGGGGTTTCACCAGCATTGGCTAGGTTGGTCTCGAACTCCTGACCTCGTGATCCACCCGCCTCGGCCTGCCAAAGTGCTGGGATTACAGGCGTGAGCCACTGCACCCGGCATAAAGTAGAGATTCTTTAAAAGAAACAAATACTTCACATTAAGAATGAAATTTGCTTATCATATTGGGTAGTTTGTTCTAATAAAGAGAATTTTCTCTTTCTCCCTTATCATGGTTTTTTGGAGTGAAGTTTCCTGGACACTTTGAAATGCAGGGAATTCTATGGGAACTTTTTTGGGATAATGTGAAAATACATAGATGTGTTTTTTATATATTAAATACTATTGACTAATAAGTTTGAAATAATGAACATTAATTTTTTTTAAGATGTCTGCAACAAATATAATGTGATGTGGAAACACCTTTGATTTTTATTGCTGACAACTGTGGTTTCTTGACTATATTTATAATAGAAATCCTGAATAGAGATTAGTGAAAGTAAAAATGTAATAAAGTTTAGGGAAAGTAAATAGAAGTATTTCATTGAATGTAAACATGTAATTATTTTTCCATCCAAATTTATGGACCCATTAGAGTTTATGGACTCCAGGATAAGAACTGTTTTATTTGGCAACTTCACTGAATTCCCTTGTACTGCAGTTTTAAACATTTTATTGTTTTTTTCCTAGGTGGATATTTATATCATCTAAAAATAATGACAGTTTTTTTACTTTCTATCGAGTCGTTACAGATTTTATTTTATTTTCAATTTAATTTTGTCCAAGACCTCTACAACTGTGTTTGAGTCGTGTTGATAGTAGTCTCTTTTGTTCCTAATCTTAAAGGAGATGCAGACCCTCCATTAAGTGTAGTGTTCATGCAGGTTTTTGTTATACAGGTATTCTTTGCTAAGATTACTTGGGGCCTGAAATCAGATGGGGAGTTGGTGTAGCAAGATTCTCAATTAATTGGTTATATATGGTTCATGAATTTTGGATAGTGAGTAATGAGAACTGAGATAGTGAGGAAAATTAAAAACTGAAAATTTATTTGAATTAATTTTGTCACTGAGTTCCACTAGCAGGTTTTCAGCCAAGTTCAGATTGAACAGTATCTTTGTATAACGTTTACCAACTTAAGGAAGTTCCCTTCACTTTATAATTTAACACTTTAAAAAATTATAAATAGGTAGTAATGGTTATCACGTGCTTTCCCTCTATTAATTGAGCTAGTCATAGATACTGCTGAACTAAGTTTACATCCCAGAACACTTCATGACAATTGTATTTTAATAAAGTATTGGATTTATTTAGCTCTTTTTTTGATGGTGGGTTTTGTTGTTGCTTGTTTTTTCCCATCTAATTCCTAAGTGAAGTGGGCCCATATTTTCTTCTCATATATTGTCTCATTTTGGAATCAAGATTCTGGTAGCCTCTTATAATGAGCTAGGTACTTTTCACTCTTCCTATTTGCTATAACAGCTTGCATTAGAAAGTCATTAATGTTTCTTAAATCTCACTTGTAAATAACCATGTAGACCATTGGCTTTTTGAGAGGGATGCTTTGAGTACCTTCCAAATTATTTCATAATTTTTGGTATATTCAAGGTCTCTATTTCTTTTGACAATTTTGATGTATATATTTTCTGGGACTTTTTCCCATTTTATGTAGATTTCCAAATCATTAGCCTATACTTACAACACTTTAAAAATATATATTTATCTTTGGGAGGCCAAGGCGGGTGGATCATGAGGTCGGGGGATTGAGACCATCCTGGCTAACATGATGAAACCCCGCCTCTACTAAAAATACAAAAAAATTAGCCAGGCGTGGTGGTGGGTACCTGTAGTCCTAGCTATTCGGGAGGCTGAGGCAGGAGAATGGCGTGAACCCAGGAGGCGGAGCTTGCAGTGAGCCGAGACTGTGCCACTGCACTCCAGCCTGGGTGACAGAGCGAGACTCTGTCTCAAAAAATAAATAAGTAAATAAATAAAATAAAAATACATATTTATCATTTTGTATTCTCTCTTTTCATTCTGTATTTTGCTGCTTTGTCCCATCCCATCTCCCCATCTCATCCCTATGTTTGATGAATCTTGAGAAAAGTTTATAAATATTTATTAATATGTTTGGTCTTCAGGAAAGTAAGCTTTTAAAAATCTTCCCTGTTACATTTTTGTTTGGAATTTTGTTGATTTATTCACTTTATTATTTCTGTGCTGCTTGTTCTTCTTAATATTGTTTAGCGTTTTAGTTCTCAGTTGTGGGTGTTGTTTTTTTCTTTTTTTAAAGCTTGTATTTAGTTTATGTTAGTTTTTAAGACAATAACAGGTAAAATGTTGGGTAACCCTTCTATCCTGTATATTTGCATCTTCCTGATTTTGTTTTTTATTTGAATACTTTCTCTAGAATGTTTTTAGTTTGGGTCTTTATGGGCAAACCTTCTGTGGCCTTATATACCTAAAGCAATTCTATTGTGTGCTCATCTTTGTATGACAGTTTGGCTTGATGTAAAATTCTAGAGTCAAAATTGTTTTCTTCAATACTTAAAAAATATATTATATTCTTTTACTCATGTTCCAAAGTTTATCTTCTTTCTCTCTGGAAGATTTAGAAATTTTATCTTTTTGTTCTAAAATTTAACCATAATATGTCATGGTATGGGTTTATTTGTCCTATTAATTTTTCCATTCTGAGACCTTTGATCTTTCTTTTTTAGTTCTGTAACATATATTTTAATTGCCCTTTCAAGCTTTTTTTTTGTCTCTCTGTCAACCTTCCTCTTCTCACCATTTTTTTCTGAGCCTCCTGTTATCTGGATGTTCACATAACTGCTTCTGTTCCTTGGCTTTTCTTTCATGTTGTTTTATATTATTATTTTCTATTATCTTTTAGGAAGGACCACAGGTTGATTTTCTAAATCAACAATTTATCCTATAACTGTATTTATCCTACTGTTTATCTCTATTGTATTTTAAAATTATGTTTTTTTTACTAATACTTAATATTATTTTTAATGATTTCTTATTCATACTTCACATTGCTGATATCTTTCCTTACTGCCTTAGCTATGTCATGTTTATTTTGAATTATTGGCATGTATTTCAATAATTCTGCTTCAGCACATAAAACCTCTACACAAGACAATAAGGGGATCGCAGATTTTTCAGTTATGTAAAGTGCGAGACTGTGTGATGCCGATATTGGTGAAATGACTATAGCAAACTTGTGCAGAAGTCCTGGGAGTTGGGCGCAGAGCGGAATCTTTCTTGGTCCTGGCTGTAGTTTGGTGCCACCTAGTGGCCATTGCCTCCTCTGCTCCTCTGGCTTAAAGTTCCGCAGGCACAATACAGTTTCCTCTTGTGAGCTCCGAGACAGTGGCAGCAATTCCAAGAATCTCTTGATTAGTTGTCTCTCATTTTGTGGGCCTGATTGGAATGATTGGTCTGGGAGAAATGTAGGGGTATAGGAACCCGTTCTCTTCTTCGCTACTTGTAATATGATGTTGCCTGGCATGGTTTTGCCGTTTTGCCGTTTCTTCCTTTTCCTATATCCCCCTTTCCTTATGCCTACCGAAAGGGGAAGCCCATTATATTACATGTTTAGATAGTTGTATTTCTTTAATAGGTAGATGTTTTTATTAGTTGATTTTTAGATCAATTCTTATTTCCTGGATATAGCTACCGTGTGTGGTAATGTGAATTGGTGTATGCTTTATCTGTCTTTATACGAGAGGCAAGAGTAGCATGGAAAAGTTTTCCAGCAACCGGTTTCCTCCCAAATTAGGCTGCAGCATCCTGACTTCAACGTACATAGGTTTTTTGTTTTTTTTTTTTAAGTTTCTTATAACTTTCTCTCACTAAGCTAGTATCTCCAGTATTGATTTTTGTGGAGGAAGCCAGTAGTGGACAGAGTTTACCATCCTGATAGAAACAGTAAAATATATTACCTTATAGATAACTGCACATTTCAACTTAGTCTAAGTTTTAAAAACCGTTAGTGCCAAGTAGGTAAATTTAAAAATAATAATCTATTGCTTGCTTTCAGGTATTTAAATTTTTATTTTGCTGGCTATTGAAAAAAATTCCTTTTAGACACCCTCTCTATCCTTATGTGATTCTTTTGCCTTGGGACTTCCTTTTGCTTTTTGTTTTGCTTTATGTGTTTTACGTCTCATATTGTCACATCTTTGACACTGAGAAAATGTCTTGGACCTCTTTAGAAGTTCTCAAATGTTTTTCAATCAACATTTTTACAAAGCCCTTTCACATATATTAGTCATATTCATTTCTAACTGAGGCTGTATGGGTGAAACTAAAAGGCTAAGAAAGGTTAAGTGTGTTAGACCTGATAATACAGCCAGCAGCTGGCAGGTCGGGAATGTAAACAACTTTACTTGCAGGGCTCTCTGTCTGCCTCACTACAGCTACACTGAGGATACATTATGTTTTTAAAACTTCAGAATCCTCTGAATGCTTTGAAATCAATTCTTAATTTAAGTTTTCATAATAAAATGAGCTTCATAGTTTTAGCTTTTTAGAAACTTTTAAGTCAAAGATTTCCACGAAACCATCATATCCCATATTGATAGACATTTTTGATGGATTGTGGTATATATATTTTTAACCAACATAATTTCTTTGTACCTGACTTCCTCTTATATGAGATCTCTTCAATTCCTGATTCTCATAGCTTGAAAAACAGTATTGTTTGTGCTGTCTTCTTCAGTTCAAATTATGCTTTGAAAATAGCTGATAGTCGCCAAAGACTTATTGTTCAAGGGAGAAAAAACCTGCCACTTTTAACGCACAGAAACTTGTTATTTAAATGGAAATTGTGTAATTGCTTTCATTATGATATGTAGACTGCCTTGGAAATATGAGGGCCCTGGATAAAGCATATCACAGCTTTTATTATGTCTAGCTTTATGTATTATGTTTATTATGTTTAGTTTTTCTATTGGTTTCTCAGATCTAATTTGGAATTTCTTTTAAATTCTCTGTGTGTTATCACTTCAGGAATATATCCTGGGTATACTCTTCTCTTGACTAGCTTTCCACCAGCTAGACTGTAGGATCCTAGAGTGTTTTAGCAAAAAAAAAAAAAAAAAAGTTAAAGGCCATTTATCCTGACTTCCTTAATTAATCTGAGGAAATGGAAAGGTTAAATGACTTGGCCAGTGGGCATCTAGCTAATAAGAGACTGAGCCTCCTTAGAGCCCAGGTTTTTTGACCCAACTCTGGTCTTTATATGCTACTTAATTTCCTTAATGAATGACAAACAGAAATTTTGAATTTTTTTCTTTGAACCTATTCTCCTTCTAGGAATCTCACATTATTTTTCTTTTCAACAACTGCATGCTTCTTTGCTACCTGTTTTTTTACCCCAACATATGAAAGGGTAGAAAGAAGAAAACTAACCTTGTTCCTTTTAAGTTCATGTTTCATATTCGTCTGCTAAGGCTGCCATAACGAAATACCATAGACTGGGTGGCCTAAACAACAGAAATTTATTTTGTCACAACTCTGGAGGATAAAAAGTCCAAGATCAAGGTCTGGCAGGGTTTGATTTCCAGTGAGGGCAGTTTTCTGGCTTTCAGATGACTTCCTTCTTGCTATGTCACCACATAGCAGAGAGAGCTTCTAAAGCCACGGCCCTGTTGGATTATGGCCCCACCATTATGACCTTATTTAATCTTAATTACATTCCAAAGACCCTATCTCCAGATACAGTCTGGAGTTAGGGAGTTAGGGCTTTAACATAAGAATTTTGGAGCGACACAATTCAGTTTATAGTATGCTCTATGTATCATAACCTTGTGATGTAATTTGCATTCCCCACAGTTGCTGGCATGCCTGCCTCACCATCCTTAATGTGATCAGTCTTTGAGATCAAGGTATGACTGGTCTGGGGAGATGCAGGTTGATGCAAGCATAATTTTTTCTGCTACCTTTAACAAAGCATACACAACCTCATAGGATTACTCTTAGTTCCTCGGTCCAGGTACCAACAGGTCTTTCTTTCAAAAAAATTATTATTATTATTATTTTTTTTTTTTTGAGACGGACTCTCGCTCTGTCGCCCAGGCTGGAGTGCAGTGGCGCGATCTCGGCTCACTGCAAGCTCCGCCTCCCGGGTTCACGCCATTCTCCTGCCTCAGCCTCTCCAAGTAGCTGGGACTACAGGCGCCCGCCACCACGCCCGGCTAATTTTTTTTTGTATTTTTAGTAGAGACGGGGTTTCACTGTGGTCTCGATCTCCTGACCTCGTGATCCGCCCGCTTCGGCCTCCCAGAGTGCTGGGATTACAAGCGTGAGCCACCATGCCCGGCCTCTTTCCAAAAAATTATAATACAGTATGTATGTGAACAATTTAAGATGATTTTGCCCATTTAAATCCTCATGGAAGACATTATCGGGTCATGATTGAGTCCACATGGGCACATATTTTGGCATCAGAATTCCTGGTTTCTTGGCTCTGCCACTTTAGTATCTGTGAACCTGGAAAGGATTTAGTCACTGCCTCTGTTTCTCATCTGTAAAGTGGACAAGATTACATCACAGCTGCTGACAGTGAGGATTACATGAGATAGCACCTGATAAATAGAAATTATTCAGTTAATAATAACGATAATAATTATTATCTTCCTTTGCTACTCTTCCTGAACTTTGGAGCTCAAATGACTCTCGCTCATTTGTTCTCAGTATTTATTTACCCTAAAGATCCTCCCTTTGTCATTTACAGCCTTGGTAAGATTTAATCAATTCTGTGTTTCATCATGGTGGATGTATGCTTATAGAATATTTTATCCAAGTCCTTTGTTATTATTAAATTATTCAATGAGTAATCAGAAATCAACATGATATTCCCAGTAATCCCTATTTTATAGATAAGGAAACTGAGGGTCAAAGAAGTTAATAACTGTTCAGCTAGGGTGAAGCCAGAATTCTCTATTGGATCTGTCTGTCTTCATTTGTTGTGCTGTTTTCATTACGTCACATTAAAACAATTTAATACTTTTAAGTGATAGCTAATCAGTGTTAAGTTCTGTAACATCCCAAATATCTGTAACCAATATAAAGCCCAGGTAGTTTGTGATCCAAGCCTAATGGACTCCTGTTCAGCCAGAGGCTGGTAACTGAAACACAGTTAAAAACAATTTAAATATTTATATTGCTCCTGAAAATACTAAAGGGACACCACTGTCATAATGCACAACACAACTTTAAAAATATCCTTTAGTGAAGAATTTTGTGTTGAATTCTTGTTACACGCTTAAAAAACTAAGTAAGGAAAACACAGAACAGAAACAAAAAAAATACACTTATTTACCTCAGGTAAACAAAAACTTGTGCAGGGAAGGAGAAGGAATAATAGGAATAATATGATAGGAATAATAGGAATGATAAATATAAAAATATATTTTTATATAGTCATAACTAAGTAAACACTAAATGTGAATCTAACTAAAATTATACAACTACATAGGAAAGATTGTGTATTTGTTGGGTCTGGGTGGAGGAAATACAGCTTCATCCTTATTTTCATATTTGAAAAGTCAAATGCCTAAAACTTGAAATCAAGAAGTAGCAATACAAACATTTGGAGATATGGTATTTGGAGATACGGAAGTAAATTCCAAAATAATCATGAAAGAACTGAAAATATTTACCTCTGGGAAGGGGGAAATAGGGTAGAGGTGGTGTGGGAAGACAAGTCTGCTATTTTTTAAACGTTTTGGAGTTACTTGATAATTCAAGCCAGGTGCCTATATAATTTTAATAAAATGAAATAAAGAAAAAAATAAACTTTTGCCCAATGATAAATATTTTGACATTAGCTGATGTTTTGTTTGAATGTCAAGATAAGCATTGATTTTCTTTAGAAGGCATAGTACTTAATTTGCCTAACATTAATTGAATGTCTGCAATGTGCTAGACATAGCAGGGGATGTAAATGTAAATTAGACAATAATCCTTCCAAGAAAGTTGTGATCTTGTCAGGAGATGAGAGATATGTAAATAACCAAAATGGAAGATTCTATGTAATACCTGCCAGGGGAGCAGGCTTTTCTTAGTCTTCTTGACTCTGAGCTTTACCTCAAGCCTTGGGTTCATAGTACAGCTCATATTTCCACTGATCTTGGTCTTGCTTATGATTTGCAAAATTGGCTTTATTCTAGACCCTTATCTGTTTCTAGTCTTGGTGATCTTGGCCCTTGCCTTACGCCTTGCTTTGTTCAGCATTTTTTTTTGGTGGATTTCACCTAAGTTGAATCCCAGGTACAGAAATTAAATTGGCAGGAACAAAACCTTTTCATCGACATTATATTTTTAGTTCTAATTTTCCTCTTATGTCAGAGCAAATGTTTCTTCATTTGTCAACAAGTGTTTTTTTGAGTACCTGTGATGGGGCAGAGGTGAAACTACTGAAAGGCTGTATATAATATTTATATGAAATAGGAACCAGATCACCTCTGTTTTTCTTCCTGGCCAGTCCTTTGAGTCCAAGTCTCTTTTAGTTGGAAAGGTTAGAACCTAAGAGTATGATTTTACAGATGAGAAAACAAGCCTACAAAGGAGATAACAAGCCTAGAAAGGCTAAGTGGTTTCTCTCAGGGCAAAATGCTAGGCTGTTTTCCAGGTCAGCATAGAAGCCAAAATTCAAAGTTTTTGCTAAAATTTGTGCATGCTTTTCATGAGCCTGGCTTTTTGCTGATCACTTTTACATAGATTCTAACTTTATCACTATAACTCCTCTGTGTTTTAGGTATTACTTCCTACCTCTCCCGAACAACCAAAGAAAAAGTTTGGAATTGATGTGCAGTAACATATTGAAATCTCAGTTTTCCTAAGTGATTTCTCTAAAGGTTGCCTTCCTAGAAAGAGGCCTTAGGAAAAAAAAAAAAAGTTCTGTGTTATCTGTTTTGGATGGTGAGACTCCCGTTATCTGATTTTCAACCAGTTTACAGAAATGCAATATGTGGAAATAAACTAACATATCCCACGTGTTAGAAATGACATCTGCCCTTGTTGCATGCGGGCAGTGAAACTAGATCATGTCATGGATCTGGTCAGTTTTTCCTTGAACGCAAGCCCAGAGGACTCCTGAGATTAAGCCTAAATATGAACCCAACAGAATTCTGTTAAATTTCCATAAACCAGGAAAGCCTATTGATGATGAATTGAAAATCAGTTATTAGATTACTTTTTTAAAAAAGTGAAAAGAAACCCTGCTATCTGTTCCTCCTCTTTTATGAATTTAGCTTTGAATTGGTCAAAATGTAGGGATCATTGAACAAACATCAAAAATCATGTCAGTTTTTAGATTTATGATTTTATAAAATACTACAAAGATAAGATAGGAACAACCAAATGAAAAAGTGAAAATCCATGTTACGGTATGTGTATATATTAAAATATGCTGCATGCTGAGCTTTCAGTACACAGTAACATCTGTTTTTAGAATAATTATATTCTGTTGTGATCATGTTCTATCTTAATGTTTTTCTGAATTTGCAAAAAATATCTTTTATTATGTTGAAAAATAAACGACAAATTATGTGTGTGTGTGTGTGTGTGTGTGTGTGTGTGTGTGTGTATGTATGTGTATGTAGGTCTGTGTTTGTGTACTTTTCCTCTAGATTGATTAATCTCTTTGGTGAAGATAATCCTTACTTAACGCTCTTTTCCATCAAGTTGTATGAGCCCTTTGTATACTCACTAAAGCCATAATAAATTATTTCCAGCATCGTAGATATGTATGTAAAGCAATAACTTTATTGTGCAGATTGCATAGTATCATATTACAGTAAATTGTGATTGAGTGTTGTGTATGTACATAGACAGTTTAAGACATTGGGATTAACTTAAACATTGACACGCAATGATTTTTCTGAAGGTCTTAATGCAGTACTTCTAACAGCCCTATTAAAGAAAGCAGAGGGTAGGGCTGTCCTTTGTTTTACCGTGATTATTTAGCTCACCTTTGTGGGGGAAAATATATATTTGTGTGAAATTTGGCTTAAATTATTAAATATTCTACAAATGAGCATATTGTAGCATCCTTGCAATACAATTAAATAGAAATCTATTAGTCTTTAATATTACAGAGTTAAATGAGCATCTTGGGAAATTAGAGATTTTCATTTTCTCCTGCTGTTCATTTCATCTCTTGGGAATAAATGATGCCTATAGAATGTCCTGGTGATGATTTCTGATCCTTAGCAGATCAGCAAACTTAGTCACAGCAATGACTTAAACAGCGGAGAGAAGGAAAGCATTCGGGACAGGGTTTTCTGTATAGTTGGGAATTGACAGGGAAGAGACCATAGGCAGGGAATTTTAGAAATTTGCAGTTGCTTTCTTGTGTCCTCTAAAATACCAGAGAATATATAATTTATCCAGTTCGAGCTTAAATAGGGAAATTGGCTTCAATATGTTGTGATTTTGGGGAAAATCTTTGTTCGTTCTTTCTTTTCTAGAAGCACAGTTTACATTTGTCAAAAGGCATAATGATCTCGTTTTACCAGTAAGTTTCTTTAGTATATAATGCAACTTGAAGATGCTTTAAATTTGAAGTTTAAGATTTTGTAAAACTTGTTCATGTCTTAATTGTTTCTATGATTCAAAATACAAGCTTAATAAGAATACCTATACTGTGTGAAAAGGTGATAGCACACCTATTACAGTATAACTTGTATGTGGATACCTCTTTACAGTTTCTTTTCTTTTCTTTTTTTTGAGACAGGGTCTTGCTCTGTGGCCTCCCACTCCACTCACTGCAACCTTAGCCTCTCAGGCCCAAGTGATCCTCTCAGCCCAGTCTCTCAAGTAGCTGGGTTTGCAGGCACCCACCACCATGCCTGGCTAATTTTTGTATTTTTAGTAGAGATGGGGTTTCACCTTGTTGCCCAGGCTGGTCTTGAACTCCTGGGCTTAAGCGATCCATCCACCTTGGCCTCCCAAAGTGCTGTGATTATAGGTATAGGCTACTGCACCCAGCCTGCTTTAAAAATTTTTAATTATTTGCTATATTTTCATACTTACTTCTTAAATTATTGTTAGTTCTAATTATCCCTGATGGTTAATGCGGAATGTTAGAACCAAGGAGAATGGGCTGAATAGGGGAGTCAGCTGGTGGCAGGATGTAAGCTAATTTATTCATTTTCCTCTTGTAAAGAGAACAAAGAAGAGAGAGGAATATAATTTTATGAGATATATTGGTAAGACATATGACATTGAAAGAACCATTAAATGATGAATAGTATTCCTGCAATCTGAAGAACTTTGAGTGGAGAGGTGGTATTTCATGCTTTAACAAACATGAGGAAAGATTTAAAAATACTACATTTAGCAGGTATGAATCATTTGGAGACAGTATTCAAAGAACCATTCTACACGCATAAATAACAGAATTACCATTACAGAAAACCTGCTCAGGACAGAAATAAAAATTTTAAAAAAAAATCACTTTTTTTTCCTAGAATAAAGTACCTTTTCTGTGATTCATGGAACCTGTCTTACAAGGAAATTTTCATATAGTACAGGTTGGGAAAGCTTTTCTTCTCTTCATTAACTTTAACAGTTACTTTGATCATGCAGTTACAATTTTGAATGTTTGTTTTGAGAATGCTTTATTGATATGGTAGTCTGTTTTAACTTGCTGAGGTGCTTTATTATTGCCGTTCTTTGGAGTCTCTCAGATAATTGATATAGAATCCTAAATCCTTTAGAGGATCCACAGATTCTACTTGGGGTTCTCAGAAAATCTTCACATCAGCCTTTTCTAAGAGTATAGGTGTAACTGATTCATGTGGATGATGTGCATAATGAGAATTTGAGAATTTTTCAATTAGAGCATAAGGAATGGCGGCAGTACCTTTTACCCAGCTTTGTGGGTGAAATAATGTTTGCCTCTCTGCTGTCAGAGAAATTTGATATCTATACAGCTCTCTTGTGGCCTATAGTTATTTCTGTGACTTTTTGCCCTCAAACCAAAGCCAAGGATAGTCTTATATGCGTTCATGTATCTTTCTATGTGTAGTAGAACATATTTAAATGGTATTAGGTTCCTAGGCATATGTGCATTGCCAACTTACAGATAATCAGTGACTACTGGAATTCACCCCAACTATCTTACTATGTTTTTATCTGGTTTTAGTCATTTTGTTTGTTCCAGAAATTTTAGAAGAAATTTGAAAATAATACTCTTGCAGAATTCTGGTTTTTCAGAATTAGTTTTTTTTTTTTTTTAAACAACATAGCATTTTGTCTTAACAAAGAGGCTGCTGATTTAATTTTGTATGAATGATATTTTTTTTTTTTTTTTTTTTTTTTTTTTTTTTATTATACTTTAGGTTTTAGGGTACATGTGCACAATGTGCAGGTTTGTTACATATGTATCCATGTGCCATGTTGATTTCCTGCACCCATTGCTCGTCATTTAGCATTAGGTATATCTCCTAATGCTGTCCCCGCCCCCCCCCCCCCACCCCCCCCCACAGTACCCGGAATGTGATGTTCCCCTTCCTGTGTCCATGAGTTCTCATTGTTCAATTCCCACCTATGAGTGAGAACATGAGGTGGAATGATGTTTTTTAACCCTGTAAATCACTTTTCTTCAATCATGCATTGGTATGTTTTCCATTGCAGCTTAATTGCTCTGAATACACTTAAGCCAGTTTTACACCTGATAACAAGAAACCCCCCCAGTTATAAAATTACAAGACTAGAAGGAATCTTAGTGATAAACTAGTTTATAGTTACAGATGAAGAAACTTTACAAGATATTGGCAAATTGTTCTCCAAAATGCTTATGAAAATTTATATTCTCACCAATATTGGAAAAGTTCTCTTTTCTTTGTATTCTCTCCAATACCTGTGCAAAAGCTTCGTTAAGACTCAGCAATTCCACTTCTAGGTACACACATATCTGCATATACAGATCTTATGGTTATTGTCCATGTGTTCAAAGAGACATATCAAGAATGTTCATTGTATCATTGTTTGTAATAAAAATACATAAGAAAATTGATAAATCACTGTATATTAAATAATGGGAAGTGGTTAAAATTAATGGAATATATCTACATGTATCAATGAATATGTCTATCTCAGCCACATAATATTGAATGAAAAGATAAAAGCAAATTGTAGAACTATACAATATGTTATTTATGTAAAGAATAAAAACTTATAAAACAATTTATATAGAATTGATAGAATATTATTGAGCTTTACGAAGAGTTTATATAATGTGGAGAAATGTGTGTTATGTATAACAGGGTAGCAAATTGTCTATGATTATAGCTAAAGGAAAGCTACTGTGTGTTGTGTTTGCAGTATACATTCTTCTGTTTGTAACCTGCTTGTCCTGTAGTGTTGCCAACTTCTCTTGGCTCAGTTTCAGGAAATCTTACGAATTTTGAAAACCAGACATTAGATTGTGTCAGAATAATGGAGTCTGGCTGTAGGAAGATTTCTATTAAACTGTTACTTGATTCATCTGATAAGAGGTCAAGCATTTAAGTGCCTGTAATCTTTAAGGCCCAAAATGAAAGGGAAGAGACTTAATTTTCTTACTCTATCTACATAAGAAAATAATAACTGAAAAACCCATCTTGGAATAAACATATGAGAAGATTTACACCCTTATTAATAATGAAAGAACTCCAAGTGAAAACATCATTGAGGTATTTTTTTACCCTGCAGGTTGGCAAAAATAAGTTTGATAATTTCTGGTGATGGCAGGAGCATGAAGCAAGGGACACTCTTTTCAATGGCTGATATCAATCAGTGCAGTTTTTCTCGAAGACAGTATAAATAAATCTGTCATAATTAAAAAGGCCCATATTTTTTAATCTGAGAGTTGGACTGCAAGAAATTATTGCAGATAATTGGCGCTAGTTTTTCAAAATATATCTACAAGGATATTTGTTGACGTATTTTTTGCAATAACGAAACAAATAACAAAAACAGGCAATAACTTAGATATCTATCAATATGGAATTGATTTTATAATTTTGTATTTTCATGTGATAGAATACTGTGTAGCTATTAAATAAATGAGATCTATGTATGCTGATGTGGAAGGTTCCCCAAGATAATTTAAGTAAAAGCTGCAAAGAATGTATCAAGTATGAAACTATTATGTAAAATCAAAAGGAAAAATAAACAAGTACGTATACCATACAGGAGCATTTGCATTAAACAATTTATAAGCAAGTACAAGAAATATAACAGTGTTTGCTTTTGGAGAATATAAGAGAAAGATGGCTTTAACTTTTCATTTTGTATCTTTCAGTACTTTTTATATTTTCTAACCCAATACATGTTTTACTGTGTTTATTTTTTAAATGCCACCGGAGTTTATGTCAGAATTTCTATCTCTTCATCCTCTACTCTTATTCCTATATTAATTATAAAACACTACCAGCTGCAAGAAGAAAACAAGTAAAAACCAGCAAGCGATTATATAAAACACAATACAGTTATGTTTTCAGTGAGCACAGATGGTCACTAAAAAACATCCTTCAAAATGGGTCATTATTAATAATTATTTATTGCCTTGTTAGTTTAAAAAATGATGTAAAGGTCAGAACATTAATGGCTAAAGCCAATTGGTCATTAACTGTGGTAATCTTTGACCTAAAAAAGGAGAATTGGTCTTCTGAATGATTTTCTGAAGTTGTTGATAACTGTGTTTGAAGATTAGCAGCTATATTGTGATGACAAGCATGCCAAGAGACATTGGCCCCATTCACATGAAAAATTATGTTTTTAGTGTGTAATTTGCTGTAGCATTCATCAAAATTATGCATTCTTTCTAAAAGGAAAAAAATTGATTGGTAGCAGTTGCAGTGCCAAGGTTAGCATTAATGGTACTGAAACATCTAAATTTCCTGGCTTTTAAACATTTTAAAAACCTTTGAAGAGATTTATATGGGCTCTTGGATATGAAACAGTTCTTAAAAAATAATAAGGTCACTTTTTTCTTGCATGCCAAAAATGTGTTTCCTGGATGTAGGAGAGCTGTCAGCTCCTTCTAACTATTTTTACAATCTCTTCATTCGTTGCTGTTTACTTTTGGATAAAGGGAAGAGGAGTTCTTTCTCTGTCCTAATGTGGTGGCCTCAAGCAGGACTTTCCTAGTGTGCATATTTTGTTAGTACAAGAATATATCTAGTTGTGGTCACGTAACCTCTACTAGCATGTTCCAGAAAATATACGTCGCTTATGTTTTGTAGTTCTCAGCTCTGTACTGCTTCTTACAGCATCTTGTTTGGGGCAGTGGAATATAAACTGAGGCCAAACCCAGAAGATAACATTCCTGAAGGCCGGGGTGCAAAACTCCTTTTTCTTTTTGTTACAGTGTAGGCTGTACTCGTATACAAGTGTATGGCCTTTCAAAGGTTGCAGAGCAACAAGCTTCACTATTTGAATAAGTTAAATGTAGAATTGTCTTAATTTATCATCAATGTGCATGATACTGTTTGTAATGCTGATTAGATATGTTTCTATAAATTAATATGTTGGTACAGAATAAGGCAGTATATTTGTTTGACCAGATAGTAGATAGAACGAGCCTTCACTTTTAATATTTTGTTCCTCTCATGTTTAAAAATAATGTGTGGAGCTCTTGTATCAGTCAGATATATTCCTGGCTTGTCTCATACACTCCCTAGCAGGAGAAAAGACTGAAATCTCCTTTTCTTAAAGCTGTAACAGGGTAAGGCATGTCTAGTCATGGTGGTTGCAGGGTCAGAGGGTTAGACAGGTCTCTAGGCCAAGGAATGATTAGTGTACCCATTTTCTGGTGAAAAAGGAAAAAAATGGGAAAAGGAGCATTAACTCTGGGTTGCATCTGGCTTTGAACTTTTCTCATCCTGGACTGACTGTCTTGATGTCAAACATAATTTAGAAAACTGAAGAGAAGAGGGAAAGTCTGTTGTATTAATCCATATTTTTACTTCTCCTGTTGCTCTTTCTTCCTGATGTTTCAAGATTCCTTTAATCATTTGGATTTCATTTCATGAGCTTTCTCTTACACTTTTAGGGTAGGTCTGCTGGGAAAAAATTCTGTAAGTTTTTCTTATCTATTTCCTATTCATTCCTGAAGGATTTTTTTTTCTGGATATAGAACTCTGGCTTGACAGTTCTTTTCTTTTAGCACTTGAAAAATATTGCCCTACTTCCATCTGGCTTCCATGGTTTCTGATGAGAAATCTGATGTCATTCAAATTGTGTTTTAAATTTGAGTTGTAGAGAGATCTTACTGCTTTCAGGATTATTTTCGCCTTTAGTTTTAAGGAATTTGGTTATGATATTTCCTGACATGTATTTCTTTGAGTTTTTCATGTTTAACATTCGCTCATGTTGAATTTGTAGGTTTATGTCTTTTACCAAATTTGGGGACATTTCTGCCATTATTTCTTTAAATACCGTTTTAGTCCTATATTCTTTCTCCTGTCTTTCTGGAATTCTGATAACATGAACATTAAAATTTCTGTCATAGTCACATAGGTGTCTAAGGTTATGTTCTTTTATTTCAATTCATTTTCTCTGTTTTTCAGATTGGGTACTTTTTATTCTATCTTCAGGTTCACTGACTCCTCTCTCTTGCCTTCATTCTGCTGTTGAGATCATCCAATGACTTTTTCATTTTGGTTATGTATTGTATTTTTTAGTTCAAAAACTTCCATGTGGTTCTTCTTTATATCATCTGCTTATTTACTGAGACTTTGTTTGTTCGTTTACTTCAAGTATGTCTGTAATTTTTAAAGCATTTTTATGATAGTTGATTTACAATTTTTATCAAATAATTCTAAAATCTGTGTTACCTCTTGATTGTCTTTTCTTATTTAAGTTGAGATTTTCCTAGGAACCAGAGGACCAACAGAACAATGAATTCTCTGGATTTTCTTTCTGCTTCCTGTATTGCAGACTAGGTGCTACATTAGCAGATAACCTGGAAACACCAATGCGTGCAGATAGAAAAGCCCCAAGGAAATACTGCTCTTTCTAGCCAAAGAGTCAGAGTCTTCATGTGTTTGTTTTACAAATAATGTCCAGAGTTTTTAGCTGTTCTTAGCAGGAGGAATAGAATACACCATTTTGCCCTGGAACTGGAAGCGTTGACTTGAATGTTAATCCCTGGTATTTGGCTGTTATGAATCATGTCACTCACAAGTATCACGTAGATGAATGATGTAAACCACTAAAAGCCATGGGTACTCTGAAATAAGTTTAAAAGGCAGCAGAATTTAAATGCTATGAGTAAAAATTAAAATATCCTCAAAACTTTTAAAAATAAACTTTAAATATCACAAGTTTAGATTTATTAATTTTAAAGACATATTTATATTTAAAATATTAAAACCTGAGGTTAAAAGGAATCTGACAAAATATATCTTAACAATAATACCTTACATTTTTAGGAGAATGACCTTATTTACGAGAAAGCCTTAGCCTAATAATCTAATTTCCATTTTACAGATAATAAAACTGAGATACAGAAGGTTAAATAATGTGACCAACTGTTATAGTGCTGTCTAGGACAAAGTCGGAATTTGATACCTGCACTTTTTTATTCTCTCATATACTTTGTACATTCACATCTCTGGGCCCTTGTCCCTATTTTTTGTTCTTTACAATGGTCTCTACCTCATTTCCATCTCTGGAATTATCTTTGGAAAGGCTGTCCTTTTGTACCCTCTATCTTTGTTTTATGTAGAACCAAATGGGAATCCAAATACATAAAACCAATTGCTTTCCCTTCTTCGAAGCCAGGGCAATTTTTGCATAATTGTTTTAGCATTTATCTCATGTTGTTATGGATACTTGTGCACGTTATCCCACCATCACCACTATTGCAAACACAGATATACTAAACAGGGCCTTTATTTTTTTGAAAGTGTGCATTATTATGTAGTTGGTGGTGAACATTTGTGAATTGAATTATATTTAATATTTACCCCCAGTCAGGCCCTCACTTCACTCATGTATACTCTGAATAGAGTGAATTCCACAATATTAGGTAAGTACAAATTACCTAATATTTCAAGAGACTGAGTCTCCTCAACAAAAGTAATCCAAATACATCATCGAGCAAAGATATGCTTTTCTTGATGCTTTTGTTTCTTAAATGAAATTATGAAAATTTAGGTATTTCCTCCAGATTAACATATAATCTTTTCTACCTTTTGCCAAATTAACTGATTTAAAGCAATTTTGCCAAGTTTATATTATGCGAATTCTTTACTTGCATTATCCCTGTTAATCCTTACAACTCAATGGGAGATGCACTATGGCAATTCTGTTTACGAGATTATTAGAGTTAGCAGAGGTTAAGTATGTGACTGTTGGGTTGTGAAATGATTGATTCAAATCCAGTCCTTTTGACTCTGGATGCAAGTCTTAACCATCTGAAGTTGTAGAAACTGTTGTCTGCCCTTTTTTAATTTTTTTTGAGGGTGGAGTGCAGTGGCATGATCATAGCTTACTGCAACCTCAACCCCCTGGGCTCAAGTGATCCTTCCACCTCAGACTCCCAAGCACCTGGAACTACAGATGTGCACAACCATGCCCGGCTTGCTTGCTTGCCTTCTTATTTACTTACTTATTTTTGAGAAAGGGTTTCACTATTTTGCCCAGGCTGGTCTTGAACTCCAAGGCTCAAGTGATCCTCCCACCTTGGCCTCCCAAAGTGTTGGGATAACAGGTGTGAGTCACCATGCCCAGCCTCTAGTGCTTGACAGTTTCTAATGTGTATCTTTTGAAATTATGAGGAGGGGGGAGAGATTTGTGCTGGAAGAGTAAAGAAGGACTCAAGGTATATGGCACCTCTTCCTCGTCCAACCTCTTGTCCTTGATTTTAATTCCTGTAGTTAGAGGGAAAGGGCCAGAAACTGTGTGTGGCAGAGGCAGACATTGTGAGGCACTGAGGTCCAAATCAAAGCACTGGATTGATTTAACTCATTCATGTATTCAATAAATATTTATTGAGTACTTACTGTCTGTCAGGCCCTGTGCTACTTATATATGTTAACTTGGACTTGGGTAGAAGAGTTATCATGAAAATACCCCAAAACTTCCTTCGACCCCTCCAGTTGGAGAGATGAATCTATGTCTTGCTGTTGTACAATGTGAGCTCTGCCCTTTCTGACCTTCTAATTTAAAAAAGTTAAACAGATTTGTATAAAAGACTTCTTTTTTTCCTCTCTGCCAAAAGTGACAAAGAAAATGTCTTCTGTGCTTTCCTGTTACTAGCATGGCTTTCTTTGTAGAGTTTAAGTGTTTATGCCAAGAGGGCTAAGTTACGATGGATGGTGGATTCTCCATCTTACTTCCCATTATTGGAGAACCTTATTTAAAGGAGGTGGGATTTTATAAGCTGTTTGAAATGTAAGAAAGA
Source organism: Hylobates moloch (assembly GCF_009828535.3). Taxonomy (NCBI): domain Eukaryota; kingdom Metazoa; phylum Chordata; class Mammalia; order Primates; family Hylobatidae; genus Hylobates; species Hylobates moloch. The sequence continues at coordinate 40,406,693 of NW_026652281.1, forward strand.
ACATTTAGTGAGCTGTGAATTTATTTGTCTGACATGATGAAAAATGTATAACCTAATTTTAGATTTTGTTTTTTGATGATAGGTTTTCTTGTTTAAAGAATGTTAACATGAATATGTAAGAAATGTTCTATATTCATACATAAGGGTGTTTGTTTTTTTTAACAAGTAATTATTGTCTTTCATTTATGATTAAAATACAGATTATTAGGGCTTTATACCTCGGTTAGATTTTATTCATCTTGGGAAGCATTTTCTCCTGTTAAAATATTAAAGTCTAGTCTGAAATATTTTCACAAACACAGGTGACTTTTTGAAGGTCGTGCTCTTGCTTCTGTGCATTTTCTTTTTGCATATTATACATCAGACTTCCAGAGATGGGTATGTTCTCTGTTGTTATGCAATATTATACGTTTAAATCAAGTCTATTCATATCTATATGAGTTAAATACCTTAGTGAAACCTTCCTGATGTATTTCCTTTACAAATAAGAAACTTCACTATTTTGCTCATTACTCAAGATTTTATATCCTTAAGACCATTACAAAGCCTAATTTTGAGTATATACACATTGTTGTGCTTTCCAGAGACTTTAACAACAGTAGAATATGCTGCCATATTCAAGTATCAAACAGTTATTTGGATACTTTCAAAAATTACCTATAATTTTAAATATATTGCGAAGTACAGGTAAACCTGTTATATACAGTTAAACTTGTTACTGATATTTTACTAACTGGAAGTTTTGTTTAACTTGCACTTTTTCCCCCTGATATATAACTTCAGCCTCGTGAATAAGTATAGAACAGGGCAGTTTATGTATTGTTGTCGTTTCTGTTTCTAATGGTTTGGAGAGGTTAGGTGCAACATGTCATAATGAAGATTTTCATTAAATGATTTCTATTCTATCAAGTACAATGATAGAAATAAGTTAGTGCCCAGTAGTGTTCAAAATGTCAGCTCCGTGTAAATGAAGAAAGGAAGTGTTTGTACATTGAATAGTGGGTAGCCCTTGTTAAGCGCATTGTATAGTATATGCATGGCATGCAGGTCTTCTGAATGACCTTAAAGAACCCCCTTAGGTTGGTATCTCATTTTCACACTTTTCAGATAATAACTTCCTTAAGGTCACATAGCTAGTAAGAAGTGGAGCTGGATTGCAACCTAGACACACATTCCAGTAATTTCATAGGGTTATATAAACTTAAATTTCCTTTTGAGATAAATGAAAAGTTTAATATTACTGATTTAAAATTAATATAAGAATTATACTTAAAATGCTTCCATATTATGACCAGCCAGTTAGGAAAGGATATGAGAATGGGCAAAAGGATTCAGAAGAAATACGAGGAAAAGAGAACTAGTAAATGGAGGTAAAGTGACATGGAAATGGAGAAAAGGTGTGAGGACAACAAATGGCATGGAGAGGAAAAGGTATTCAGGAAGAGGTTGAAGAATAAAAACACAGAAAGCAAAGTTACATAGGTAAGGAAAGAACCATAGACAATTCGAAAATCTAAATACATTGCCTTTATCATAGCTGACTTTTCCTTGGTTTTGTGAATTTTAGCATGCCTTTTGAAATACTGACTAGCTCTGCCACTGCTCAGAGCTCTTCAGCTGTTCTTTGTATGTTACCCTTCTGAGACTTAAGTTCATCTCATCCTTTATGATTAGAGGATTCAGAATTCAAATTGTATATACTATTTCTGGTTTTTCTATTTTCGTATATAACACATGATATAGCCACACAATCAGCTTTTGGTAAGTGATCTGTATGGTGGATTTAATTTAGCCTTCAGTAATACTCTTGTAAATTTCTTTTTTAGTCTTTAACCGTATCTGTTAATTTAAATATCTTATTTAGAAATGAAATACAGTTTGACAAAATGGAAGAAGGTTTCTTTACTTTCAGAGAGTTAAAACACTTAACCAAATGATTAATTGTTTTTTAATGAAATACCTACTAGGCTCACGTATAATCTTGGGAAGATTACTTTAACTTCTCTCTTTCTTCATTTGTAAAACAGAGATTGCACCTGCCTGTTGATCTCAGTGAACTACTATACAAATGTGTATGTGTGTGACAAAAAGTACTTTCTAAACATTACTGTTATACACACTTATGGCTGTTACATTAGTAGATTACTTTTTGAATTACCTTTTTCATTAATTAAAGAGGGAACAGTCAGGGAATAATTACTCTGTTTCATTTGGATTATCTCAATATTAAATTTCAATAAATAAAAGCAATATTAGTCAAAGAAATTTGGTCAGCAAATTGAAGGAAAGTGGTTAAGTCATATTTAACTTATCATAGGTCTTTTTGATAGGGACAGATCTCTGTGTCATTAGTTGTAGACCAATGTCTTTCTCTTTCACGATACTTTAACACATAACTTATCAATCTCTTTTTATCAGCCAATCTGACTTTTCCAAATCCAGCCTAACACTAAGCAAGATAGAATGAATAAAAATCAGGGAAGTTCAAATAAACAATCAAATTATCAGATTCTCGTTGGATGCTAATAGAGTTTTAAATAGTTAGAAAATGATTAGCTATGAATTCCAATGCCCTTGTTGACAAAGGGTCAGTTTTTATAAAGTTGTGGTAAAATTTTAATGAGATTTAAAAATCATTCAGTGTATTATTAGCTACATAAAACTATTCTTAGTTCCTTTTTCATAAGTTTCACATGAACATTTTTGCTGAATTTTTTTAGATATAGTAATGGTATTATGGTTATGATTTTTAAAGAGACTTATCTTTTATAGATATATTGAAATACTTAAATATGTTTTGGAAGTAGATGAAGCTGACCATGAAACAAGGTGAGCCATGAATTCGTAATTGTTGAAGCTAAAAGACTGTTAAGTGGAGGTTTATTTTACTATTTTTGTCAACTTTCATTTTTTGTTTTTGAAATTTTTCATAATTAAAAGCTAAAATATTTCACTGCTTTGTGCTTCTAGTTTGCTTGATGAAATAATTACATAGGACTAACTTAAAGTCAGAGTTATAGGCCAGGCACAGTGGCTTACACCTATAATCCGAGCACTTTTGGAGGCTGAGGTGGGAGGGTTGTTTGAGACCAGGACTTTGACACCAACCTGGGCAACATATCAAAAACTCATTCCTACAACAACAACAACCACAACAAACTAGCCAGACATGGTGGCACCTGCCTTTAGTCCTAGCTGCTTGGGAGGCTCAGGCAGGAGGACTGCTGGAGTCTAGGAGTTCCAGGTTGCAATGAGCTATTTCTATCTTATTGTACTATCTGTATCTTGAAAAGTTGTTGTAGTTATTATTTTTGATCAATTCATCTTTTAGTCTTTCTACTCAAGATACTAGTAGTTTACACACCACAATTACAGTATTATAATATTCTGTGTTTTTGTATGTACTTAACCATTATAAGTGAGTTTTGTACCTTCAGATGATATATTCTTGCTCATTAACATTCTTTTTCAGATTTATAAACTCCCTTTAGCATTTCTTGTGGGACAGATCTAGTGTTGATGAAATCCCTCAGCTTTTGTTGGTCTGGGAAAGTCTTTATTCCTCCTTCATGTTCAAAGGACATTTTTGGCTAGATATTCTAGGATAAAAGTTTTTTCCTTCAGTACTTTAAATATGTCATGCCACTCTCTCCTGGCCCATCAGGTTTCCAGTGAAAAGTCTGCTACAGACATATTGGAGCTCCATTGTATGTTATTTGTTTTTTGTTTTTTGTTGTTGTTTTTTTTCTCTTGCGGCTTTTAGGAGCCTTTCTTTATCTTTGACCATTGTGAATTTGATTATTAAATGCCTTGTTCATTAAAGTAGTCTTCTTTGGGTTAAATCTGCTTGGTGTCCTATAATCTTTTTGTGCTTGAATATTGTTATCTTTCTCTAGGTTTGAGAAATTCTGTTATTATTCCTTTGAATAAACTTTCTACCACTCTCTCTACTTCCTTTTAAAGGCAATAACTCTTAGATTTGCCCTTTCGTGGCTATTTTCTAGATCTTGTAGGCATTGTTTATTCTTTTTTATTCTTTGTTCCTTTGTCTCCCCCATGTATTTTCAAATAGCCTGTCTTCAAGCTCACTGATTCTCTGCTTGATCAATTCTGTTAAGAAACTCAGATACATTCTTCAGTATGCCAGTTGCATTTTTCAGCTCCAGAATTTCTGCTCCATTTAAAAAAATATATTTTAGTCTCTTTGTTAAACTCATCTGATAAAATTCTGAATTCCTTCTCTGCATTATCTTGACTTTCATTGAGTTTCCTCAGAACAGCTATTTTGAATTCTCTTTGAAAGGTCACCTATCTCTGTCTCTCAAGGATTGATCACTGGTGCCTTATTTGTTTGGTAATGTCATGTTTTCCAGGATGGACTTTTGGATGCTTGTGAATGTTCATTGGTATCTGGGCTTTAAAGAGGTATTTGTTGTAGTCTTTGCAGTTTGGGCTTGTTCATACCCATCCTTCTTGGGAAGGCTTTCCAGTAATGCTGTGGCTCTCGCATAGAGGTGTACCATCTTGGTGGATAAGATCTGGAAGAATTCTGTGAATTATCAGGCAGAGACTCAACTTTCTCCCAAACAAATGGAATCAATCTCTCTCTCTCTCTCTCTCTTCCCCTCTCCCTTTGTCTTTCTCTCTCTCTCTGCGCTGAGCTACGTGGAGCTGGGGGAGGGGTGACACAAGCACCCTGTGACCACCACCATTGGAACTGTGCTGGGTCAGACCTGAACCAGAATAGCACTGGGTCTTGCCCAGGGGCTGCAGTATAATCACTGTCTGGCTACTGCCTGTGTTCAGTCAAGGCCCTAGTACTCTACAATCAGTGGATGGTCAAGCCATCCAGGCTTGTATCCTTCCCTTCAGGGTGGCAAGTTCCCCATGGTCCTGGGCACATCCAGAGATGACATCTGGTCTAGGGACTGGAATCAGAAACCTTAGGAATCTACTTGGTGTTCTATTCTACTGTGGTTGAGCTGGTACCCAAGCCACAAGATAGTTTTTCCCACTCTTCCTACCCCTTTCCATAAGGAGAGGAGTCTCTTCTCATGGCCACCACTACCACAGGCCCACAGGGAGTACTGCCTGGCCACCACTGATGTTCATTCAAGGACCAAGGGCTGTTTAGTCAGCTTGTGATGAGTGCTGCCAGGCCTAGGACTCACCTTCAGGGCAGTTGGCTTCTCTCTGGCTCAGGGTAGTTATAGAAATGCCATCCAAGAGCTAATGCCTGGAATCAGGGATGCCAATAGACCACTTGTTGCTCTACCCAACTGTGGCCTAGCTGGTACCTAAGCTGCAAGATAAAGTCCTCTTTCATGTCTTCTTTTCTCAAGTAGAAGGAGTTTTTTCCCTATAGCCACAATAGCTAGGAATGCTCTGAGACACACGTGAAGCCAGCACTTAAGTCTCACCCAAGGCCCATGGCAAGTAGTGCCTGGGTACTGCTTCTGAATATTCAGGCCCCAAGGGCTCTTTTTAGTCAGCAGATGATGAATCCTTCCAGGCTGAGGTCCTTCCCTTCAAGATGGCAGGTTCTTTTTTTCACTGAGTGTGTATCTAGAAATGTCATCCAGGAGCTAGGTCCTGGAATATGGGCCTCAGGACTCTGCCTGCTGCTTTACCTCACTGTGGCTGAGCTGGTACTCAAATTGCAAGACAAAGTCCTCTTTACTCTTCCCTCTCTTCAAGCAGAAGGAAGGAGTCTCGCCTGGAGCTGCAAGCTGTGCTGCCTACGGGTGAGGAAGGGGTGGTACAAGCACTCCCTTGGTTCCTCCCACCTCCCGCCAGGTGGTTTCTGCCTGAGTCATGTGCCCTTCAGGTTCACTGGCTGTGAGCCCAGCACAGGACTTGCTTAGGAATTGCAGTCTTTGTGGCATAGACTTCCTTTCAAGTTTATTTAGAACCCCAGAGCACTTCAGCCTACAGTGAGAGGCTTGCCAAAACTCAGGTTTTGACTGCTGGGATGAGAATTCCCCTCTGGCTAGGGCTGGTATAAATGCTTCCTCCATAGGCTCCAGCACAGTCTGTCTGGTGTTGCTTTCCACTATGACAGGGAAGCACTGAGTTCCAGTGCAAGGTCACAGAGTCATGGCACTGTCCCTTCCCAAAGCACACAGATTCTCTCCCTGTGCCATGTGGCTGCTGCGAGGGGATGGTGGAAGGGTGGTGTTGGCAATTCAAGAATGTCTATGCACCCAACACAGGAGCACCCAGATTCATAAAGCAAGTCCTGAGTGACCTACAAAGGGACTTAAACTCCCACACAAGAATAATGGGAGATTTTAACACCCCACTGTCAACATTAGACAGATCAACGAGACAGAAAGTTAACAAGGATATCCAGGAATTGAACTCAGCTCTGCACAAAGTGGACCTAATAGACATCTACAGAACTCTCCACCCCAAATCAACAGAATGTACATTTTTTTCAGCACCACAGCACACCTATTCCAAAATTGACCACATAGTTGGAAGTAAAGCTCTCCTCAGCAAATGTAAAAGAACAGAAATTATAACAAACTGTCTCTCAAACCACAGTGCAATCAAACTAGAACTCAGGATTAAGAAACTCACTCAAAACCGCTCAACTACATGGAAACTGAACAACCTGCTCCTGAATGACTACTGGGTACATAACGAAATGAAGGCAGAAATAAAGATGTTCTTTGAAACCAACGAGAACAAAGACACAACCTACCAGAATCTCTGGGACACATTCAAAGCAGTGTGTAGAGGGAAATTTATAGCACTAAATGCCCACAAGAGAAAGCAGGAAAGATCCAAAATTGACACCCTAACATCACAATTAAAAGAACTAGAAAAGCAAGAGCAAACACATTCAAAAGCTAGCAGAAGGCTAGAAATAACTAAAATCCGAGCAGAACTAAACAAAATAGAGACACAAAAAACCCTTCAAAAAATTAATGAATCCAGGAGCTGGTTTTTTGAAAAGATCAACAAAATTGATAGGCCGCTAGCAAGACTAATAAGAAAAGAGAGAAGAATCAAATAGATGCAATAAAAAATGAAAAAGGTGGTATCACCACCGATCCCACAGAAATACAATCTACCATCAGAGAAGACTACAAACACCTCTACGCAAATAAACTAGAAAATCTAGAAGAAATGGATAAATTCCTCGACAAATACACCCTCCCAAGACTAAACCAGGAAGAAGTTGAATCTCTGAATAGACCAATAACAGGCTCTGAAATTGTGGCAATAATCAATAGCTTACCAACCAAAAAGAGTCCAGGACCTGATGGATTCACAGCCGAATTCTACCAGAGGTACAAGGAGGAACTGGTACCATTCCTTCTGAAACTATTCCAATCGATAGAAAAAGAGAGAATCCTCCCTAACACGTTTTATGAGGCCAGCATTGTCCTGATCCCAAAGCCTGGCAGAGACATAACCAGAAAAGAGAATTTCAGACCAATATGCTTGATGAACATTGATGCAAAAATCCTCAATAAAATACTGGCAAACCAAATCCAGCAGCACATCAAAAAGCTTATCCACCATGATCAAGTGGGCTTCATCCCTGGAATGCAAGGCTGGTTCAACATACGCAAATCAATAAATGTAATCCAGCATATAAACAGAACCAAAGACAAAAACCACATGATTATCTCAATAGATGCAGAAAAGGCCTTTGACAAAATTCAATAACCCTTCATGCTAAAAACTCTCAATAAATTAGGTATTGATGGGACATATCTCAAAATAATAAGAGCTATCTATGACAAACCCACAGCCAATATCATAC